>NC_041382.1:310902566-311001886 GCF_002162155.2 Triticum dicoccoides | reverse complement strand
GCCTTAGCGGGGATGGAAGATTGGACGAGATTATGTGCGGACAAAGATGGAGAAGCGAATATGTGCTACGGGAAGTGGACAGGTGATGATGACTACAGCACGCTGCTTGACTTCTGAGACACATACCAGCAGCGTAGGGTCATGTTGATGCCAGACAACTTGCTTGAGTGATCACAGTACTGGTACTCCCTACAGTGCTATGCCCTAAGTTGCTTGAGTAGAGTAGTAGAGTAGGACTCTGCTCTACTACTAGCACCGGAGGAATAGTATATTCTAATCTAAAATAGTTACAAACTTCAATGCCCGAGCGTGGAACGACTACGAACCGTGCTCAAAGACCGTGTCTACGCAGTGTTTGGACATGGGCGACAACCTCAACGCCAACGGTGCTGCTCCCATTGCACCGTATGTGTTTCTGTCCTTCCTATTCGAAATCGTGGTAGAATTCATGATTTATTTTGTGCTTATTAGGATTAAATCTCATAGTAACTTGCTCATATATTCAACTGGCGCAATGTCCCCTACAACCACTCCCGTTTCATGGACGGCCTGGTCGATGCCTCCAAGGAGCCCTTCGTCCACTACTATGAGTGCCCGATGCCGTTTTGTGGCTCGCCGGCGGACATGGTGCATCACCTCATGGATGTGTGCAGCGGTCACTGCTGGCCCTTGGCGGAGAACATCAAGTACGAGACGTGCTACCCGTTCACCATGCCGGAGTCACTGGAGGATCACTGCGGCCTGCTAGTCTCGAAGGAGGACGGCAACATCTTCCTCTTGATCGTGGGCACCGGCGAGGCCCGCGCAGGCCGCCGCCCCGTCTCTGTAATGTGCGTCAGGGGCGACGCCGCTAACGCTGACACTGACACGAGGTCGATGTACGGGTGCGTGGTTAGTGTTACTACCCCTCTGGGTCGCATGGGCGGCGACACCGGCCTCATCGAACGGACTTGGACTCTGGGGAGCTGGGACTATCCCGCCAATGTGGACATGGAAAACCCATGGCATCCTTTACCCGCCGACGCGGTGCACGGGGACTCCAAGGAGGTTCACCTAGACATACGCATTATCAAGTTAAATGTTGATCCTTAGTCTTCGCTCAATGTAATCCGCTGTCTAAGCATGTGGAGACTTCCATGTAGGATCTTGCTCTATTGGAGTATCGCGCATGAATAAAAGTGTATCCATTTATGGTTTAGTCCAGAATCTTCCATGTATGAATTTTTACTACAGTACTGGTGAAAGACTTACGATGAACCATTTCTTACATCTCCTCTGCCCGCTTGCAAGTCATCCTGATTTAATCCCTCCGTCTAGGTGTATAAGGGCATGGTTAATATTACTTAATAGTATAGCCAACTGTTGACTATAAGAAAGTGTCATGTCATCTATAGCCAACATGTATAACAATCGATACTCAAAAACTAATTCGTAAAGATCATTTCTTGCAAAGCACAATAAGTGTTATTTCTTCACATGTTTTGGATGCAGGTTGAATAGTTGAATGCTTTTGTTTGCAAAAGATACCTTTTTATCTATTTCACCCGGATGTTTGTGAGCTCTAGAGATGAAATAATATCCGAAGAAACCTATCGATACCCGTTACACATGAGATGACCCCCACATCCTTTGTCAAAATAAACAACTCCCCGATCAATGCATTTCACTCTTCGGTGCAACGCACGGGCACCTTACTACTATAGATTAGTACGACCAAAAATTGAACTAACATTATATACAGTACGATAAATGCTGATGCATGTCACCTAAAATTATATCATTCAAAACTATGTTCAAATACGAATCCAACGATATAGTTTTTGTTGACATGCACTAACATTTTGTCAGTTAAATCTTCTATCAAATTCAATGGGTGACTAATAAACCACGACCGATGTAGTACAAGTGTAGAGGGCGGCGCTGCACGGGAGTCTCACCTCTCACCCTGCTCGTGGCGCGGCAGTAAAGCCGTCATATCACAAAACCCAACCACTCCCAGTAATAAGTGGCCTGGTAAAATAAACGGACAAGCAACCATCACATCCCTCCGTCTTTTTTGCATTTCATCTCTCTGCATTTACTTTCTCCGGTTCATCTCGCACACTCAATCCCTAGCTACTACTCCTAGGGCTAGTTCTTTTGGTGGCTTCCCCAGCTTTTCCCACAAGACTAGTCACAGTGGAGAGTAACAATAAGGCGCCTCACTCATTTATTTTGGATTCTAAACTACTACTCCGTCCTGGTTTATTCCTCACCATTGTAATTTGTGCTAAATTTTGACCAAAGATTTAACTGGTTTATTCCTCACCATTGTAATCCCTCCGTCTAGGTGTGTAAGTCACCTTACGAAAACCAAATAATCCCAAAACACTTAAGCGTGGTGCATTAACTTCTACCTCATTTCTTGTTTCTTGACATATCAACCAATAAGAGATAAAGAGTGCGCATGCTTTTAATGACTTGAGATAGCAAACACGACATGCAGTGGTTAGTTCATTGCATGCAATACTATTAATTAGCAAATAAACATTAACATTTCTCGTTTTCTCCTCCTCCTTGGTCACGGTGCACAGCCTAAGATGACTTACTCACCTAGACGGATGGAGTAGTGCATGTGACATGCACTAACATTTCATTAGTTAAATTTATGATCAAAATTTGACAAGATTACAATGGGGACCAATAAACCAGGACGGAGGTAGTAGTTATGGGATTACTAATCTAGAAGCCTAAAAGAACTAGCCCCTGGTACTCCTACTAGTAGTAGTACTCAAGTTGGAATTCCAATTGCATGACACAACTTGTTAGGCAAAAAATTCGATACAGGGTGTAGGAAGCGGTTTGGGAATTTGCATGCCTTTCCAACCAGTGAGATACTCCGTACAAAGTACGACAGAGAAATAACCACAGAGAAGGAAGCGGAACACCGACGCGTCCTCCTCGACTAGTGGCGGCGAGGAATGGAATGGCGACGCGTCGCGTCATGGCGAGGAGCGGAACACCGACGCGTCCTCCTTGACTAGTGGCGGCGAGGAACGGAACAGCGACGCGTCATGTAGCGGCGAGGAGCGGAACACCAACGCGTCCTCCTCGACTAGTGGCGGCGAGGAACGGAACGGCGATGTGTGGCCGTCCGCGTGGTGCAGCGAGGGGCTCCTAGGGCTTGGGAGGGGCGATGCCATGGTGGTCGACGTGAGAGGGAGGGGGAGGAGATAGCGATGAACGTGAACGTGAGGGGGAGGAGATAGCGATGTCGTGGGAGGCGCAGTATTTATAGCGAGCGATGGCACACCTATGTAAGATATGGACTAAGCTGCACTGACTTAACTGCAGGTCCAGTTGCATCACTGACATGTGGGCCAGACCCCTGTTGGGCCCATATGTCAGTGACCCAATGCACCTGCAGTTAAGTAACAGCTACGTGGGCATATTTGTTGGAGTAAATTATGGGGGAGCGAAGGGGTGGAAATATTGCCGGACACAACGGATTGGACGAGCGTGGGGGGAGGAGAGTCATGCATGCAGATTTTTTCACACGGGCTTCCTGCAGGTATGGGGAACGGTGCATAATAAGTCATCTTGCATGCCAGGCTAGGTATAGTCTCAAGTCATTAAAAACATACACGCCCCACACATGTTGATATTTCAAGGTGCACTAAATTATTGCATGCGATGATTAAGTCTGGCCATAATGGTGTCTTAGCTGGTATCATGCACACAGGAATAGCAAACATGCTAATGTGGCAAAGAATTAAAGAAGAGAGGGGGGTTAGAGTAACTAGTGTTCATGCATGCATTGGTAAACACATTTTTTTGTGAAGAATGACAACACTAGTTGAGTACTTCTGCAGACTTCAAAAACTATTCCACCGCCTCTACTATCTTGCAAAGAGTAGGTGAAAATTTTGAATCGAGCCCTTTAAACTAGAAGGGAGGTAGTGGTACTCTAATAGCTAACCTTGTTGTGATGACAAGATAGGACATGGCATGCACCTGGACGGAGGAACTAGTCTGCATTGTGCATTTAAGTTTTGTCTGAAGTCAATGTACCTCTACTTTCACCAGACTTATAGAAAAATGTGACAACATTCATAATGTCAAATCAATATTTTTACACTCATTATAAAATGTAGTTCTTATACTCATTATAATCAGTATTGTAGATATTGATATTTTTAGTATAAATTTGGTCGTGGGATTTCATTGATGCCTGTCAAAGCATGGAGGAAGCGGAGCTTAGGGCTTGAATTGCCGGTCTCTACATAGGTATTTCTCTTCATAATCCTGTAATTTTAGAGACTGATTGCGCTTTTGTGGTAGCGTCTCTTGCATCGGGGGACTATGACAGGTCTGCTATGCGTGACCTGAAGATGAAAGCGTTGAGCATCTCGAAGTTGATCAACAATCTTCAGTTGTCAAAGATTAGCCTTCGGCCAATAAGGTGGCACACGTAATCACTAAGTATAGCTTTGACAATAGATTAGATGGTATTCTTGTAAATAACGTACCGCCCTGTGTGGCGAATATTGTATCGAATGAGTGTACTGGTGTGGCTGGTTAATTAATATAAGGTGGTGTTCAAAAAAGTATAAATTTGGTCAAACACTTTGCAAACGGTTGACGGGAGTAAAAAGGACCAGAGGGAGTATCATGCATGCGGAGTAGGCAAAAAAAATTGCTTGTCTAAAAAAGGCAAAAACAATTGCTCATTTATAGCCAGTCGAAGTCTCAAAGGGTGCGACCGCGCGAGGGAGGCGAAGGTTGTGGGAGGCGCGACATTTGACGGAATTAAGTGAAGTTACATCCACGCGCTGACATGGCGTGCGAACTGGCAGAAGCTATACCGTCAGGCCTACGATATGGGTCTAGTAGACATGACATCTAGTGGGTCCCGCATAGTTCTTGAGAACTCTTTGGGGGCTTGCAACTGTTTATCCACCGGGCAAGCCAGCAACCCCACGCCGTTCGCACGCCCTACTCATCCCCGTCTTCTACCTTACAACAGTTCACTCCTAGTCGTCCCATCCTTTCACATTAGTTTGCTCCTAGTTTTTTTTGCGGGGTACAACAGTTCAACTTCTCCTAACCCTCCTCCAAAATCCATGGCCTCCCAAATCTCCATGGTCGCCGCTGAGTACCAGGTTAGAGCCATCACCGGTGATCAGTTCATCGTCATCTACACACGTGGATCCGATACGGTGAAAGCATGGCTTGCTCACTTCCTATGCATGTTCAACAGTTCAACGGATGAGTGGGTCGCTCGGCAAGATGTTGAGTACACCACAGTCCTGGGACGAGATAAGGATCTAAAGGAAGAAGAGAGGAAGAAGCCCGCCGTGATCCAGGTTTGCGAACATAACGTTTGCTTGATCTACCACATATGCCATGCCGACGTTGAGTGCCAGGATTTTAAGAACTTCCTCAAGGGCAAAAGAGTGAAATTCGTTACTGTAGGCTTTAAGAACAACAGGGATGTCCTGCGTCGGATAGGTCTCCTTGTAGGCCAGCCCTTCGATCTCCAGAAGGCAAGCCTGGTGTCCTCCTCTCAACCTTCAATGCTGACCCTGACAGCAGCCATGATTGATCCTTCGTATGCTAAACTGAAGAAACCTCATCACGAGTTTCATCATGCATGGGAGTCGAAGACATTAGATGAAGATCACATCCTGTATGCAGCAATGTATGCCTACCTTTGTTTAAATATCTACAAGGGTTGGATGAAGAAGCATAGCCCAGTGTCCGGTTCAAGCAAAGAAGCGTCGGCGAAGAGGAAGAGGGACGAGGATGAAGTCGAGGACGTGGACTCGGACTCCGAGTAGGTGGCAGAGCCGTCGATCATGGTGGTTCTACTGCAGTGTCAAGCGGACTAGTTGCTTAGTTTATTTTCAAGGGTGTGTTGTGCCGAGGCCCCAGCAGAACTATGTGTATGTTCTTTCTTGTTATTTGAACTCTTTAGTACGTACAGTAGTACTAGTACTATGTCTTACTACTGTTCTTCTTGCAGTTGGTACTACTGCTCGTATCTTCGTGTTCCTACTGTACTTAATACGTTCGTACTAGTAGTATAATTTGGGTCAGTCGATTTGTGAAAGAAGTTCGATGGAGCGAAGGAAGAAGACAACAGAAGAGGTGGAAGAAGACCTTCTAGCCATCCATGTTGCATCAAATGGCTCACATGAGTCGACTGACCCAAATTGCTCCATCAGATTGCAGGATCCACGTGGCATTCAAAGTCTCGAAGGTAGATTTCGCGTCCGCACCCGGTTTGCGGGCTCGACGCGCGCGCGACCGGCTTCTGCCGCGACAGCCACCATGCGCGCCTCCTCCGCGCGGGCGGAGACGTAAATGACACGCTAGTTCCTCCTCGCCGGTGTGCTGGAGCACGCGCTCGTCCTCCTCTTTGTACGCTGCGTGCATAGACGCCGCTCCACCAGCTGCTCACGTGCTTGGCACCGCGGCGGCATCGCGAGGAGGGACTGCAGACGACGTGAACAGGCGAGCCTTCGGCTTCATGGCACAGGGATGGCAGCGACACGGCGGTGATGGGCGAGAAATTGTTGGCCGGAGCAGGCGGGCGCGGGCATGCGCAACGGCGGCGGCATATTGATGAGTGCGCGTGTGGGAGCTTACTTTAGTTTTTTTATATAAGGTTGGTCAAACTTACAAGAAAACCGTACTAGTACACGTAAACATTAGACTTAGGCAGCGCTTTTATTAATTAGTACCACAACCATGATACGGAATCCTGTGCAAGTGCGTGAACCGCGGCCGCGCGGTCGATCGAATGGTGTGTCACCGTGTCGCGCTCGAAGGACATCCATCGAACCTTTTTGTGTGTGTGAAAACAATCCTCAGATATTACTCAACTTTTTTTTCTTGTGAAAGTTCTTGACGCTGCAATATTTCCATATATTTGAATTTAGCTCCAGTTCGTGTTTATTTGGATTTGGACGTTTTAGGTGCGCCCTAGTTCTTTTTAATACTGATTTTGTGTGTGTGACTGAGAGAGAACGTGTGTATGTGTCCATATGTGTGTTGTGGCGGAAGGGCAATGTGGAGATGATGTGCGTGTGATACAGACATAGAGAGGTGTGAATGTGCAAATGATCATGCATGAGTGAGACATAGACAGATGCCGATACGTTGTGTATACATGAGAGAATGGTCTTCTAGTTTACTTGTGTGTGTGTGTGTGAGAGAGAGAGAGAGAGATAGAGAGAGGAGCATCCGTAACACAACAACCATCTCTCTCGATTCGTCCGTCCCTCGCACGGTCACATGCAACACATGCATCAACGCGCACATTTTGACACCCTCACCCGTCCCCTGCCCACCTCAAGGCCCGCACAATCTCTTCGTGAATACCCATTTCTCTCCTTAGGTTTGTTTTTTCTCAACATTTGACACACACACATAGAGAGAGAGAGACACACACACACACACACGCAGCACAACACACACGCACTCCCCCGAGCACACAGTTCATCCCCATCCAAGGTTATAGTGCGACTACTCTCGCTTGTGCTTCTTTGCACCCCAACATGCACAACACCTCAATCTTCAAAGAGGGCTTCGAGTAGATCGAAGACGGCGACCACACCACGCTAGAGAATGCAGGCTCATTTGGAAGCAAGGTGATGTGACGACGGCTGAGTGACTCCTCCCACCACCCTCTCTCTCTCTCTTGCACAAAATTACCAATCCCTCTCTCCCCCGCACAAAATTGTCAATCCCTCAACCCACGAGATCCTTCCCCTCTCGTCCATGTTTTCCAGCTCTCTCATCAAACATGTTGTCTCTTCTCCTTCCACGTATACAGAATCCAGATGCACACGCATCTCATGTATATTACATGTATCCATCTTTCTCACATACCTAACTTCTTCCTCTCTCTTTCCCTCTCTATCTCTCTCTCTCTCTCTGTCTCGTTAGGTTTGTATCCTACTCTCTCGTCCACATACATACAATCTTTCCTGCCCTGTCTGCTCCATCTTCAAAAGCTCTCTCTGCACGTTTCATTCACACAGTGGGATATGTCAAAATGTTGCTTCTATAATGGCTGGTGTAGAGTTATGGTTGTTTTTGTTGCATCCTACAAAGTAATAACTATGACATGCATTTAGATTCTCATTTGACTGGGATTATGTGAGTTTGAGCATGTTGTGAAGTACTATAGACCTTGTATACATCTTGGGATTCGACAATCATTGTAACTATTGAATTGTATAGACCATTACATTCGAAGTCAATAGCCTAATATATTTATTTCACAATTTCAACAAATGACTAGTTCACTACAAACTAAGAAAACAAATGTGTACTCCCTTCGTTTTTATTTAAGTTCGCATATTAGCATTGGTCAAAGTCAAGTTTTGTAAACTCTCAGAAAGCTTATAACAAAAAATATTAACATATACAATAACGAATAAATACCATTAAATTCATTACTGAATGTACTTTCACATCATACATATTTGTTATGGTAAATGTTTATATTTTTCTATAAACTTGGTCAAACTTTAGGAAGTTTGACTTCGGTCAAACCTAATATGCAGAGTTTACTACTACTACTCGCTAGTTGCTTAGCCGAATCACTCAACACGCCACACGGGGAGTCCAGTGTCACAAAATTTTGAGGTCGGCGGGAAAATCTCCTGCGACCCTGATTCGAGCAGTGGGAAGTTACCATCATAGTCTTTGGAACAAGCCTACGGATGATGCTTGGTAGGGGGCTGTTTTCATAACTTCAGGTTCACCCTACCGAGCCAACCCCACCCCGACACCCAGAGTAGTACACCTGAATACTCCCCATTTTCTATCCCCACCGCAAAATAGACTTCTCCACGGCACCGCAACCTTCATGCTCCTCCCCTTTACATCGGCGCACTCGTCCACGGCAGCGCATCTGCATCATCGACGACCTCGTAGGCTGCACTGGAGCCGGTCCACCGTCGTCGTCATACATGGAGCCTCTTCCGCGGCATCATCTTCCACGGTCTCGGATCTGCTTCCCGGAAGCCGATGCCAAGCGTAGAAGTACCACCATCCTGGACAATGAACTGACTCCCGTTGCTGACCATGACTCACAGAGGCCGCCGCGACCATCTTTCTCCTCCTCGATTGGTAATGTGTGTATTGAATCACTTAATAGTACATGTGCAGTTCCAATTTTGTTCATACCTACCCTTCAAATTTCCTGGGTGCTATTGTTCCCGTAAAAGTAATTGGTTATAGCCTCCATTGTCCAACAGAATATCAGCTTGTAATTGCGCGTCGCTCCTGTATCACGCTGTGCTTGGGTAGGTTTTTCATCTGCAACCACTAGTGTGGCAAATGATGGAAAGGTTTTTAGAACTAGCAAGATGCCCATGCGTTGCACGCATCAAGATGCATTTGTATGAGTAGTTTATCTTCTAGGAGAAAAGGATGAACGAGGAAAGGCCTTATTTGCAAATCTGGAGAGGGGTATGGGTATCTTTTTGCAAAATTCCCATTTGTTTCCTTCCTATCTGTCAGATTTATATAAATCGGACGGCCTATATTGCAAGAAAAAAAACTATAGAGAAAAAAAGTAGACAGTAAAGGAAGTAGAGATAAATATTAAATAGAAAATAAATATAACAGTAGAGAAGAGAGTAGAGATAGCATGTTGAGATTTTTAAAGCGCCACGCGTTGTGATTCTATTGGAGATGCTCTAACATGGCAGACGAGTGCTTTAATGTTGCCCACAAGATGCGCGAGTATTACTAGTAGTATATTTTTCTTGCCATGTTGAGATTTTAAAACCACGAGTGCGAACATGCAGAGGAGCAATGAAGACCAAACATGGGATATTCGGGACATCTTCAAGGAGCGTGCCAAGTTAAAGAGGAGCTGCACTGAACCTATAAAACGAGCATTGGTAAGTAACACCCTTTCAATTACTTTCATGTAGCCTCGTGTTCTTCGAAGTGTATATGTTGTAGTTTCTGTTTCTCTTAAGCGTGGTGTTCTTCGATGTGTAATAAGAAGAGTCTTAATCGTCCTAATGCTTTCGTTTTTAGCTTGATGTAGGAAGTGGGTGTTCTCACCTTATACTCTGTTTTCATTTTTTTTCCTTTTGAATTCACTTCTCCGAGTTCTGTTTATCTTGCTTCTACTAAATGGATCTAGGTTGCTCTGAGTATTGATCTAAAAAAGAAGTAACTTCATGTCAGGATGCAGTTCCTGCGAGGAGGGAAGTATGGTCAACCTCGAGATCATGTTTCCAAAATGAGGCTGGATTACACACAAGGTGCCAGTTCCCTAATGATGCTGGATTAGACACAAGGTGCAAATTCCCAGATGATGCTGGATTACACACAAGCTAGGTGGAGTCGTCAGCTGTTCGTGTCCTCATGGCATTAGTAAAGGCTGAAAGAAAGCATGCAGCAACCCTTGAGAATGTAGCTGAGTTCCCGAAGAAGCGAAAATAGCAATAAGATGCTCTCTTCACCCAAGCCAAAGAAGAGATGGAAGAAGCGAAAAATAAGCTAGCAGAGGCAGAGCAGGCTAGGCGTCTCCTGCTATCTAAAACTGTTGTCAATACAAAATTTCCTTCATAATAGCTAGGTTCAAATGTTTATCCAGTCAGCATGCCTGTTGTGATGTCCGTGCATCTACTGATGTGGCACAAAATGTTTTTTTGGTCATGTAATAGCAACAATTACATTCCAAACAATAACAGACGAAGCATTGGACATGGTATAGTTCACGCGCAGCCCGACATTCCAAGTTCAACTTCCACATCAAACTCATGTTCACAGATATCTGCACATTCATACATAATGTCCACAACCATGATTCACTCCAAAGCCAAAAAAATGTGAGGAGAGTTATAAATAAATAAAATCCTCTACTAGTTCCTGCTACCAGTGCAGGCACAACAAGTCAAGACCATGCGTAAATTAATTATATCTTAGTCATTTTTTGTGTTCTAAAATGCCTGCTGGCTCGCGGAAGGACGTGTTGCCGGGACACGCGCGGATTCAATGAAGGCAGCGGGGTAGTCTTAAGCTGGTTGCACGCGGCAGGGAGGCGTGCTCAGCCGGGCCTGCAGCGAGTGCGACTCTCTTGGCCGGCGCGCCGGTTCAATGCCTGCGCTATGAGAGGTCGCGTCCGTGTCAGAGCAATCACTCCCTCTAGTCCTTTTTTGTTTGGGTATAACAAAATCTCGTTTTCCATTCACATTTTACAAGTAAAATTCGTGGACACACTTTGACCCAAAGTACGATGGGGACTAGTAAACCAGAATGGAGGTAGTAGTTTTTTTTAATCAAAAAGGGTTTCCCCTTCCGATTTTCATTACTGAAAACCAGCATCTAAATCTAAACCATAGTATTTTCCCTAGAACTACCAAGTTCAACATCTCGCAACATAAACCCATACAACCTCCATCGCAAAAAAACCATACAACCATACGCCAAGGAGGTACGTAGTACTATGAATTCCATTTTCGCTCCATACCAATCGTTCTAAAAACTACTTACTACTTATAACACACCATTGAAAATCGGAACTCTTAACCCCACTAAAAAATGATATTTTAAACGTGGCTACTCGATCTGTGGCAATTGGCGAGCCATCGCGCTCCAAGTCATTCACCTGTGGTCCCGACCATCAACTCGTACGGATCAAATTATGACGCGAGCTGACTATTCCTACAAAGGTGCTCCACCACGTACCCGGTACCCGCGAATGCAGCAATCGTGCACCTAGGGTTTTAGGGTTTATTTGTTAACATCGCCTTTATGTAACACTCATGTGTGCGAGACATCGAGAGGCCGACTGCGTGCGTGCGCCTCTTCTCTTCGTATATGTACTCCACCGTTTGTCTGGTGTCCAAAAAATTATAATAACTACTAGCAATGTGCCAATGCGTTGCCACACGATCAAAGTAGATTAATACATATTCACCGATTTGATAGAAAAAAAGTCTAGTTTTGAAATACGTATATAACTAAAATATGTTATGTTTCACTCAAAATATATTCCTTTGGCGGTTTTGATGAGATAAGGGAGGAATGTTATTGGTTTCAAGATTCGAGAAGTGGTATATGTCTAATTTCTACTCTTACTAGCAAGATGCCCGTGCGTTGCACGGAACATCAAGATCTTGTGGGAGAAAAGGATGAACGAGGGAAGGCCTTATCTGCAAATGTGGTGAAGAGTGCGGGTAAATTGCCATATTTTCCTTCCTATCCGCCAGATATAAATCGGACGACCTACATTGCAGGATGGCAGGCCCACCATCATCACCAACTCTATTTTTTATCCCTACTATTATAAAAAGCATTGTCATCGATGATCGTTTGCCTGCCATCCTGCAATATAGGCCGTCCAATCTATATCTGACGGATAGGAAGGAAACTATGGCAATTTTGCAAAAAGATACCCACACCCCTCTCCACATTTGCAAATAAGGCCTTCCCTCGTTCATCCTTTTCCCCCACAAGATAAACTACTCATACAAATGCATCTTGATGTTCCGTGCAACGCATGGGCATCTTGCTAGTTGTTGCAAAAATCCCATGTGTGTGTGTGAGAGGGAGAGTGGAGGAGAACGGAGTGCATGTGTGACAAAGACACAAGGAGTGTGTGTGCGATAGGTATCAGCTTAAAATGAGGCGATAGTGTGTGTGTGCACGATCGAGAGGGCGTGTCTCAAGAAGGGAAGAAAAATCTACATAGATACAAGGAGCGGGAGAGAGACATGTATGCGATGGTGGAAGCACGAGTGTGCCGGTGTATAAACCTATCTAGAGGCTAGCTAGTCGATAAATGTTTGTGAGAGAAATACGAGTCAGGGTGCGAAAGCGAGAGTTTTGTGTGTGTGAGAGAGAGACGGTAGTCAGGAAGGGGAGTGGAAGCAGGAGTTGTGTGTGTGTGTCTGTGAGAGAGAGAGAGAGGAGACGGTAGTCGGGGTTGTCTGATCGGTAAACAAATGAATAATGTCAGTCTGGGATGGAGATGAAAAGGAGACCGCAACAAATGTTGTGTCTATAGGAGAGAGAGAGTAATTTTAGTGGCATGAGTCATATGTAGAGACATATAGGGTGTGTGAGAGAATCCCATAGAGACAAAGACAAAGTGAAAGACGAGTGGAGACTGTGTGTGTGGCGGTGAAAAAGAAAGCTTAGGTACCGAGTGATACCAGAGAACAGTAGAGACGTGAGATATAATGAGAACCGTGTAATGTATAATGATAGGGAGAGTGTGACACTTCTCAAGGGAGACGTAGAGAGACCATGTTTGCGAGGATAGGAGAAACATGAAGTGAGTGTGCGGGTGAGCTAGAGAAAAGAGAGTGATAGCTACCTGAAGGAGCATGCATGCAAGAGAGATGGGCATGAAAGGAGTGAACAAAAAAGGGATTCAAATATTTGAATTCGAGATGATGATACATGTAATCCACACTCGAACCAAAATTGATCTATCAAACATGCATACTCATATGAATTCACGCACATCTATGTTATTTAATATGTAGATATTACTGATCCATACATTTTATTAGAACATAATTTGGTTAATTTTTTTCGAATTCAACCTTAAGATTACGAGATCGTTGTATTTGTAAATCATATTATACATATAAAGGAGCATAATTCTTTGTTGTGCTTTTGAAAGTATATATATATATATATATATATATATATATATATAAAATGATGTATATAGAATGTAATTCCAATTGAAAATGGATCCCGCCCGAAAAAATAGAATACAAACGGGATTCAAATTGAGTTGGCATGGTAAACGTGCACTCTGCAAAATTTGAACGAAGCTGGGAAAGTCGCAGTAACTGCCCGAAACCAAAATCTGCGAGATGGAAATCACTACTGCCTATCCCTGCCACGCAAAGCCTATCTGCTGGATTTCTATAGGTTTCGATAGTGGTAGGTTTGTAATTTCACCCAAACGTGACGTAACCGCCTCTCACCCGGATTCATACACGGTGGGCGCCAAAACATAATGTGTCCTCGGCCGAAATCGACTCCCTCCCCGATTCATATTCATACACGGTGGGCGCCAAAAACAAACTCTCGTCGGCAAATATTCGATGTATGCGAGATTACCGTCCTATCCCCAACCGACTAATGTTGCTGTGATGTAGTAGAAATTTGAAACGGGGGCTAAGTTTGTAAATTTCCTCGCATTTGAGACAAGCGCGCCCTGAATACATGGTTCCCCCTTCCTCTCTACCTCCCTTTTCCCCATTCGTACTCCGTGGGCGCCAAAACACCCTCTCCACCCCACCCTCCTCCGTCCGCCGCCGTCCGCCACCCCATCCACTGCCGTCCTCCTCCACCATGCCGGAGCTGATACCCCGACGCTGCCGTCCATTACAAGAGATCGACCTCTCTCATCCACGGCTTCAGACCGGGATCCTTGCATCCCGTCCTCTCGGTTCATCCCCGCCATCATCCACCTTGCCGGCGCCGCTCCTACGACCGTCTCGTCCATCGCGCCCCGCCGCCACTGTCTACCCTCCTAGATCTGCTTCCACGCCGCCGACAACCATCGCTACTGCAGCACCGTCAAATTCTGAGCAGATGCGTACATGGCGCCGCACCAGAGGCGGTACTCTTTCGTATATGCTCAACTTATTTATCGCAGCAAGAAAATAGATCGCCACTGCTTTACTCTGATTTCTTGTCTTGGTTGCAAAGTTGCCTTTGTCCGGTTTGCTCCTTCAGATCCGCCATGGCACGCTCAACACTATACTCCCAATGCTTATGGTTTTCCCCTTTTATATTCCACACTAGTTAAATCATAGTAGACTAAATTTCAAAATTGGGTCAGTCGATTTTCCAGAGCTCGCCGGTGCGAACGAAGGGGCTCGGGTGGTTGTGGGGCCTCGCCGAACGAAGAAAACTCGACGCGGGTGGGGGTTGGGGCGGGGGTGGGGGGTGGGGGTGGCGGAGGAACACAGGCGGTGGGGGCAGGTGGTCCGGCCGGCGGCCCGTGCGGTGTTCTGTATGGGAAGAATCAGAGACGAGGAAGAAGAAGGGTTAGGAGACGTAGGATCTTCATCCAACCGCCTGAAATGGTCGAGAGACAGCTGGGAGTTGCATTCTTAATGCGCTCTGGTTCATCATGTGTGGGCACTGCGCAACCAACATTTTATTATCCAAAATATGCTTGCTCTTCTTTACCATGTTCCTCTTCCGTTCTTCTTTAATATGTACTCTCTCCGTTCCTAAATACAAGTCTTTGTATAGATTCCACAATGGACTACATATGGAGCAAAATGAGTGAATGTACACTCTAAAATGTATCTGGATACATCTGTATGTGATCCATAGTGGAAATCTCTACCAAGACTTATATTTTGGAACGGATGGAGTATGATAGTAGTATAGTATGTTCCTTGTACTGAAGATGAGCAGGGACATTTGCAGTGTAGAGGTCTATATGGTCGGTTGTGATGGACACTTTGAGCCTCTTTGATTCGTAGGATCTTGTAAACATAGGAATAGGATTTGTAGTGGCCTGCCCACTTGAATCCTATAAGAATAGCAAGGAAATGCGGGGAGCTGTGTCGCCTTTGAGAGTTACATTGATATTAACAGTACCGCACCTTCACTTGAAGAGAGCTGGTATCCGAAGCATTTCTAGCCATACCGGCAATACTAGCACATATATTCCAGCAAGTTCCACTTTGCTGATTTTACTCTGATGCTTAAGGTTTTCCCGTTATATCTACACTATGATCTGTGTAGCTGCTTTGTGTCGCACTAGCAGCAGTCCACTCTTGAAGATAAACACTGCAATGACTTACAAAATTGGCACCAAGGCATTGAGTGCCATTCTGGATGCAATGAAACTCATACGCTTCCCACTTGTTGATTCTTGTTCAGAATATGATCCTAATGACTATTCTAACCTCGTGGAGTCAAAGGTAGATGGCCTGTCCTGTTCACCCATCAAGGTAGAGCAGGCATATGAGCGACTTCCGGTGAGGTTGCGAATTTCATTCTCTGTCAACATGGTTTCCGGCGGTGGTTTGGTTTTGGCCGCGAGATCCGTCTCAACGCGCTCGTCTTCATCGCTGACGACTCCGCCTGGCTCCAAGAAGCCCCCCTCGACGTCGAGGATCTCCCCATCCGCGAGGTAGCGCACTTCTGCGTGAGTGCATGCGGCGTCCTTCTACGACAGCCGTCGACTCAGTATCGGTCGGCTCCCGTGGTGTCTTCGCTCCCCGCTGTCCGCCGTCGCAAGCGATCGGGTCATTCACGGCTCTAGCGGTGGGTGAAGCATGCGGTAGCTCGACAGTCGACCACCCCTCAAGTCTCGGCAATCGAGCCCGACGAATCCCTCTACGAATTGTTTGATCTGCCGGCTGGTCACTCGGATGCACTTTCCGAGTGCGAGAGCAACGATCCTGTGACTGAAGTACTCATGGTCAACTCCCAGCGCAGTCTGCCCGAATTTCATCACGGCGGCAGCGACGGCGACGCTTCCTGTGATCATGACAAATACTATCCCCAAGCCCTCACTACGGAGCAGAGGAAAGAGCTGCATCGCCGCAATGTCCAGGCGCTCCAGACCCCCATCGTTGGGGAGACCTCCGAGGCTCGGGCCTTGGAGGCTGCACGCTTAGCCACCTTGGCCGAGCGTACGCGTCTAGAGAATCTCCAGCAAGCACTTGATGAATGCGCCCGTCAGCAGATTCTAGGTTCCAGTCAACGGCCACGACGGTTGTTTCTGACTGAACCTTGAGAAGAATGTCAGGTATACCGAACACCGATCCAAAATGTTGCAGCAGCACGCATAGCAGAGTCAATCCAGCCATCCTGTTCAGAAGCTGGTAGAGGTTTACAGCAGATCCGAGCATTGCTTCGGGCATCAGTGAAAGTGCGTTAAGTCGACTAGAGGGGGGGGGGGGTGAATAGGCGATTTTTATGAATTCTTCACTAAGGAATTTCAGGGTGAGGAAATTTCTAAGAGAAGAACTACTTGTAGCGGAATAAGTACTCAGATGCAAACATAACAGACCATAAGCATGGTCATCATGATGAAATGAAAACAAGCACAGAGCACAGAAAGCGTAAACACATGATAAACAGAATGAAGACAAATAGACTGAAGAAATTGAACTGAGGAAATTGAGAAAATCTCCAGTCAAAGTCTTCAAACAGATATGAACAAGCACACACCATAGTAATGAGGAAATGGAAGAGTTGAGGAGAAAGAACCAGTTAGCTCGGTGAAGACAATGATTTGGTAGACCAGTTCCAACTGCCGTGACAGTTGTACGTCTGGTTAGGGCGGCTAGGTATTCAAACCTAAGGACACACAGTCCCGGACACCCAGTCCTGAACACACAGTCCAAGACACTTAGTCCTCACCGTATTCCTCTTGAGCTAAGGTCACACAGACCTCGCCCAATCACTCGTGGCAAGTCTTCAGGTGACTTCCAAACCTTCACAAACTCGGTCACTCGGTGATCCACAATTTCCTCTTGGATGCTATAGACCATGACGCCTAACCGTCTGGAAGATGCACAATCTTCAAAGGTAACAAGCGTCGGATCCATGCAGGATCAATCTCTTCAGTGATGCTCAATCACTTTGGGTTTGTACTTTGTAGGTGTTTGGGTTTTCCTCACTTGATGATTTTCGCTCAAAGTCCTTGGAGGATGGGATGCTCTCAAATGACAAGTGTCAGTTTCTCTCAGAGCAGCCAACCAGCTAGTGGTTGTAGGGGGCTATTTATAGCCTAGGGAGCAGCCCAACATGATAAGACATAAATTCCATTCAATGATATGACTGTTAGGTGGGAAGATATTTTAGTTCAGCTGGCGCGTAGCACAGCAACGGTCGGAAATTTGACTATCAAATTCCTCAGGGCTATCATGTTCCTCACTAGTAGGCAATCCGCACTGGCGAATTCCTAATTCCTCAGTCAGAACTAATTCCTCAGAGACCAGAAGAACTTTGTCTGTGTCACTGAAGAAATTGACTGAACTGCATGAGATTTCCAATGGCTTCACTCGAAGGGATTGGTAGGTGTAGGATTTTGAGTTGAGCATCACTTGGAAAGTTTTCCTTACTATTTCCTTGACCCCCTTTAACAGTACGATGTTTCCTATGACTCAAGAAAGAGAAAAAAGAAACTACGAAAAAAGTCTTGACGCTTCATGTTCCTCGAATGAATACCAAGTCTTCACGGTCACACCAATTTCTTCACTTTCAAAGTCTTCAGAAAGTCTTCAGAAATCCAAAGTCTTCAATCGAAGAACTTCAATTTTAGGGGTCGATTTTCTCTATAAATATCAAACTCCTCATAGACTTATAGACCTGTGTACACTCACAAAGGCACCAGTCCCTTAACCTATAAGTCTTCAATACACCAAAATCACTAATGGGCACTAGATGCACTTACAATCTCCCCCTTTTTGGTGATTGATGACAATATAGGTTAAGTTTTCAATGGGGATAAACATATGATGTGTAAATACTGATATTGAGGAATTTGATTGCAAGATATAGAAGAACTCTCCTTGAAGATGTGCATAGTGAGGAATTTGCTTTTGAAGCAATGCACACTTGAAGAGTAGAATCATGGAGATCTCCCCCTATATCTTGTAATTCATACACGCATTTAACATATAATATGAAGAATTTGAGATGCATGATGAAATATGGTGACTGATGTAATTCAGCATGCGTGCATTGACATATATGAGGAATAAGCATGCAGAAGGACACAACAAAAGTATCAGACCACCATCGGGTTTTAAGTTTACAACTCGATCCAGCAAAGTCTTCAAAAGAACGAGAGTTCTAACTTAGCAAAAAAACGCCCATATAAGTAGACCCGCTTGAAGATAACTCAAATTTCTCCCCCCTTGTCATCGAATGACCAAAAGGGTCAAAAAAATGAGGACTAACGCCCCTGAAGAATATCATCACTGAGTTGATGAAGGAGTGCCAGCATTGTTGGGGTCAGTTGTTGAGGTAGGGCCTTCCACAGAGTCATCCAAATCTTCATGCTCATCAGTCGCGCATGATGAAGAATATGAGCTGGCTACCAAGGAAGGAACTTTGGTTTTCTTGAATTTCCTCACTGGTGGCTGAGACCAGTCAAAGTCCTGCTTGATACCCATTTGCTTCAGATCTTCTTCACCCTACAGATGTGATAGAACAACCCAAGTGCGACCGAAGACTTCATGGAGGTAGTAATGGTTTTTCTTCACTGCATTGTGTGTAGCAGTCATGTTGTGAAGAATAGAGCCAAACTGACGCTTAACCCATTTGTGGTTGCGATCGACCTTCTGGTGAAGACTGAGGAGAAGCTCACGATCAATCATCACCCTTGGAGCTGAGCCTTGAGGATTTTCCTTTGAAGCATTTGCGGCAGAGTCATGAGTGACAGAGTCATCATTGGTGGAGTAGGATGCAGCTTTGCGAAACTAACCATCCAATGGACGAATGCCTTCATCAATAATAGCAGTAGCCTTGCCCTTTTCATTAGCCGAGGAAAATGTCCGCTTGAGGACTTCTATTGGGGGCAAGTAACTAACGTGATACTGAAAATCAGCCTTGTAGTTGAGTGAAGACCTTGATCTGAGGAATCTCATAATCCAAGGAGCATAAGGCTTCAACTCAAATGGAGAGAGTGCAACATTTGCCAGAGTCCTCATGAAGAAATCATGGTAGTTCACAGGAATGCCATGTATGACATTGAATAGCAGATTCTTCATGATGCCAACGACTTCTTCATCATTCGAATCATGGCCTTTTATTGGACTCAATGTCTTCGAGAGAATGCGATAGACAGTTCTAGGCACATACAACAATTCCTTCATGAGGAATTTGGTCCTTGGGGCTTGACCGGGCTTCAGGGGCTTCATCAACACTTGCATATAGTGGTCAGTAAGTTCAGGTTCATGATAGATACAACGTGCACCTTCAAGGGGAGGACTGACAGGCAGGGCATGAAGCAATTCAGAGGCCGGTGCTTTGAAGTAAGTATTCTCTGTCATCCATTCCAATACCCAAGAGTTCACATCAGAAGCATCTCCTGTGATGTACAGCGTTGCATAGAACTGAAGAATTAGCTCTTCATTCCAATCAACAACATCAGTGCAAAAGTTGATCAGTCCTGCGTCATGAAGAACACTGAGGACTAGCGTGAAGCAAGGCAGTGATTCCATGTCCACGTGAGGAATATGCTCATGGTCGAAGACTTTGTCTTTGTTGAAAAGCAGCAAAGAATAGAAGTTGGCTTGGCTGTCAGTCTAGAAACACTTCCTTCTAAGACGAGCAGAGTCATATGGGTTGTAATCCGTGAAGAATACTTGCTCGTGGAAGAAGTCATCAGCCTTAAATTTTTGCTTCTTTGAGAAAGGACCCTTTGGCTTGGGCTGAGGAGTATCAGTTAATTGCATCACAACCTCAGGAATCGCGATCTCAGGATCCATAGGCTGAGGAATTTTAGTGCCTTCTTCAGTGGCAGCCTGGGTCTTCGATTCTTCATCAGCTTGAACATCAGCACTAGTGGCTGGAATCTCGTCATGAATAGATGGAGTGGGGTGAGTTTCTTCAGAACCCATTTGAACTTCAGTTTGCACTGGGGACTGAGGAATTTTTTGCCGAGGAGTGAACAAAGGAGAATTGGGGTGCTGACTTTCCCAAAAGTCATCGTTCATCACAGGCATTGTGCACCCAATGTCCACATCCTCATCTTCATCACTCATTTCTTCAATGCCGCCCTCGTCAGCAGTGAACTGAGGCGTGGGCAATGAGACAATTGGGGTTGAAGGGATTGCATCCACTTGAATTTCTTCATCCAACTGCTCTGAAGAAGCAGCAGAAGGAATATCTTCATCGGATCCGCTTGGGATCACATATTCTTCATCAAAAGGAACGAGTTCCTTTTATGGCATGCTTGAGACTGGAACAACATCAATCAGATTCTCAAAAGAGCTGGTCAATTTGTTCATCTTCTCGGAGTTGAAGATTCTGATGAAGTTGATGCTTTCCTTTTCTTCACAGCTGCATGCTCCGCAGCCTTGGTCTTCTTCGCTTCTGAGGTAGAAGGAAGAATATGACTTGGTGTAGGTGCAGGAGGAGCAGAGGAAATTGGTTCAGTTTATTTAGGAACAACTGATGCAGTTGCCCTGGCATGATCAGTTTCTTCAAGCACAACGGTTGAAGCTTCAGCTGTCCTGACAGTTTCTTCAGGCGTAACACTTGTGGTTGCCCTGGCAGTTTCATCAGCGGCTGGAATGCAGCCATCAGCCCTGGTACTAGCAGATTCATCAGCAGCCTAATTTTCATCAGCGGTGCTGACATGTTCTTCTGTAGGCTAAGAAGATACCTCAGCTTGAGGAATTTCTTGTTGCATTGGGGCTGCAACATTGGTAGTGAACTTCTCAATTATCTTCACAAATCTGACCTTGGCTCCAAGTCAGTCAGCATAGTAGTGATCAAATTCATCTCTCAGATTCTTGATCTCGGATTGCAGAGCTATAAATTCTTCAGGTGAAAGCTTCAAGAAGTTTTGCTTCAGAAAACGCTCTTTCTTGTACTGCGCTTTCTTCACCTTCCTCCCTTGTTCATATTTCCATTTCTCTTCGTCAATGAAGGCAGTCAATACATGACTTTAACCAGGAGTGAGTTTCATCTCAGGAAGAGGTGTGTTGGGGTCTTGTGCCACAAGTCGATGAAGTCGAGGATCAACTTTGGGTCCAGCATCAATGGCACATTATTGCCTTTGGCTCTAGTGGCCCTGTGTTGCCTACCTCTGATGATTTCAGCGAGTTCTTCATCATCAGCTTCGTCTTCATCGGACGGTACTTGGAAGGCGACCTGCTTCTTGTGAGGACTTGGTCGAGAACCTCATCCAGCAGTGGCCTTTGTCTTCAGCAAGGTGGGGCTAGTTGAAGAATGCGGAGGAGCAGAAGAACTTGCAGAGGCTCCTGAGGCAATAGAGATGCATGTTGTCCTTTTGCACGAGGCGAGATGCGTAGGTGCTGAGGATTTGGACGGAGGAGCTGAGGATTTTGGAGGAGCTGGTGCAGCATGAGGAATTGGCCCTGAGGGCTTTGCTGAACTTGGCCGTGAGGGCATAGAAGTTGAAGCACTGGCTTGTGAGCAGGCTTCTTGGGCATAACCTTTTTAGGCTTGCTAGAAGAGGCCTCAACAGTGGCAACAGTAGAATCTTCATTAAATTTCTTCACTGCTTCTTTTGCCGTTTTGGCCAGCTTAGCTTGACGCTTGGCCCATTCCTTGGGAAATTCCTCACCTCTTCTGATGCTAGAGGGTTCAGCAACTTGGCCAGGTGCCAATGGAGGTCTTGGGCATGGAGGGTGTACAGCGAATTTCTTCATGTACTTGGGTGTAATGTAGCGATATTCCCTCCATTACCATGCCCATCTCCTCTCTATCTTCTATATGCGCACCTTGCGCTGATTTTTGGTCTCCTTGCCATGTTTGGCCTCATCTGGAGTGCAATATTCATCATAGACATCCTCAGGGATTTCAATTGAACTATTAAGTTCTCGGAAGAGGTATGCAACTTTTCTTCGAGGAACGCTGCAAATGAGTTAAGTTGATGAGAACCTAGAGATTCAGCAGCGGACATGTGTACTTGTGAACAGAGTATAGGTGCGAAGAATTTGGAGAGGTCATATGCGTTCTCAGAAGTTTTTGCAAAAAGAACAAGTTTGAGGAATTTGACCAGATGAGTCTTGAGAAATTTCACTAAGCGTTCTTTGACTTAGGTTCCAGAGTTGTACAAATTTTAAAATCCACACAATTGAGGAACCTTGATGAAAAATGTTGCTTAGGGAAACAGATCAAGAACAGATGATATGTGAGGTGTTTAGTGTGTGAAGATTTGAAGAATAAACACCTTTCGAAGATTTTGTAGAAAACATCAGAATCAACAAGGGCAGTAAAAGTAACTTTTAATTACCCTTGACAAAGAACACGACGAACTATGAAGAGTTGATTTAGAAGCTCGCCAGTTTGGATCTTCCACGCCCTAACTTGGCAGAGGAAGACAGCTACGGCGGCGGCAGAGTGAAGAAATCCGCAGCCGGCGCGAGTACGACGGCGACGAGGTCAAGGCAGTGAAGCTCTTCCTCACCAGCGATGATGGAAGTAGCAACGACACTAGGGTTTGAGATCTCGAGTGAGGGAGTGAGGTCGAGTGGAGTAAAAAACAAAGTGAGGAAGGGAGGGGGTATTTATAGCCGAAGTGAAAAACTGCTCGCCCGAGGAAATTGGACTAACGTGCCCCTGACCCTTCTCATTCGCGTGACATGTGTCACCCACGTACTAAGAAGTGACGATCGTGCGCGATCATGGGTGAATAGGATAATATATCGTGGAAAGTGGAACGGTTTGAGCGGCAAAAGCCGAAAATTTAGATAAGATAAGTTTAAAGTTTCATTTGCAATTTTTTCAGCTGACAAGGACACATTGAAGATTTTGAACGAGTTTCAAATAGAACACACATGAGGAATTTGTGAATAGACTGGGTTGAGTTTAGCATAGAGGGGGAAGGGCCCAATCACATTCACTTAGCAGAAAGAGCAACTTGAAGAAATAGCAATAAGTGAATGCTGTAGAGGACATAAACTCATATATATTGTTGGGGAACGTAGTAATTTCAAAAATTTTCCTACGCACACGGAAGATCATGGTGATGCATAGCAACGAGAGGAGGAGAGTGTGATCTACGTACCCTTGTAGATCGACAACGGAAGCATTGACTTTGGTTGATGTAGTCGTACGTCTCCACGGCCCGACCGATCAAGCACCGAAACTATGGCACCTCCGAGTTTTAGCACACGTTCAGCTCGATGACGATACTCGGACTCCGATTCAGCAAAGTGTCGGGGAAGAGTTCTGTCAGCACGACGGCGTGGTGACGATCTTGATGTACTATCGTCGCAGGGCTTTGCCTAAGCACCGCTACAATGTTATCGAGGATTATGGTGGAAGGGGGCACCGCACACGGCTAAGAATATGATCACGTGGATCAACTTGTGTGTCTAGGGGTGCCCCTTGCCTCCGTATATAAAGGATCCAAGGGGGGGGGGTGCGTCCGGCCCTAGTAGGAGGCGCGCAGGAGGAGTCCTACTCCTACCGGGAGTAGGACTCCCCTCCCTTTCCTTGTCCAAGTAGGAGAGGGGGAAGGAGAGAAGGAAAAGGGGGGGCGCCGCCCCTCCCTCCTTGTCCAATTCGGACTAGGGGGAGAGGGGGCGCGCGGCCTGCCCTGGCAGCCCCTCCTCTTCTCCACTTTAGGCCCATGAGGCCCATTAACCCCCCGGGGGGTTCCGGTAACCCCCCGGTGCTTCGGTTTTATCCGAAACTTCCCCGGAACACTTCCGGTGTCCGAATATAGCCGTCCAATATATCAATATTTATGTCTCGACCATTTCGAGACTCCTCGTCATGTCCGTGATCACATCCAGGACTCCGAACTAACTTCGGTACATCAAAACTCATAAACTCATAATATAGCTGTCATCGAAACCTTAAGCGTGCGGACCCTACGGGTTCGAGAACAATGTAGACATGACCAAGACACGTCTCCGGTCAATAACCAATAGCGGAACCTGGATGCTCATATTGGCTCCTACATATTCTACGAAGATCTTTATCGGTCAGACCGCATAACAACATACGTTGTTCCCTTTGTCATCGGTATGTTACTTGCCCGAGATTCGATCGTCGGTATCTCAATACCTAGTTCAATCTCGTTACCGGCAAGTCTCTTTACTCGTTTCATAATACATCATCTTGCAACTAACTCATTAGTTGTAATGCTTGCAAGGCTTATGTGATGTGCATTGCCGAGAGGGCCCAGAGATACCTCTCTGACATTCGGAGTGACAAATCCTAATCTCGAAATACGCCAACCCAACATGTACTTTTGGAGACACCTGTAGAGCACCTTTATAATCACCCATTTACGTTGTGACGTTTGGTAGCACACAAAGTGTTCCTCCGGCAAACGGGAGTTGCATAATCTCATAGTCATAGGAACATGTATAAGTCATGAAGAAAGCAATAGCAACATACTAAACGATCGGGTGCTAAGCTAATGGAATGGGTCATGTCAATCAGATCATTCACCTAATGATGTGATCCCGTTAATCAAATAACAACTCTTTGTCCATGGTTAGGAAACATAACCATCTTTGATTAACGAGCTAGTCAAGTAGAGGCATACTAGTGACACTCTGTTTGTCTATGTATTCACACATGTATTATGTTTCCGGTTAATACAATTCTAGCATGAATAATAAACATTTATCATGATATAAGGAAATAAATAATAACTTTATTATTGCCTCTAGGGCATATTTCCTTCAGTCTCCCACTTGCACTAGAGTCAATAATCTAGATTACACAGTAATGATTCTAACACCCATGGAGCCTTGGTGCTGATCATGTTTTGCTCGTGGAAGAGGCTTAGTCAACGGGTCTGCAACATTCAGATCTGTATGTATCTTGCAAATCTCTATGTCTCCCACCTGGACTAGATCCCGGATGGAATTGAAGCGTCTCTTGATGTGCTTGGTTCTCTTGTGAAATCTGGATTTCTTTGCCAAGGCAATTGCACTAGTATTGTCACAAAAGATTTTCATTGGACCCGATGCACTAGGTATGACACCTAGATCGGATATGAACTCCTTCATCCAGACTCCTTCATTTGCTGCTTCCGAAGCAGCTATGTACTCCGCTTCACATGTAGATCCCGCTACAACGCTTTGTTTAGAACTACACCAACTGACAGCTCCACCGTTTAATGTAAACACATATCCGGTTTGCAATTTAGAATCGTCCGGATCAGTGTGAAAGCTTGCATCAACGTAACCTTTTACGATGAGCTCTTTGTCACCTCCATATATGAGAAACATATCCTTAGTCATTTTCAGGTATTTCAGGATGTTCTTGACCGCTGTCCAGTGATCCACTCCTGGATCACTTTGGTACCTCCCTGCTAGACTTATAGCAAGGCACACATCAGGTCTGGTACACAACATTGCATACATGATAGAGCCTATGGCTGAAGCATAGGGAACATCTTTCATTTTTTCTCTATCTTCTGCAGTGGTCGGGCATTGAGTCTTACTCAACTTCACACCTTGTAACACAGGCAAGAACCCTTTCTTTGCTTGATCCATTTTGAACTTCTTCAAAACTTTGTCAAGGTATGTGCTTTGTGAAAGTCCAATTAAGCGTCTTGATCTATCTCTATAGATCTTAATGCCTAATATGTAAGCAGCTTCACCGAGGTCTTTTATTATAAAACTCTTATTCAAGTATCCCTTTATGCTATCCAGAAATTCTGTATCATTTCCAATTAGTAATATGTCATCCACATATAATATCAGAAATGCTACAGAGCTCCCACTCACTTTCTTGTAAATATAGGCTTATCCAAAAGTCTGTATAAAACCAAATGCTTTGATCACACTATCAAAGCGTTTATTCCAACTCCGAGAGGCTTGCACCAGTCCATAAATGGATCGCTGGAGCTTGCACACTTTGTTAGCTCCCTTTGGATCGACAAAACCTTCTGGTTGCATCATATACAATTCTTCTTCCACAAATCCATTCAGAAATGCAGTTTTGACATCCATCTACCAAATTTCATAATCATAAAATGCAGCAATTGCTAGCATGATTCGGACAGACTTAAGCATCGCTACGGGTGAGAAGGTCTCATCGTAGTCAATCCCTTGAACTTGCCGAAAACCTTTTGTGACAAGTCGAGCTTTGTAAACAGTAATATTACCGTCAGCGTTAGTCTTCTTCTTGAAGATCCATTTATCCTCAATTGCTTGCCGATCATCGGGCAAGTCAACCAAAGTCCATACTTTCTTCTCATACATGGATCCCATGTCAGATTTCATGGCTTCAAGCCATTTTGCGGAATCTAGGCTCACCATCGCTTCTTAATAGTTTGTAGGTTCATCATGATCTAGTAGCATGACTTCCAGAACAGGATTACCGTACCACTCTGGCGTGGATCTCACTCTGGTTGATCTACGAGGTTCAGTAGTATCTTGTTCTGAAGTTTCGTGATCATCATCATTAACTTCCTCACTAACTGGTGTAGGTGTCACAGAAACAGGTTTCTGTGATGTACTACTTTCCAATAAGGTAGTAGGTACAATTACCTCGTCAAGTTCTACTTTCCTCCCACTCACTTCTTTCGAGAGAAACTCCTTCTCCAGAAAGTTTCCGAATTTAGCAACAGAAGTCTTGCCTTCGGATCTGTGATAGAAGGTGTATCCAATAGTCTCCTTTGGATATCCTATGAAGACACATTTCTCTGATTTGGGTTCGAGCTTATCAGGTTGAAGATTTTTCACATAAGCATCGCAGCCCCAAACTTTCAGAAACGACAACTTTGGTTTCTTGCCAAACCATAGTTCATAAGGCGTCGTCTCAACGGATTTTGATGGTGCCCTATTTAACGTGAATGCGACCGTCTCCAAAGCATAACCCCAAAACGATAGCGGTAAATCAGTAAGAGACATCATAGATCGCACCATATCTAGTAAAGTACGATTACGACATTCGGACACACCATTACGCTGTGGTGTTCCGGGTGGCGTGAGTTGCGAAACTATTCCGCATTGTTTCAAATGTACACCAAACTCGTAACTCAAATATTCTCCTCCACGATCAGATCATAGAAACTTTATTTTCTTGTTACTATGATTTTCAACTTCACTCTGAAATTCTTTGAACTTTTCAAACGTTTCAGACTTATGTTTCATTAAGTAGATATACCCATATCTGCTTAAGTCATCTGTGAAGGTGAGAAAATAACGATATCCACCACGAGCCTCAATATTCATCGGACCACATACATCTGTATGTATGATTTCCAACAAATCTGTTGCTCTCTCCATAGTACCGGAGAATGGTGTTTTAGTCATCTTGCCCATGAGGCACGGTTCGCAAGTACCAAGTGATTCATAATCAAGTGGTTCCAAAAGTCCATCAGTATGGAGTTTCTTCATGCGCTTTACACCGATATGACCTAAACGGCAGTGCCACAAATAAGTTGCACTATCATTATCAACTCTGTATCTTTTGGCTTCAACACTATGAATATGTGTGTCACTACTATCGAGATTCAATAAAAATAGACCGCTCTTTAAGGGTGCATGACCATAAAAGATATTACTCATATAAATAGAACAACCATTATTCTCAGATTTAAACGAATAACCATCTCGCATCAAACAAGATCCAGATATAATGTTCATGCTTAACGCTGGCACCAAATAACAATTATTTAGGTCTAATATTAATCCCGAAGGTAGATGTAGAGGTAGCGTGCCGACTGCGATCACATCGACTTTGGAACCGTTTCCCACGCGCATCGTCACCTCGTCCTTAGCCAATCTTCGCTTAATCCGTAGTCCCTGTTTCGAGTTGCAAATATTAGCAACAGAACCAGTATCAAATACCCAGGTGCTACTGCGAGCATTAGTAAGGTACACATCAATAACATGTATATCACATATACCTTTGTTCACCTTGCCATCCTTCTTATCCGCCAAATACTTGGGGCAGTTCCGCTTCCAGTGACCAGTCTGCTTGTAGTAGAAGCACTCAGTTTCAGGCTTAGGTCCAGGTTTGGGTTTCTTCTCTTGAGTAGCAACTTGCTTGCTGTTCTTTTTGAAGTTCCCCTTCTTCTTCCCTTTGCCCTTGTTCTTGAAACTAGCGGTCTTGTTGACCATCAACACTTGATGCTCTTTCTTGATTTCTACCTCCGCAGCTTTCAGCATTGCGAAGAGCTCGGGAATAGTCTTATTCATCCCTTGCATATTATAGTTCATCACGAAGCTCTTGTAGCTTAGTGGCAGTGATTGGAGAATTCTGTCAATGACGCAATCATCTGGAAGATTAACTCCCAATTGAATCAAGTGATTATTATACCCATACATTTTGAGTATATGCTCACTGACAGAACTGTTCTACTCCATCTTGCAGCTATAGAACTTATTGGAGACTTCATATCTCTCAATCCGGGCATTTGCTTGAAATATTAACTTCAACTCCTGGAACATCTCATATGCTCCATGACGTTCAAAACATCGTTGAAGTCCCGATTCTAAGCCGTAAAGCATGGCACACTGAACTATCGAGTATTCATCAGCTTTGCTCTGCCAGACGTTCATAACATCTGGTGTTGCTCCAGCAGCAGGCCTGGCACCCAGCGGTGCTTCCAAGACGTAATTCTTCTGTGCAGCAATGAGAATAATCCTCAAGTTACGGACCCAGTCCGTGTAATTGCTACCATCATCTTTCAACTTTGCTTTCTCAAGGAACGCATTAAAATTCAACGAAACAACAGCATGAGCCATCTATCTACAATCAAGCATAAACAAGCAAGATACTATCAGGTACTAAGTTTCATGATAAATTTAGGTTCAATTAATTTACTTAAATAACTCCCACTTAGATAGACATCCCTCTAATCCTCTAAGTGATTACGTGATCCAAATCAACTAAACCATGTCCGATCATCACGTGAGATGGAGTAGTTTCATTGGTGAACATCACTATGTTGATCATATCTACTATATGATTCACGCTCGACCTTTCGGTCTCTGTGTTCCGAGGCCATATCTGTATATGCTTGGCTCGTCAAGTATAACCAGAGTATTCCGCGTGTGCAACTGTTTTGCACCCGTTGTATTTGAACGTAGAGCCTATCACACCCGATCATCACGTGGTGTCTCAACACGAAGAACTTTCGCAACGGTGCATACTCAGGGAGAACACTTCTTGATAATTAGTGAGAGATCATCTTATAATGCTACCGTCAATCAAAGCAAGATAAGATGCATAAAAGATAAACATCACATGCAATCAATATAAGTGATATGATATGGCCATCATCATCTTGTGCTTGTGATCTCCATCTTCGAAGCACCGTCGTGATCACCATCGTCACCGGCGCGACACCTTGATCTCCATCGTGGCATCGTTGTCGTCTCGCCAATCTTATGCTTCCATGACTATCGCTACCGCTTAGTGATAAAGTAAAGCATTACAGCGCGATTGCATTGCATACAATAAAGCGACAACCATATGGCTCCTGCCAGTTGCCGATAACTCGGTTACAAAACATGATCATCTCATACAATAAAATTTAGCATCATGTCTTGACCATATCACATCACAACATGCCCTGCAAAAACAAGTTAGACATCCTCTACTTTGTTTGTTGCAAGTTTTACGTGGCTGCTACGGGCTTAAGCAAAAACCAATCTTACCTACGCATCAAAACCACAACGATAGTTTGTCAAGTTGGTGCTGTTTTAACCTTCGCAAGGACCGGGCGTAGCCACACTCGGTCCAACTAAAGTTGGAGAAACTGTCACCCGCAAGCCACCTATGTGCAAAGCATGTCGGGAGAACCTGTCTCGCGTAAGCGTACGCGTAATGTTGGTCCGGGCCGCTTCATCCAACAATACCGCCGAACCAAAGTATGACACGCTGGTAAGCAGTATGACTTATATCACCCACAACTCACTTGTGTTCTACTCGTGCATATAACATCAACATATAAAACCTAGGCTCGGATGCCACTGTTGGGGAATGTAGTAATTTCAAAAAATTTCCTACGCACACGCAAGATCATGGTCATGCATAGCAACGAGAGGAGGAGAGTGTGATCTACGTACCCTTGTAGATCGACAACGGAAGCGTTGACTTTGGTTGATGTAGTTGTACGTCTCCACGGCCCGACCGATCAAGCACCGAAACTACGGCACCTCCGAGTTTTAGCACACGTTCAGCTCGATGATGATCCCCGGACTCCGATGAAGCAAAGTGTCGGGGAAGAGTTCCGTCATCACGACGGCGTGGTGACGATCTTGATGTACTATCATCGCAGGGCTTCGCCTAAGCACCGCTACAATGTTATCGAGGATTATGGTGGAAGGGGGTACTGCACACGGCTAAGAATATGATCACGTGGATCAACTTGTGTGTCTAGGGGTGCCCCTTGCCTCCGTATATAAAGGATCCAAGGGGGGTGGGGTGCAGTCGGCCCTAGTAGGAGGCGCGCAGGAGGTGTCCTACTCCTACCGGGAGTAGGACTCCCCTCCATTTCCTTGTCCAAGTAGGAGAGGGGGAAGGAGAGAAGGAAAAGGGGGGGCGGGGCCGCCCCTCCCTCCTTGTCCAATTCGGACTAGGGGGAGAGGGGGCGCGCGGCCTGCCCTGGCAGCCCCTCCTCTTCTCCACTTTAGGCCCATGAGGCCCATTAACTGAAGGAAATATTCCCTAGATGCAATAATAAAGTTATTATTTATTTCCTTATAATCATAATAAATGTTTATTATTCATGCTAGAATTGTAATTACCGGAAACATAATACATGTGTGAATACATAGACAAACAAAGTGTCACTAGTATGCCTCTACTTGACTAGCTCGTTAATCAAAGATGGTTATGTTTCCTAACCATGAACAATGAGTTGTTATTTGATTAAAGAGGTCACATCATTAGTTGAATGATCTGATTGACATGACCCATTCCATTAGCTTAGCACCCGATCGTTTAGTATGTTGCTATTGCTTTCTTCATGACTTATACATGTTCCTATGACTATGAGATTATGCAACTCCCGTTTGCCGGAGGAACACTTTGGGTGCTACCAAACGTCACAACGTAACTGGGTGATTATAAAGGAGCATTACAGGTGTCTCCAAAGGTAGATGTTGGGTTGGCGTATTTCGAGATTAGGATTTGTCACTCCGATTGTCGGAGAGGTATCTCTGGGCCCTCTCGGTAATACACATCACATAAGCCTTGCAAGCATTACAACTAATATGTTAGTTGTGAGATGATGTATTATGGAACGAGTAAAGAGACTTGTCGGTAACGAGATTGAACTAGGTATTGGATACCGAGGATCGAATCTCGGGCAAGTAACATACCGATGACAAAGGGAACAACGTATGTTGTTATGCGGTCTGACCGATAAAGATCTTCGTAGAATATGTAGGAGCCAATATGGGCATCCAGGTCCCGCTATTGGTTATTGACTGGAGACGTGTCTCGGTCATGTCTACATTGTTCTCGAACCCGTAGGGTCCGCACGCTTAAGGTTTCGATGACAGTTATATTATGAGTTTATGAGTTTTGATGTACCGAAGGAGTTCGGAGTCCCGGATGAGATCGGGGACATGACGAGGAGTCTCGAAATGGTCGAGACGTAAAGATCGATATATTGGACGACTATATTCGGACATCGGAAAGGTTCCGAATGATTCGGGTATTTTTCGGAGTACCGGGTAGTTACGGGAGAAGTAATGGGCCTTGATGGGCTTTAGTGGGAAGAGGAAAAAGGCTGCTGCGCCCCCCTCCCCTTTGGTCCGAATTGGACTAGGAAAAAGGGGGCCGGCCACCTCTCCTTCTCCTCCTATTCCTTCTCCCTTCCTCCCCTCTTGGTGGACTCCTACTAGGACTTGGAGTCCTAGTAGGACTCCCTATCCTGGCCGCACCTTTGCCTTGGCCGGCCTCCTCCTCCTCCATCCTTTATATACGGAGGCAGAGGGCACCTCTAGACACACAAGTTGATCCACGTGATCTGTTCCTTAGCCGTGTGCGGTGCCCCCTGCCACCATATTCCTCGATAATACTGTAGCGGAGTTTAGGCGAAGCCCTGCTGCTGTAGTTCATCAAGATCGTCACCACGCCGTCGTGCTGACGGAACTCTTCCCCGACACTTTGCTGGATCGGAGTCCGGGGATCGTCATCGAGCTGAACGTGTGCTCGAACTCGGATGTGCCGTAGTTTCGGTGCTTGATCGGTTGGATTGTGAAGACGTACGACTACTTCCTCTACGTCGTGTCATCGCTTCCGCAGTCGGTCTGCGTTGGGTACGTAGACAATACTCTCCCCCTCGTTGCTATGCATCACATGATCTTGCGTGTGCGTAGGAATTTTTTTGAAATTACTACGTTCCCCAACAGTGGCATCCGAGCCTAGGTTATTTATGTTGATGTTATATGCACGAGTAGAACACAAGTGAGTTGTGGACGATACAAGTCATACTGCCTACCAGCATGTCATACTTTGGTTCGGCGGTATTGTTGGACGAGATGACCCGGACCAACCTTACGCGTACGCTTACGCGAGACCGGTTCCCTCGACGTGCTTTGCACATAGATGGCTTGCGGGCGACTGTCTCTCCAACTTTAGTTGAACCGAGTGTGGCTACGCCCGGTCCTTGCGAAGGTTAAAACGGAGTCTATTTGACAAACTATCGTTGTGGTTTTGATGCGTAGGTGAGATTGGTTCTTGCTTAAGCCCGTAGCAGCCACGTAAAACTTGCAACAACAAAGTAGAGGACGTCTAACTTGTTTTTGCAGGGCATGTTGTGATGTGATATGGTCAAGGCATGATGCTGAATTTTATTGTATGAGATGATCATGTTTTGTAACCAAGTTATCGGCAACTGGCAGGAGCCATATGGTTGTCGCTTTATTGTATGCAATGCAATCGCGATGTAATGCTTTACTTTATTACTACGGTAGTGATAGTCGTGGAAGCATAAGATTGGCGAGACGACAACGATGCTACGATGGAGATCAAGGTGTCGCGCCGGTGACGATGGTGATCATGACGGTGCTTCGGAGATGGAGATCACAAGCACAAGATGATGATGGCCATATCATATCACTTATATTGATTGCATGTGATGTTTATCTTTTTATGCATCTTATCTTGCTTTGATTGACGGTAGCATTATAAGATGATCTCTCACTAAATTATCAAGAAGTGTTCTCCCTGAGTATGCACCGTTGCGAAAGTTCTTCGTGCTGAGACACCACGTGATGATCGGGTGTGATAGGCTCTACATTCAAATACAACGGGTGCAAAACAGTTGCACACGCGGAATACTCAGGTTATACTTGATGAGCCAAGCATATAAAGATATGGCCTCGGAACACGGAGACCGAAAGGTCGAGCGTGAATCATATAGTAGATATGATCAACATAATGATGTTCACTGATGAAACTACTCCATCTCACGTGATGATCGGACATGGTTTAGTTGATTTGGATCACGTGATCACTTAGAGGATTAGAGGGATGTCTATCTAAGTGGGAGTTCTTAAGTAATATGATTAATTGAACTAAATTTATCATGAACTTAGTACCTGATAGTATCTTGCTTATTTATGTTGATTGTAGATAGATGGCTCGTGCTATTGTTCCGTTGAATTTTAATGCGTTCCTTGAGAAAGCAAAGTTGAAAGATGATGGTAGCAATTACACGGACTGGGTCCGTAACTTGAGGATTATCCTCATTGCTGCACAGAAGAATTACGTCTTGGAAGCACCGCTGGGTGCCAGGCCTGCTGCTGGAGCAACACCAGATGTTATGAACGTCTGGCAGAGCAAAGCTGATGACTACTCGATAGTTCAGTGTGCCATGCTTTACGGCTTAGAATCGGGACTTCAACGACATTTTGAACGTCATGGAGCATATGAGATGTTTCAGGAGTTGAAGTTAATATTTCAAGCAAATGCCCGAATTGAGAGATATGAAGTCTCCAATAAGTTCTATAGCTGCAAGATGGAGGAGAACAATTCTGTCAGTGAGCATATACTCAAAATGTCTGGGTATAATAATCACTTGATTCAATTGGGAGTTAATCTTCCAGATGATTGCGTCATTGACAGAATTCTCCAATCACTGCCACCAAGCTACAAGAGCTTCGTGATGAACTATAATATGCAAGGGATGAACAAGACTATTCCCGAGCTCTTCGCAATGCTGAAAGCTGCGGAGGTAGAAATCAAAAAGGAGCATCAAGTGTTGATGGTAAACAAAACCACTAGTTTCGAGAAAAAGGGCAAAGGGAAGAAGAAGGGGAACTTCAAGAAGAACGGCAAACAAGTTGCTGCTCAAGAGAAGAAACCCAAGTCTGGACCTAAGCCTGAAACTGAGTGCTTCTACTGTAAGCAGACTGGTCACTGGAAGCGGAACTGCCCAAAGTATTTGGCGGATAAGAAGGATGGCAAGGTGAACAAAGGTATATGTGATATACATGTTATTGATGTGTACCTTACTAATGCTCGCAGTAGCACCTGGGTATTTGATACTGGTTCTGTTGCTAATATTTGCAACTCGAAACAGGGGCTACAGATTAAGCAAAGATTGGCTAAGGACGAGGTGACGATGCGCGTGGGAAACGGTTCCAAAGTCGATGTGATCGCGGTCGGCACGCTACCTCTATATCTACCTTCGGGATTAATATTAGACCTAAATAATTGTTATTTGGTGCCAGCGTTGAGCATGAACATTATATCTGGATCTTGTTTAATGCGAGACGGTTATTCATTTAAATCAGAGAATAATGGTTGTTCTATTTATATGAGTAATATCTTTTATGGTCATGCACCCTTGAAGAGTGGTCTATTTTTATTGAATCTCGATAGTAGTAATACACATATTCATAATGGTGAAGCCAAAAGATGCAGAGTTGATAATGAAAGTGCAACTTATTTGTGGCACTGTCATTTAGGTCATATCGGTGTAAAGCGCATGAAGAAACTCCATACTGATGGACTTTTGGAACCACTTGATTATGAATCACTTGGTACTTGCGAACCGTGCCTCATGGGCAAGATGACTAAAACACCGTTCTACGGTACTATGGAGAGAGCAACAGATTTGTTGGAAATCATACATACCGATGTATGTGGTCCGATGAATATTGAGGCTCGTGGCGGATATCGTTATTTTCTCACCTTCACAGATGATTTGAGCAGATATGGATATATCTACTTAATGAAACATAAGTCTGAAACATTTGAAAAGTTCAAAGAATTTCAGAGTGAAGTTGAAAATCATCGTAACAAGAAAATAAAGTTTCTATGATCTGATCGTGGAGGAGAATATTTGAGTTACGAGTTTGGTGTACATTTGAAAAACTGTGGAATAGTTTCGCAACTCACGCCACCCGGAACACCACAGCGTAATGGTGTGTCTGAACGTCGTAATCGTACTTTACTAGATATGGTGCGATCTATGATGTCTCTTACTGATTTACCGCTATCATTTTGGGGATACGCTCTAGAGACGGCCGCATTCACGTTAAATAGGGCACCATCAAAATCCGTTGAGACGACGCCTTATGAACTATGGTTTGGCAAGAAACCAAAGTTGTCATTTCTGAAAGTTTGGGGCTGCGATGCTTATGTGAAAAGCTTCAACCTGATAAGCTCGAACCCAAATCGGAGAAATGTGTCTTCATAGGATATCCAAAGGAAACTATTGGATACACCTTCTATCACAGATCCGAAGGCAAGACTTTTGTTGCTAAATTCGGAAACTTTCTTGAGAAGGAGTTTCTCTCGAAAGAAGTGAGTGGGAGGAAAGTAGAACTTGACGAGGTAACTTTACCTGCTCCCTTATTGGAAAGTAGTACATCACAGAAAACTGTTTCTGCGACACTTACACCAATAAGTGAGGAAGTTAATGATAATGATCATGAAACTTCAGAACAAGATACTACTGAACCTCATAGATCAACCAGAGTAAGATCCGCACCAGAGTGGTACGGTAATCCTGTTCTGGAAGTCATGCTACTAGATCATGATGAACCTATGAACTATGAAGAAGCGATGGTGAGCCCAGATTCCGCAAAGTGGCTTGAAGCCATGAAATCTGAGATGGGATCCATGTATGAGAACAAAGTATGGACTTTGGTTGACTTGCCCGATGATTGGCAAGCAATTGAGAATAAATGGATCTTCAAGAAGAAGACTGACGCTGATGGTAATGTTACTGTCTACAAAGCTCGACTTGTCGCGAAAGGTTTTCAACAAGTTCAAGGGGTTGACTACGATGAGACTTTCACACCCGTAGCGATGCTTAAGTCTGTCCGAATCATGTTAGCGATTGCCGCATTTTATGATTATGACATTTGGCAGATGGATGTCAAAACTGCATTCCTGAATGGATTTCTGGAAGAAGAGTTGTACATGATGCAACCAGAAGGTTTTGTCGATCCAAAGGGAGCTAACAAAGTGTGCAAGCTCCAGCGATCCATTTATGGACTGGTGCAAGCCTCTCGGAGTTGGAATAAATGTTTTGATAGTGTGATCAAAGCATTTGGTTTTATACAGACTTTCGGAGAAGCCTGTATTTACAAGAAAGTGAGTGGGAGCTTTGTAGCATTTCTGATATTATATGTGGATGACATATTGCTGATTGGAAATAATATAGAATTTCTGGATAGCATAAAGGGATACTTGAATAAAAGTTTTTCAATGAAAGACCTCGGTGAAGCTGCTTACATATTAGGCATTAAGATCTATAGAGATAGATCAAGACGCTTAATTGGACTTTCACAAAGCACATACCTTGACAAAATTTTGAAGAAGTTCAAAATGGATCAAGCAAAGAAAGGATTCTTGCCTGTGTTACAAGGTGTGAAGTTGAGTAAGACTCAATGCCCGACCACTGCAGAAGATAGAGAGAATATGAAAGATGTTCCCTATGCATCAGCCATAGGCTCTATCATGTATGCAATGCTGTGTACCAGACCTGATGTGTGCCTTGCTATAAGTTTAGCAGGGAGGTACCAAAGTAATCCAGGAGTGGATCACTGGACAGTGGTCAAGAACATCCTGAAATACCTGAAAAGGACTAAGGATATGTTTCTCGTATATGGAGGTGACAAAGAGCTCACTGTAAAAGGTTACATTGATGCAAGCTTTGACACTGATCCGGACGATTCTAAATCGCAAACCGGATACGTGTTTACATTAAACGGTGGAGCTGTCAGTTGGTGCAGTTCTAAACAAAGCGTCGTAGCGGGATCTACATGTGAAGCGGAGTACATAGCTGCTTCGGAAGCAGCAAATGAAGGAGTCTGGATGAAGGAGTTCATATCCGATCTAGGTGTCATACCTAGTGCATCGGGTCCAATGAAAATCTTTTGTGACAACACTGGTGCAATTGCCTTGGCAAAGGAATCCAGATTTCACAAAAGGACCAAACACATCAAGACACGCTTCAATTCCATCCGGGATCTAGTCCAGGTGGGAGACATAGAGATTTGCAAGATACATACGGATCTGAATGTTGTAGACCCGTTGACTAAGCCTCTTCCACGAGCAAAACATGATCAACACCAAAGCTCCATGGGTGTTAGAATCATTACAGTGTAATCTAGATTATTGACTCTAGTGCAAGTGGGAGACTGAAGGAAATATTCCCTAGAGGCAATCATAAAGTTATTATTTATTTCCTTATAATCATAATAAATGTTTATTATTCATGCTAGAATTGTATTAACCGGAAACATAATACATGTGTGAATACATAGACAAACAAAGTGTCACTAGTATGCCTCTACTTGACTAGCTCGTTAATCAAAGATGGTTATGTTTCCTAACCATGAACACTGAGTTGTTATTTGATTAAAGAGGTCACATCATTAGTTGAATGATCTGATTGACATGACCCATTCCATTAGCTTAGCACACGATCGTTTAGTATGTTGCTATTGCTTTCTTCATGACTTATACATGTTCCTATGACTATGAGATTATGCAACTCCCGTTTGCCAGAGGAACACTTTGGGTGCTACCAAACGTCACAACGTAACTGGGTGATTATAAAGGAGCATTACAGGTGTCTCCAAAGGTAGATGTTGGGTTGGCGTATTTCGAGATTAGGATTTGTCACTCCGATTGTCGGAGAGGTATCTCTGGGCCCTCTCGGTAATACACATCACATAAGCCTTGCAAGCATTACAACTAATATGTTAGTTGTGAGATGATGTATTATGGAACGAGTAAAGAGACTTGTCGGTAACGAGATTGAACTAGGTATTGGATACCGACGATCGAATCTCGGGCAAGTAACATACCGATGACAAAGGGAACAACGTACGTTGTTATGCGGTCTGACCGATAAAGATCTTCGTAGAATATGTAGGAGCCAATATGGGCATCCAGGTCCTGCTATTGGTTATTGACCGGAGACGTGTCTCGGTCATGTCTACATTGTTCTCGAACCCGTAGGGTCCGCACGCTTAAGGTTTCGATGACAGTTATATTATGAGTTTATGAGTTTTGATGTACCGAAGGAGTTCGGAGTCCCGGATGAGATCGGGGACATGACGTGGAGTCTCGAAATGGTCGAGACGTAAAGATCGATATATTGGACGACTATATTCGGACATCGGAAAGGTTCCGAATGATTCGGGTATTTTTCGGAGTGCCGGGTAGTTACGGGAGAAGTAATGGGCCTTGATGGGCTTTAGTGGGAAGAGGAAAAAGGCTGCTGCGCCCCCCCTCCCCTTTGGTCCGAATTGGACTAGGGAAAAGGGGGCCGGCCACCTCTCCTTCTCCTCCTATTCCTTCTCCCTTCCTCCCCTCTTGGTGGACTCCTACTAGGACTTGGAGTCCTAGTAGGACTCCCTATCCTGGCCGCACCTTTGCCTTGGCCGGCCTCCTCCTCCTCCATCCTTTATATACGGAGGCAGAGGGCACCTCTAGACACACAAGTTGATCCACGTGATCTGTTCCTTAGCCGTGTGCGGTGCCCCCTGCCACCATATTCCTCGATAATACTGTAGCGGAGTTTAGGCGAAGCCCTGCTGCTGTAGTTCATCAAGATCGTCACCACGCCGTCGTGCTGACAGAACTCTTCCCCGACACTTTGCTGGATCGGAGTCCGGGGATCGTCATCGAGCTGAACGTGTGCTCGAACTCGGAGGTGCCGTAGTTTCGGTGCTTGATCGGTTGGATCGTGAAGACGTACGACTACTTCCTCTACGTCGTGTCATCGCTTCCGCAGTCGGTCTGCGTTGGGTACGTAGACAATACTCTCCCCCTCGTTGCTATGCATCACATGATCTTGCGTGTGCGTAGGAAATTTTTTGAAATAACTACGTTCCCCAACATTAACCCCCCGGGGGGTTCCGGTAACCCCCCGGTGCTCCGGTTTTATCCGAAACTTCCCCGGAACACTTCCGGTGTCCGAATATAGCCGTCCAATATATCAATCTTTATGTCTCGACCATTTTGAGACTCCTCGTCATGTCCGTGATCACATTCGGGACTCCGAACTAACTTCGGTACATCAAAACTCATAAACTCATAATATAACTGTCATCGAAACCTTAAGCGTGCGGACCCTACGGGTTCGAGAACAATGTAGACATGACTGAGACACGTCTCCGGTCAATAACCAATAGTGGAACCTGGATGCTCATATTGGATCCTACATATTCTACGAAGATCTTTATCGCTCAGACCGCATAACAACATACATTGTTCCCTTTGTCATCGGTATGTTACTTGCCCAAGATTCGATCGACGGTATCTCAATACCTAGTTCAATCTCGTTACCGGCAAGTCTCTTTACTCGTTTCGTAACACATCATCTTGCAACTAACTCATTAGTTGTAATGCTTGCAAGGCTTATGTGATGTGCATTACCGAGAGGGCCCAGAGATACCTCTCCGACATTCGTAGTGACAAATCCTAATCTCGAAATACGCCAACCCAACATGTACTTTTGGAGACACCTGTAGAGCACCTTGATAATCACCCATTTATGTTGTGATGTTTGGTAGCATACAAAGTGTTCCTCCAGCAAACGGGAGTTGCATAATCTCATAGTCATAGGAACATGTATAAGTCATGAAGAAAGCAATAGCAACATACTAAATGATCGGGTGCTAAGCTAATGGAATGGGTCATGTCAATCAGATCAGTCACCTAATGATGTGATCCCGTTAATCAAATAACAACTCTTTGTCCATGGTTAGGAAACATAACCATCTTTGATTAACGAGCTAGTCAAGTAGAGGCATACTAGTGACACTCTGTTTGTCTATGTATTCACACATGTATTATGTTTCCGGTTAATACAATTCTAGCATGAATAATAAACATTTATCATGATATAAGGAAATAAATAATAACTTTATTATTGCCTCTAGGGCATATTTCCTTCATATATATCTACTGCCAATGAAGAACAACAACAAAAAGAGTGAAGACATTGCAAAGTTGAAGAAAATGAGAAACTGAGGAATTTCAAAAATGAGGAAAAACTCAAATTGAAGATTTTCAACTTTTGGTGGTGGCATGACCCACCGTATAAGAATGATGATTTCAGACACCCCGTACAATGTCGTAGGGTTTTGAAAATCAAATTCTTCGTTAATTTCTTCACACTTAGAGTGTTAGTCTTCATTGATTGAAGAAAAATGTTTCTTCGCGTGTTGCACATGCAAGTCATCAATTTTGCATAAGTGTTAGGATGTGTGTCCTTTTCAAAGGACATTCGAAGATTCTAGGATATTTAGCTCACACCTCAACTTGCTAAATCTCTTCTCATCCAAGGGCTTTGTGAAGATATCGGCTAGCTGTTCTTCAGTCTTCACATGCTCAATAGAGATGTCGCCCTTTAGCACATGATCACGAAGAAAATGATGACGAATCTGAATGTGCTTTGTCTTCGAGTGCGGAACAGGGTTATGAGCAATCTTGATGGCACTCTCATTGTCACAGTAGAGAGGCATTCTTCATGTTGACACCGTAGTCCTTGAGGGTTTGTTTCATTCACAACAATTGAGCACAACAAGAACCAGCAGCAATGTACTCAACTTCAGCAGTAGACAGTGATACACAGTTCTGTTTCTTCGAGGACCAACAGACCAAGAATCGTCCGAGGAAATGGCATGTGCCTGATGTTGACTTGTGGTCCACACGATCACTAGCATAGTCAGAGTCTGAATATCCAATGAGATCAAAAGCCGAGCTCTTGGGATACCATAATCCAAGTGTTGGTGTGTGAGCTAGATATCGAAGAATATGCTTCACAGCCTTATGGTGTGATTCCTTCGGTGTAGCTTGAAATCGGGCACACATGCGAACACTAAGCATAATATCTGGCCTAGATGCACATAAATACAATAAAGAACCAATCATGGAGCAGTATACCTTTTGATCAAAGTCAATACCATTTTCATCAGTGCATAGATGGCCATTTGTGGGCATAGGGATTTTGACTCCTTTGCAATCTTGCATGACGAATTTCCTCAATACATCCTTGAGGTATTTCTCCTGAGATATGAATATGCCATTGCGCTGTTGACGAATCTGAAGACCTAAGAAGAATTCCAATTCTCCCATCATAGACATTTGATATTCTTCACTCATCATATAGGCAAATTCATCACTATAATGTTGGTCAGTACAGCCGAAAATGATATCATCAACATATATTTGGCACACAAACAATTCACCGTCATAAGATTTAGTGAAAAGAGTTGGGTCAAGTGAACCGGGTTTGAAGCCTTTCTTCATGAGGAATTCCTTCAAAGCATCATACCACGCCCGAGGGGCCTGCTTGAGGCCATAGAGGGCCTTATTGAGTCTGAAGACTTTGTCAGGATGCTTTGGATCTTCAAAACCTGGGGGTTGAGCAACATATACTTCTTCCTCAAGCTTACCGTTGAGATATGCACATTTCACATCCATTTGATATAAGATGATATCATGATGGTTAGTATAAGCAAGTAATATGCGAATAGCCTCAAGTCTAGCAACAGGTGCAAAAGTTTCATCAAAATCAATTCCTTCAACCTGTGTGTAGCCTTGAGCTACAAGTCGTGCCTTATTTCTCACCACAAGGCCATTTTCATCTTGCTTTTTGCAGTAGATCCACTTTGTGCCAATGATATTGTGCTTGCAAGGATCTGGACGTTTGACCAGTTCCCAGACGTTGTTGAGCTCGAATTGATGTAATTCCTCTTGCATAGCTTGAATCCACTCAGGCTCCAGAAATGCTTCATCTATCTTAGTGGGCTCTGTGATAGAGATGAAAGAAAAGTGCCCACAAAAGTTATACAAATGTGAAGCTCTTGAGCGTGTGAGAGGACCTGGAATGTTGATGCCACTGATGATTTTCTCAATTTGCACTTCATTTTCAATGCAAGGATGAGCTGGTTGTCGTTGAGGAAGTTGATCAGCATTTTCTTCAGCACCATTTTCCTCTGGTGCATCAGCATGACGTTCTTCATGTTCTGGAATGACTTCTTCAGCAGATTCTTCGGTAGGAATGACATCCTCAGTAGCCTTGAACTTGATGGATTCCTGAGGTGATTTTTCATCTAGCACAGGAGGTAGGTGCTCTCTTTGGGAGCCATTAGTCTCATCGAACCACACATCTACAGTTTCAACAACCTTGTGGTGATAGGTGTTGAAGACTCTGTAGGTGTGCGAGTCCTTACCATAACCAACCATAAAACCTTCATGTGCTTTTGGTGCAAATTTAGAACTGTGATGAGGATCTCTAATCCAGCATTTAGCACTGAAGACTTTGAAATAACTCACATTGGGTTTCTTGTCAGTGAGGAGTTCATATGTAGTCTTCTTGTAGAATTTATGAAGATATACCCTGTTGATGATGTGGCATGCAGTATCAATTGCCTCAGGCCAGAAGCGAGGAGGCGTCTTGTACTCATCAAGCATAGTGCGGGCCATCTCAACAAGAGTCCTGTTCTTGCGCTCCATGACGCCATTTTGCTGAGGAGTATAAGGAGTAGATAACTCATGAGTAATACCAAGTTCATCAAGATAGTCATCGAGACCGGTGTTCTTGAACTCAGTTCCATTGTCACTTCTGATGTGCTTGATCTTCACACCAAAGTCGGTTGAAGCCCTCGAGGAAAATCATTTGAAGACTTCCTGCACTTCAGTTTTTTAAGTGATGATATGCACCCATGTATATCGAGAATAATCATCAACAATGACAAAGCCATATAAAGATGGAGCATTAGTAAATGTGGCATAGTGAGTAGGGCCAAAGAGATCCATGTGAAGCAATTCAAATGGACGAGTGGTAGTCATGATGGTCTTTGAGGGATGCTTGGCCTTGGTCATCTTTCCGGCTTCACAAGCTCCACACAAATGGTCCTTGAGGAATTTGACACCCTCGATGCCAATGACATGCTTCTTCTTCGCGAGCGTGTGCCAGTTCCTCATCCCAGCATGACCAAGTCGTCGATCCCATAGCCAGCCTTCTGAAGCTTTTGCAAGTAGACATGTAGCAGGTTGTGGTCCAATAGAGAAATCAACAATATACAAATCTCCTCTCCTAAAGCCTTTGAAGACTTTGGAATTGTCAGCTTCCATGATCACAACACAACGATACTTGCCAAAGAAAACAACCATATCAAGATCACAAAGCATTGAGACAGACATGAGATTGAACCCTAAGGACTCGACAAGCATGACTTTGTCCATGTGTCGATCTTTTGAGATTGCAAGCTTACCTAGACCCAATACCTTGCTTTTGCCTTTGTCAGCGTAGGTGATATGCTTTATATGTGATGGAGATAAAGAAGAGTCCATCAATAAGATCCTATCACCATTCATGTGATTTGTACATCCACTATCGAGGACCCACTCAGTGGCTTTGGGTTGATCATCCTGCAGATGAATCAGTGCAGCTTACAAACTCATATACTTCATCAGTGAAGAATATGACATCAAAATCATCAGATCAATTCCATCAAGCAAGAGAACAGGTAGAGTAGTATGGGGACGTGAGAAATGAAAATTCATTTCTTCATGATTAGCTTGCGTCCTTTCAAGCATATTTAGGTCTCCAGCAAATTCTTCAGACGCTTAAGTTCGTCTTGAGACCTGACCCTGCATAAGAGATTAGTTCTTTTTATTCACCACCCACATCTGAAGGGGTGGCAAAGAGTTCATCATTCGCGAGCTCCATAAGAGAAAGGTGGCATAGATGCCAATCCACTTCGTTTCACATAAGAGGGGTTAGGTAAGCATAAGAGTAAGAAGAGAAATTCTTCGAGGATTTATGAACATAATGATTTGAAGAATAATGCGCATATCCATAATCCTTAGATCTTCCCTGCGAAACAGAAGGGTTAGCAAGATGATTTTCATATGAGGACTTTGATCCTTTTGAGGAATTTGATCCACATGAGGAATTTGGTCCGTATGAGGACTTGGATCCATATGAAGAGTTTGATCTGCAGTTCCTATTCTTCACAGGTGGTGTCATGATGACATTCACCTAAAGACTTTTAAGGCACCTTTTGAGAACCCAGATTTTCTTCATAGGGGAACCGTTCCTGCACTTAGTGCCAACATATCTAGCAAATACTTCACCATCCTGATTTTTGAACAGTTTGTAATTGGAGTCAAATGATTCATCAGAAGAATATGAAGATTCACATGTAAAGTCAGATAAAGTAGATGGATCCACTGAAGGTCCCTTTGCAGCAACCCATGAGGTTTTGGGATACTGCTCAGGTTTCCAGTAGGTCCCATCAGCATTGAGTTTCCTCTCAAAGGCAATACCTTCTTTCCTAGGGTTCCTGTTGAGGATCTGCTTTTTAAGCACATCACAAAGAGCCTGATGCCCTTTGAGGCTTTTGTACATGCCTGTCATACACAATTCCTTCAGTCCTACATCATCAGTGATATTAGCAATGTCCTCAGATGAGGAATTAGTGATAGCAGCGACAGGTGAAGAATTTGTAACATTAGAAGTATTTGAACATCCGAGTGAAGAGTTAGCTGATACACGTTCAATGCACTTCAAACATGGAGGAATAAATCCTTCCTGAGTAGCGCTGATTTGTTGAGCAAGTAATGAATCACACTCCTTCTGAAGATCTTCATAACTCACCCTTAACTGCTCAAGATCTTGCTTTCTTTGAAGAAATTCATAAGAAAGCTTCTCATGATCAGATAAGAGAGTGTTATGATGACTCTGAAGATTGTCAAACTTGGACTGAAGGCTCTGAAGATTTTCAGTCAAAATTTTCGTGCAATCCATTTCTTACCCCAACATATCATCACTTTTATCTAGCATGTTTTGAACTTTTTCAAGAGCCTTTTGCAGTTTCACAGCAATCTTAGCAAGTTTAGAATTGCTAGGTTTTCATCAGATTCATCCTCACTTGATTCAGAGGAGGGATATTTGAGTACCTTTGAACCTTTTGCCATGAAGCAATAGGTGGGAGCTTAGTCATCATCGTCATCGTCAGTAGTGTTGGGGAGGTCCTTTTCCTCAGAGTTGAAGATGGACTTGTTGATGAACGCAGTAGCGAGGGCTAGGCTCGCCACACCAGAGTATGAATCCTTGGATTCCTTCTCTTCCTCATTTTCCTCAGATCCAGCCTCAGAGTCCATTTCCTTGCCAATGAATGCCCGAGCCTTCTTGGAGCTTCTCTTCTTGTGAGATGAAGACCTTGAAGTTTTTGATGAAGTGGACTTTGAAGATTTCTTCTTCTTCTTCTTTGAATCATCAGAACTGTAGTCCTTGTACTTATCCTTCTTTGATTCCTTTTCCCACTGAGGACAATCTTGAATGTAGTGACCGGGTTTCTTGCATTTGTGACAGAGTCTCTTCTTGTAATCACGGGATGAGGAATCAGATCTTAAGTCATCACTTCTTGAGGATTTTCCAAAACGACCATGTCTTGAGAACTTCTAGAATTTCCTCACCAGCATTTCTAGCTCCTGGCTCAGTTCTTCAAGATCACCAAGGCCGCTACCAGAATCTTCACCTTCAGATTCAGACACTGCCTTGGCCTTCAGAGCTCGTGATCTGCCATAGCTTGGTCCATAGAGATCTCTCTTCTTAGTAAGCTGGAACTCATGAGTGTTTAGCCTCTGGAGGATATCAGCGGGATCAAGTGACTTATACTCTCCATGTTCTTGTATCATCAATGCCAGAGTATCAAATGAGGAATCAAGCAATCTAAGCAATTTCTTCACCACCTCATGGTCGGTAATGTCAGTGGCACCAAGTGCTTGAAGCTTATTTCTGATGTCAGTGAGGCGATCGAAGGTTTGCTGAACATTTCATTGTCGAGTCTTTTGAAGCGGTTGAAGAGATTGCGAAGAACGTCAACTCGACAGTCACGCTGTGTTGAGACTCCTTCATTGACCTTGGACAACCTATCCCAGATAAGCTTTGTTGTCTCCAAAGCACTCACTCTGCCATACTGCCCTTTGCTTAGATGGCCACATATGATGTTCTTCGCTTGAGAGTCGAGTTGCTTGAATCTCTTCACATCAGCAGCGTTGATGGTAGGAGTGACAAAGGGAATGCCATTTTCCACAACGTACCAGAGATCGTTGTCAATTGCCTCAAGAATCATGCGCATCTTATTCTTCCAGTAGGGGTAGTCTGTCCCATCGAAGGTAGGACACCCAGTAGAAACCTTGATCATACCTGCGATAGACATAACTAAAACTCTAGGCGGTTAAACCAAAATCACACAGAACAAGGGAGTACCGTGCTCTGATACTAACTGAAAGTGCATTAAGTCGACTAGAGGGGGGGGGGGTGAATAGGCGATTTTTATGAATTCTTCACTGAGGAATTTCAGGGTGAGGAAATTTCTAAGATAAGAACAACTTGCAGCGGAATAAGTACTCAAATGCACACATAACACACCATAAGCATGGTCATCATGATGAAATGAAAACAAGCACAGAGCAGAGAAAGCGTAAGCACATGATAAACAGAATGAAGACAAACAGACTAAAGAAGTTGAACTGAGGAAATTGAGAAAATCTTCCAGTCAAAGTCCTGAAACAGATATGAACAAGCACATAACACAATACTAAGGAAATGGAAGAGTTGAGGAGATAGAACCAGTTAGCTCGGTAAAGACAATGACTTGGTAGACCAGTTCCAACTGCTGTGATAGTTGAACGTCTGGTTAGGGCGGCTAGGTATTCAAACCTGAGGACACACAGTCCCGGTCACCCAGTCCTGAACACATAGTCCTCACCGTATTCCCCTTGAGCTAAGGTCACACAGACCTCTCCCAATCACTCGTGGTAAGTCTTCAGCTGACTTCCACACCTTCTCGGTCACTCGGTGATCCACAATTTCCTCTTGGATGCTCTAGACCATGATGCCTAACCGTTTGGAAGATGCACAATCTTCAAAGGTAACAAGCGTCGGATCCACGCAGGATCAATCTCTTCACTGATGCTCAGCCACTTTGGGTTTGTAGGTGTTTGGGTTTTCCTCACTTGATGATTTTCGCTCAAAGTCCTCAAAGGATGGGATGCTCTCAAATGAAAAGTGTCAGTTTCTCTCGGAGCAGCCAACCAGCTAGTTGTTGTAGGGGGCGGCTATTTATAGCCTAGGGAGTAGCCCAACATGATAAGACATAAATGCCCTTCAATGATATGACCGTTAGGTGGGAAGATATTTTGGGACAGCTGGCGCATAACACAACAACGGTCAGAAATTTGACTATCAAATTCCTTAGGGCTATCATGTTCCTCACTTGTAGACAATCCACACTGGCGAATTCCTAACTCCTCAGTCAAAACAAATTCCTCAGAGACCAGAAGAACATTGTCTTTGTCACAGAAGAAATTGACCGAACTACATGAGATTTCCAATGGCTTCACTCAAAGGGATTGGTAGGTGTAGGATTTTGAGTTGAGCATCACTTGGAAACTTTTCCTTAGTATTTCCTCAACCCCCTTTAATAGTATGGTGTTTCCTATGACTCAAGAAAGAGAAAAAAATAAACTATGAAAACAAAAGTCTTCATGCTTCATGTTCCTCGAATGAATACCAAGTCTTCACGGTCACACCAATTTCTTCACTTTCAAAGTCTTCAGAAAGTCTTCAGAAATCCAAAGTCTTCAATCGAAGAACTTAATTTTTAGGGGTCGACTTTCTCTGTAAATATCAAACTCCTCATAGACTTATAGACCTGTGTACACTCACAAATGCACCAGTCCCTTAACCTATAAGTCTTCAATACACCAAAATCACTAAGGGGCACTAGATGCACTTAGAAGCAGGAGAACAGAACTCGGCTGTTTCTCAATCATGCAACAGAATTCATAGCAGATATGTGGTTACAGACACAGTTCAGTCGACACATAGCCCGAGATCGCCTCCGCGGCGTGAAGATCGTGGTTACCGCCAAGACCAATACCTTGGTCGAGGCCACGGGTAGTTTGATCCTCGATATCCCTATGATGACCACCGTCGAGTGCCTACGCCCCCTCCGAGGGGTGGATCGTACGCGCCCCGGCGATATGACAACAAACACCGGTATGGTGATGAGCGGAGAGCCCAGTCGACCCAAGAGAGCCTGGGTTCGATGCGAGGTCACTCCTCGTACATGGATTGGTTGACAGAGGCAGGGCTAACAAAGAAGGGCTGGAGAGATCGACCGACTGGAAGCAGGGCGTTTGTCTCCGGGCCTGAGTGTTTCAGCAGAGCCATTTGAGCAGCTGAGATCCCGCCCAACTTCAGATTGGCTACGGGCGTGAGCAATTTCACTTGTAAGTCGAAGCCAGACACGTGGCTGGAAGATTACCGAGTGGCAGTGCAGATTGGTGGAGGCAACGATGATGTAGCCATGAAGCACCTACCCTTGATGCTTGAAGGCTCGTGCAGAGCTTGGTTGAACCATTTGGCCCCTGGAAGTATTTTTTGTTGGGAAGATTTAACCCGAGTGTTTATCAATACATTCGAGGGCACTGAAAGTGCGTTAAGTCGACAAAAGGGGGGGTGAATAGGCGATTTTTATGAATTCTTCACTAAGGAATTTTAGGGTGAGGAAATTCCTAAGAGAAGAACTACTTGCAGTGGAATAAGTACTCAGATGCAAACATAACAGACCATAAGCATGGTCATGATGATGAAATGAAAACAAGCACAGAGCACAGAAAGCGTAAACACAGGATAAACAAAATGAAGACAAACAGACTGAAGAAATTGAAATGAGGAAATTGAGAAAATCTCCAGTCAAAGTCTTCAAATAGATATGAACAAGCACACAACACATTAATGAGGAAATGGAAGAGTTGAGGAGATAAGAACCAGTTAGCTTGGTGAATACAATGATTTGGTAGACCAGTTCCAGCTACTGTGACAGTTGTACGTCTGGTTAGGGCGGCTAGCTATTCAAACCTGAGGACACACAGTCCCGGACACCCAGTCCTGAACACACAGTCCAGGACACTTAGTCCTCACCGTATTGACCTTGTGCTAAGGTCACACAGACCTCGCCCAATCACTTGTGGTAAATCTTCAGGTGACTTCCACACCTTCACAAACTCGGTCACTCGGTGATCCACAATTTCCTCTTGGATGCTCTAGACCATGACGCCTAACCGTCTGGAAGATGCACAGTCTTCAAAGGTAACAAGCATCGGATCCACACAGGATCAATCTCTTGAGTGATGCTCAATCACTTTGGGTTGTAGGTGTTTGGGTTTTCCTCACTTGATGATTTTCGCTCAAAGTCCTTGGAGGATGGGATGCTCTCAAATGACAAGTGTCAGTTTCTCTTGGAGCAGCCAACAAGCTAGTGGTTGTAGGGGGCGGCTATTTATAGCCTAGGGAGCAGCTCGACATGATAAGACATAAATGCGATTCAATGATATGATCGTTAGGTGGGAAGATATTTTGGGACAGCTGGCGCGTAGCACAACAACAGCCAGAAATTTGACTATCAAATTCCTCAGGGCTATCATGTTCCTCACTTGTAGACAATCCGCACTGGCGAATTCCTAACTCCTCAGTCAGAACAAATTCCCTAGAGACCAGAAGAACTTCGTCTCTGTCACTGAAGAAATTGACTGAACTACATGAGATTTCTAATGGCTTCACTCGAAGGGATTGGTAGGTGTAGGATTTTGAGTTGAGCATCACCTGGAAACTTTTCCTTAGTATTTCCTCGACCCCCTTTAACAGTACGGTGTTTCCTATGACTCAAGAAAGAGAAAAAAGAAAATACGAAAACAAAAGTCTTCACACTTCATGTTCCTCGAATGAATACCAAGTCTTCACGGTCACACCAATTACTTTCAAAGTCTCTAGAAAGTCTTAAGAAATCCAAAGTCTTCAATCGAAGAACTTCATTTTTAGGGGTCGACTTTCTCTGTAAATATCAAACTCCTCATAGACTTATAGACCTGTGGAGACTCACAAATGCATCAGTCCCTTAACCTATATGTCTTCAATACACCAAAATCACTAAGGGGCACTAGATGGACTTACAAGCAGGAGAACAGAACTCGGCTGGTTCTCGATCGTGCAACATAATTCATAGCAGATCTGTGGTTGCAGACACAGTTTAGTCGGCACATAGCCCGAGATCGCCTCCGTGACGTGAAGACCGTGGTTACGCTAAGACCAGTACCTTGGTCGAGGCCATGGGCAGTTTGATTCTCGATATCCCTGTGATGACCACCGTCGAGTGCCTATGCCCCCTCTGAGGGGTGGGCCGTACCCGCCCCGGCGATATGACGACAGTCGCCCGTATGGTGACGAGCGGAGAGCCCAGTTGACCCAAGAGAGCCTGGGTTCAATGCGAGGTCACTCCTCGTACAGGGTTTGGTTGACAGAGGCAGGGCTAACAAAGAAGGGCTGGACACAGATCGACCGACTGGAAGCAGGGCGTTTGTCTCTGGGCCCGATTGTTTCAGCAGAGCCATCCGAGCAGCTGAGATCCCGCCCAACTTCAGATTGGCTATGGGCGTGAGCAGTTTCACTGGTGAGTCAAAGCCAGACACGTGGCTGGAAGATTACCGAGTGGCAGTGCAGATTTGTGGAGGCAACGATGAAATAGCCATGAAGCACCTCCCCTTGATACTTGAAGGCTCGTCCAGAGCTTGGTTGAACCATTTGGCCCCTGGAAGTATTTTCTGTTGGGAAGATTTAGCCCGAGCGTTTATCAAGACATTCGAGGGCACTGAAAGTGCGTTAAGTCGACTAGAGGGGGGCGGGGTGAATAGGTGATTTTTATGAATTCTTCACTGAGGAATTTCAGGGTGAGGAAATTCCTAAGAGAAGAACTACTTGCAGCGGAATAAGTACTCAGATGCAAACATAACAGACCATAAGCATGGTCATCATGATGAAATGAAAACAAGCACAAAGCACAGAAAGCGTAAACACAGGATAAACAGAATGAAGACAAACAGACTGAAGAAATTGAACTGAGGAAATTGAGAAAATCTTTAGTCAAAGTCTTCAGACAGATACGAACAAGCACACAACACAGTAATGAGGAAATGGAAGAGTTGAGGAGAAAGAACCAGTTAGCTCGGTGAAGACAATGATTTGGTAGACCAGTTCCAACTACTGTGACAGTTGTACATCTGGTTAGGGCCGCTAGGTATCCAAATGTGAGGACACACAGTCCCGGACACCCAGTCCTGAACACACAGTCCAAGACACTTAGTCCTCACCGTATTCCCCTTGAGCTAAGGTTACACAGACCTCGCCCAATCACTCCTGGTAAGTCTTCAGTTGACTTCCACACCTTCACAAATTCGTTCACTCGATGATCCACAATTTCCTCTTGGATGCTCTAGACCATGACGCCTAACCATCTGGAAGATGCACAATCTTCAAAGGTAACAAGCGTCGGATGCACGCAGGATCAATCTCTTCAGTGATGCTCAATCACTTTGGGTTTGTAGGTGTTTGAGTTTTCCTCACTTGATGATTTTCGCTCAATGTCCTCAGAGGATGGGATGCTCTGAAATGACAAGTTTCAATTTCTCTCGGAGCAGCCAACCAGCTAGTGGTTGTAGGGGGCGGCTATTTATAGCCTAGGGAGCAGCCCGACATGATAAGACATAAATGCCCTTCAATTATATGACCGTTAGGTGGGAAGATATTTTGGGACAGCTGGCGCGTAGCACAGCAACGGTCAGAAATTTGACTATCAAATTCTGCAGGGCTATCATGTTCCTCACTTGTAGACAATCTGCACTGGCGAATTCCTAACTCCTTAGTCAGAACAAATTCCTCAGAGACCAGGAGAACTTCGTCTCTATCACTGAAGAAATTGACTGAACTGCATGAGATTTCCAATGGCTTCACTTGAAGGGATTGGTAGGTGTAGGATTTTGAGTTGATCATCACTTGGAAACTTTTCCTTAGTATTTCCTCGACCCCCTTTAACAGTACGGTGTTTCCTATGAATCAAGAAATAGAAAAAAGAAACTACGAAAACAAAAGTCTTCACGCTTCATGTTCCTCGAATGAATACCAAGTCTTCATGGTCACACCAATTTCTTCACTTTGAAAGTCTTCAGAAAGTCTTCAGAAATCCAAAGTCTTCAACCGAAGAACTTCATTTTTAGGGGTCAACTTTCTTTGTAAATATCAAACTCCTCATAGACTTATAGACCTATGTACACTCACAAACACATCAGTCCCTTAACCTATAAGTCTTCAATACACCAAAATCACTAAGGGGCACTAGATGCACTTACAGGCACCTAGAAGCGACCTGCTGGGCTGACTGAATTTTAGCACAACATTCAGAAGCTGAATGATACTTTGAGAGATTTCATCCAAAGATGGACTACCCTTCACCATGTGGTGGAAAATGTGTCAGAACACCAGACAGTTTGCGCCTTCAAGGAGCGCGTCCGATACAGAGAGCTCATCCTGAAGTTCAGTCATTCCAGAGACATGTCTCTGAGCCGAATGATGGAAATATCCACTCAGTATGCAAATGGCGAAGAAGAAGACTGACTCCGCAATGGCAAGGGAAACCAGTCGACCAAGACACCGGAGGTGGAAACTCCAGTCGGAAGCAAAAGTGTAAAGCTGAGCCTATAGGTCCTGCTGAAGCTGCAGTCCTGAATGCACAAGGGAAGTTTAAGGGAAAGCCTAAAGGGCAGTGGATGCCCAAGAAGGTGAAAGATCAGTCGGGCCAGGACATCCTAGATTTGCCATGTTATATTCACACGAAGAAAGATGAAGAAGGTAACTTGATTCAGCCCAAGCATACCACTCGACAATGCCGACTCCTGATTCAACAATTCCGAGAGGGTCAACCCAGTGAGAAAGAATCTGATATGGATGAGGAGAAAGAAGAATATGATGGTTACCCTAAGGTCAATGCTACCTTGGTGATTTTTGCCGATGTCGAGAGCAAAAGTCGACTGAAAGTCATTAACAGAAAAGTGAACATGATTACTCCGGCAACTACAACATACTTGAAGTGGTCAAAGACTCCCATTACATTCGACCAGTCACATCACCCAGCGCACATTGCTACCCCCGGGCGACAAGCGTTGGTGGTTGACCCAGTTGTTGGGGGCACCTGACTGATTAAAGTTCTTATGGATGGTGGTAGTGGTATGAACATTCTGTATGTTGAGACCCTCCAAGGGATGGCATTCCGATGTCCAAACTCAATGAGAGCAACATGCAGTTCCACGGTGTCATCCCAGGGAAGAAAGCAAAGTCACTCAGGCAGATAGCTCTTGATGTGGTTTTCAGTGATTCCAAGAATTTCCGCAAGGAGAAATTGACGTTTGAGGTGGTGGATATTCATAGTGCTTATCATGCTATTCTAGGCAGGCCCGCATATGCTCGTTTCATGGACCGACCATGTTATGTCTATCTCAAGTTGAAGATGCCTGGACCCAAAGGTGTGATCACATTCACGGGAAATAGGCAGAGAGAAGAGGAGTGCCTTAAAAAGGCTCCAAAAATGCTGATGACCAAATGGAAGTAGTAGAGATGGAAGAATACAAGAAAAATGCCGATCCGAGTGATTTGTTGCGAGCTTAGAAGCCTGCCTCTGAGTCCGCGTTTCAGTCGGCCGGCGAGACGAAGCTAGTCCACATTCACCCAGAAGACCCCGCTGCTGCTTCGACCCACATCTCAATGACACTCAACAGCAAATAGGAAGCCGCGCTCATCCAGTTCCTCCGTGAGAACTGGGACATCTTTGCATGGAAACCATCAGACATGCCAATCGGGCCTGTCCGAAATTCCATTTCCCTCTCCCCCGCATTGATGAGATTGCCGACTCAACTGCGGGGTGTGAGCGTTTGTCTTTTTTGGATGCATATTTCAGGTATCATCTGATCCGTCTGTATGGACCCGATGAAATAAACATGGCCTTCATCACCCCATTCGAGTATTTTTGCTATGTCACCATGCCTTTTGGTCTCAAGAATGCTAGCGCCACTGAGGGAGTCCTGGATTAGGGGGTGTTCAGGTAGCCGGACTATACCTTCAGCCGGACTCCTGGACTATGAAGATACAAGATTGAAGACTTCGTCCCGTGTTCGGATGGGACTTTCCTTGGCGTGGAAGGCAAGCTTGGCGATGCGGATATTCCAGATCTCCTACCATTGTAACCGACTCTGTGTAACCCTAACCCTATCCGGTGTCTATATAAACCGGATTGTTGTAGTCCGTAGGCAATCAACTCCATACACAACAATCATACCATAGGCTAGCTTCTAGGGTTTAGCCTCCTTGATCTCGTGGTAGATCTACTCTTGTACTAACCATATCATCAATATTAATCAAGAAGGAGTAGGGTATTACCTCCATCAAGAGGGCCCGAACCTGGGTAAAACAAAGTGTCCCCAGCCTCCTGTTACCATCCGGCCTAGACGCACAGTTCGGGACCCCCTACCCGAGATCCGCCGGTTTTGACACCGACATTGGTGCTTTCATTGAGAGTTCCACTGTGTCGTCTCTTTTAGGCCCGATGGCTCCTTCGATCATCAACAACGATGCAGTCCAGGGTTAGACTTTTCTCCCCGGACAGATCTTCGTCTTCAGCGGCTTTGCACTGCGGGCCAATTCGCTTGGCCACCTCGAGCAGATCGAAAGCTACGCCCCTGGCCATCAGGTCAGGTTTGGAAGCCTAAACTACAGGACTGACATCCGCGGGGACTTGATCTTCGACGGGTTCGAGCCACAGCCAAGCGCGCCGCACTGTCTCGATGGGCATGATATAACTCTGCCACCGAACAGCGCCTTGGAGGCCGCACACGCATCGGTTTCGACCATTGATTCGGAGCCTACTACGCCGATCGAGGATCAGCGGTTAGACGCTGCCTCAAGGGCTGCGATCTCAGAGGCGATTGAGCCGAACTCCAGCCCCGCACTCCGTATGGCCCGTGACTCTGAGGAGCCGGATTCCTCTCCGAGCTCCGAGCCCCCCGCGCCCCTACCGATCGAATCCGATTGGGCGCCGATCATGGAGTTCACCGCCGCAGACATCTTTCAGCACTCGCCCTTCAGCGACATCCTGAATTCTCTAAAGTCTCTCTCTTTATCAGGAGAGCCCTGGCCAAACTACGGTCAGCAAGGATGGGATACGGATGATGAAGAAATTCGAAGCCCACCCACCACCCACTTGGTAGCCACTGTCGACAATTTAAACGACGTGCTCAACTTCGACTCCGGAGACATCGACAACATGGATGACGATGCAGGAGATACCGGCGAACCAACGCCCATATGGCATTGGACAGCCACCTCATCTTACGATGTGTACATGGTGGATACCCCTAAAGGAAGCGGTAACGAGGAAAAAGGGGATGGGACGGGAGATCGACCCCCCGAAAAGCAATCAAAGCGCCGGCGTAAACGCCGACCCAAGCCCCGCCTCGACAAAAACCCAGCCATAGAGCAGGACGAGCAGGACTTAGAGCAACCATCTGAACAGGGCAACACGGATAGAGAAACCGAACATCCCTCCCCCGGCGAAAATGGCATCCCGGACGACCTCACGCCGAATAAACCTATGGAGCAGAAGAATCTCCACGAGAGGCTCGTTGCAACCGCACGCAGCCTAAAGAAGCAGAAGCGGAAGCTAAAAACAGCGGAAGACGCACTCCGGATTAGATGGAGCAAAGTAATAAATACCACAGATGAGTACGGCGACAGTCGCCGCTCTAAAAGCTATCCGAAGAGAAAGCTACTGCCTGAATTCGACGAAGAGGCCCAAGAGCCCTGGCATTCGAAAAATGAAAAAGCCACACGGTCAGGTAGACGACCCCATAAAGCGGCAAGCGGCGCCGCACCTAGATCGGCATGCGACCCATTTAAGGATCCGCATCATGGCCCAGTCAGGTCCATTTATGGGCCAAGAAAGCAAGCTCTCGTAAGCAGCGCTATGAAGCCATCATCAGAATCCGGCATACCCAAATACAGGGGCGCCGCACACCCCCTATGTTTTACCGATGAGGTCCTAGACCATGAATTCCAGAGAGATTCAAACCCGTAAACATAGAGGCATATGATGGAACAACAGACCCTGGAGTCTGGATCGAGGACTATATCCTCCACATACACATGGCTAGAGGAGATGATCTCCACGCCATAAAATATCTACCCCTCAAGCTTAAAGGGCCAGCCCGGCATTGGCTTAAAAGCCTTCTCGAAAACACTATTGGAAGCTGGGAAGAGCTCGAGGATGCTTTCCGAGCAAACTTTCAAGGGACCTATGTCCGCCCTCCGGATGCAGACGATCTTAGTCACATAACTCAACAACCCGGAGAATCAGCTCGGCAGTTCTGGAATAAATTCCTCACTAAAAAGAATCAGATAGTCGACTGTCCGGACGCCGAAGCCTTAGCAGCTTTCAGGCATAATGTCCGAGACGAATGGCTCGCCAGACACCTCGGCCAAGAAAAGCCAAGAACAATGGCCGCACTAACAAGCCTTATGACCCGCTTTTGTGCAGGGGAGGACAGCTGGTTGGTAAGGTGCAGCCCCAGCGACCCAAGTACATCCGAAACTAGGGATGGAAACGGAAAACCGCGACACAACAAGGACCGTTGCTGGACTAAAAACAAAAGTCCGAAGAGCACGGCAGTCAATGCCGGATTCAAAGGCTCACGGCAAAATAAGGAAAAATCGCCCCCCCAGGATAACAGGGACGATCCATCCAACCTAAATAAAATCCTGGACAGGATATGTCAGATACACAGTACTCCCGGGAAGCCTGCTAACCATACCCACAGAGACTGTTGGGTTTTCAAACAATCCGGCAGACTTAATGCCGAACACAAGGGGCTCGACACACCAAGCGAAGACGAGGACGAACCCCAAAAGCAGAGTACCAGGAAACAAAAGAACTTCCCACAAGAAGTAAAAACAGTGAACTCACTTCACATAACAAAACATGCGGCGCCCGTAAAGGTACGCACCACACGGCCTAAAGGGTCCTGCCACTGGTTGTCAAAACCGATCATCTTCGATCAGCTAGATTATTCTAGGAATATCAAGAATGTAGGCTGGACTGCCTTGATACTTGATCCAATAATTGGCGGACTCAATTTTTCAAATGTCCTTATGGACGGCGGCAGTGGACTAAACCTGATATATCAGGATACAATCCATCACATGGGGATAAACCCAGCAAGAATCCGCCGCAGCAAAACCTCCTTTCAAGGGGTAATACCTGGTCCAGACACCCATTGTACGGGTTTTCTCCGGCTCACAGTCACATTCGGCTCTGCCGATAACCTCCGCCGCGAAAAGCTGACCTTTCACATCGTCCCGTTCTCAAGTCGCTATCAAGCACTACTGGGACGCGAAGCTTTCGCTCGCTTTAACGCAATACCGCATTATGCATCTCTTACGCTTAAGATGCCCGGTCCACGAGGCATCATCTCTTTGAAGGGGAAGCACTAAAGTGCGCCTCCCCAAGCGGAGGACTGTGCGGCCGCTTTGACAGCCCCACAGCAAAATGGCCTCACCGGCCAAAAAACATCAAAATAGGTCATTTAAGACCACAAACGCGGATAGACAAGTTCGGTGCAAAATCATCATTGATGCAGGCCTAGAAGCCATATAACCCCGCACTAGGGGCTCCATGCATATACAATAAGAGACAATAAAGCTCAAACTTATATATCTTACTTTATACTTTGCTTATTTTAAACTTTTTCGGCACAACCCGTTTTCAACTCAGTTCCTCTCTTTTACAGATGAACGTCATGCGGCGCCTGTCCAGGATACGGCACAACGGAGACACAGGTGCAGACGTGCAGTAGGGACCCGTCCTAAAGGATTCTTTTTAGATTAAGACCCTGCGTAAACCTTTTTTACTATCTCTTGTTGCTACACATCCCCTGGTTTTTCCTTTCTAACATAACCAAGGAGGAGGCTGGCGTCTTGGCATATGGCCACGTCAGAATTTTTGCACGTACCTGGACACTAGGGGCTTTTTTAAATAAAGAGTGTTGTTTGGCCCGCACTCATAAAGACCGAACACCTTAGGGAGTGTTCGGCGTCGCGAGTTTTGGCATTATATGCATCAGCTCCGAATCATGTCTTTGGTCAAATGTTGGGTTTCCCGGCTCCTGAGTTCGGCTACCTTACGTTCCGCTCTATCGGCTAAGGTAGCACCAGGAGAACTACTGCGATTGTGCCCCCGGTTCGGCCAGGGCGAGCACCTCAGTAGAGAAAGCCAAAAACTGACTGTTATGATGTAGCGTGAGACTGGTTAGCCACTCGATGACCGATCGGAATCTATCGGATTCCTCCGCTTTAACGAAGGGCCGCTTCCCGGTCAGGCACATACGCGCCCGAATTCGGATGAGCGAAGTTGCCACCAAGGAGCTACCTAAAGAGTCTCATTTTCAAACTCCTATGGCTAAATGAAAGTGTTAAAGCATTATAGTCCGGTTGCCTGGCCCGCTGCGCTATCACCTCCTTTGTAGGACCAAGACGTTGGGTTAAGTGTGAAAATGCGTCTTCTGCGAGCACCCCCGCACTATGTGCGTGGGGGCTGAAGCCAACGACTGCCATCTTTCAGATTCTATATACATATATATATATATATATATATATATATATATATATATATATATATATATATATCTTAAAATGGCCGCATAGAAGGTGTTAATAATACTTGGAGGCACAAGTATAAAAAAGGCCACTACAATTTATCAAAATATTACTTTATAATTACACATGCTATCATAACATAGCATCTTTCGGGCACTGCATCTCTGTTACACGAGTGCCTTCAAGAACTTCCTGAAAATAGTGCTCGGAGGGTACTCGGCTTTTGTCCGAATCTCGGGACGCAACAACGGTGGTCTCCATCTCTGCCCAGTATGTCTTAACACGGGCAAGAGCCATCCGTGCGCCCTCTATGCATGCTGACCTCTTCATTCCATTTATACGCGGCACCGCGTCAAGGAATTGCTGCACCAAGCTGAAATAACTCTTCGGCTCCGATCTCCCAGGCCACAGATGATCCATGACGTACTTCATGGCGAGTCCGGACAATCTATTCAGTTCGGCCCATTGGGCCAGGCGATCGTCCACTGCCAGTGGACTCTCCGGATTGTGGAACTATGACCAGAAAAGCTTTTCCACTTCGCGATCTTCTAGATCTCGAAAGTGTTCGGTCGCATCAGCAGCACTTGCTGCCAAATCCAGCTAGGTGTCCTCCACACTTCACATCCGGTCCAACGGAGCAAACTTCGGATCACAAAACTTTCTCCGCAGCATAAAGGGCTTTCCAGCCGCAATCTGTTCGGCCTGACACAACTCCTCTTTCGCAGCTCTCATCGCAGAGCAAGTGTCCTTGGCATCGGCAACGGCCTTCTCTAAGTCCGTCTGTCTTACCCGGTCTTATTCCTCAAGAAGTTTGCAACGGTCTGCAGCGCTCTTTAACTTCTCGGCCATCTCGGCTATCTCTTCTTTGCTTCGGCAGTGAGCAGCCTGTTCGGCTCTCAGCTCTTCAAGGGCCTTCTTGGCAGCGGCATCACTTTTTCTGGCTTGCTCCTTAGCTCGGGCAAGTTCCGCCCTAAGATTCTCCACGGCGGCCGTACCATCTGCGTCAAGCACACACATTGTAAGACACTAGCATGAAGCTCCTCTTACGGATGCCGCCCGAAGAATTACATACCTTGAGCCTCATCAAGCCGCTTGTTAACAAGCGCGATGTCGGCATCCGCCACGTCCAGTTGCCGCTTTAGTTCGGCCACATCATCAGTTCGGCTTGATTCCGGACACCTCGCCACCTATATTCAAAGGCGACATCTTAGACCTGGGATTATGATCCTCTCCATGCCGTCATTTCTTGACAACGCGCAGAGTCTCAGGGGCTACTATCTACACAGGGCGCATCTTACTTATGCACAACTGACAAAAGTGTACATTATCTAACGTACCTCAAAACCCGTCAGTAAACTGATAGAGGCAAGGGTCCCGATCTTTCGATGAGATGATAACTATCGATTTGGTGGAGACGACTTTGACGATCCGACTACAAACATGCACGACGTTGCGCCTTAGCAACTGCTAAACCAATCTCCTGAGGTTACTGACGATGCTGGAAGCACGGTCAGCCTGACCACGAAGGTCTATTCCTGCAAGCAATCGAAGAACGAGCAAGAATATGATAAAGCAATCTGAATATCGCAAATATATATGAAGTATTGATAATGGTGGGGATCCGGAAGCGGTCTTGGTCTGGTCGTTGGACACAAACGAACTACACGAAGTTGCAATGGCTAACTTTTAACTAAACAAATCCCAAGGAAAAAGCTACTAGATGGATCTACTTATATAGGAGCAAGGGGTTGCGGCCAAGGAGGTGGGAGGACGTCCCAAGGCAGCCTAAAACTAACCCTAGGTCGTACAAGGCTCATGGGCCCAAGTGGAGGTGATGCAACACCTTTGGGCTTGTAGTTTGACTCGGATTCTGCTGCAATGTCAGATTGTTTCGTCCGTAACTCAACGCTCCGGACGAATTTGAAGGTGAATCCAATTGGGTTGGAAAGAGCATGAAATCTAGTTTCCAACAAAAAAAGAATCACCCAATTCGGAGTCCATATGAAAAGGTTGTTGGCGTTTTGAGTCAGGTATGTCTGTGCAGTCCGAATCTGAATCCAGAACGTGAGAGACTTGGACTCTATCTTCTCTTGGCCCAAAAGTGACGTGAGAGGACTTTTTGAACACAACCTAAACTTCTCCTTTTCCCTTGTCTTCATATGTGGATTGTACAAATGTCCCATACACCTGCAATTAGACAAAACACAAAAGTGTGTGAAGTATTTCTGTTCTGGATAACATAAATAGATTATTGAATAGTTTGCATTAGAAATCACCTGACAAATATGCATGTATGCAATATTTTTGGTCGTATCCAAGGTAGTCATGTCCTCATCATCCTCCCCTTTTTGAAAACAAAGCCGTCCTCGGCATTGCTTAATCTGAAATGTGGCTAACAAAAGAGACAAAGTGTACATGTTGTATATGTATATGTCATCCATTTTAACTTCCCTTGATTTTTGCACATATGTCACATGTATACATGAGTAACTTTCATTGTTCATAATATCTAAAGCCAAAAAATTATCACAAGAAGTAGAAGGCATGAAAATATTGGAACTCAGTTTGCACATATAAGTGAAGCTCTTATTCTCTTCAAAAGATTGGCGATGTTCATCATTAAACCATCCTAACTTCGATGAATAAACCTTACTTGCATCAAATTTACATGCTACAACATGCTTAAATAAGAAAACATGCAATAAGTCATTGGACACAGAATCATCATCAAGATTAGAGGTCATATCAAAATGATTAAACATTGGTTCTTTTGCATCAACAGTTAATTCAATGGGTGCACTCAAAATTGTTGATATTTCAGTTGTTTGATGACATGACACATTCATGACAGTAACAAGAGTCTCTAAAATAGGTGGTGTGCTCAAATCAACAGGTAACTCAACACATGACGCATTCAAGTTAACTAGGCATGCTTCATTCTCATGTGAAGTTATATCATCAATACCTTTACTGTTACCTCGCAGAGATGTAGCTGATGTAGGTACGGACGTTGACAATGTACCATACTCTTGAGATGATATTGCGCTCACAATCCGAGGTGGGGCTGCTCTAGTAGGTGCAATAGTGGAGTAACCAACCGGCGATGGTGAGCATGAACTAAAATAGTAGTTGTTGTAGTCACCCAATGCATCCTCCTGTATCTGTCTCTCAAAGGTACAAGCATGGACATACATACCAGTAATGCAACGAGAAATATACTGAAATCTTGCCTGAATATCATGGTTCAAACCACCAAAAAATCTATTCATTGTATCATCCTCAGATTCTTCTATGTCACAATGATGCATATAAGATTTGAACTCTTGGTAGTAAGCATGAACAGTGTTACTGCCTTGTTTTAATTGCTCCAATTTGCGACGCAATTCACGACGATAGTAAGGAGGAAAAAATTGTTGTCTCATTACAGCTTTCAAAACTTTCCAAGTTGTGGGTTGGTTATCAATATTTTTCTTATAATGTACACTCCACCAAACAGAAGCAAAACCAGTAAATGCTCTAATGGTAGCTCGTACTCTCTCAAGTTCAAAAAAATCATGGTGACTAAAAACTTGTTCTACTTCAAGCTCCCAAGCAAGATAAATAACAGGATTAAATCTACCCTCAAATGATGGTAAAGAGATAACCTGACCATATGCTTGTGTGTGTTGTCCCAACTCTCGTGATGGTGAAGATGTGTCCGTCGTCTAAGAACTTCTATCTCTGGAACCTGTCATGATTAGTAGAAACAAGAACCAAAATTCGAGATAATGTTCCTATGAACTACTAGGATGTGGTTGTAAAGTGCTCATAGTAAAGCAAATATCAATATCTTACAAGTTCTTACCATGCAGCAGGTGGTGAGAGGCAACCAGCGGTGTCAAATAACTCCAAAGATTGTGTAAAGCGATTGCCAGGGGAACATGCGTATACACGGTGTAGAAATATGTGGAGCTGGGTTGGCTATATATGGTAGCAAAAGATTAGCAATAATCAATTCAGAGATGCAATGTTGAATAAACGCTCAACGACGGTACTGTGCTGGTCCTAGGCTAGACCGAACTAGAGACACGAGCCTAGAACACTAATGAGGTCACGTCGTAGCACAACTAGCATCAATGAAGGATACTAAGTAGTTCTGGACAGCAAGATATAAGTGAAGATCACAACGGCAGTAAAGATAATGATGTGAAACAACAGCCAAGCAGGATATATCAACAACTTTGTCTCCAACTTTCCTCTGAAAAAGTTTGTGCCGATTTTTTTGATTTTTTTTCAAGAATGGTATTGACTCAAGCTTTCAAACACAAAAGTAATCACTCAATTCCGAGTTGATATGAGAAGTCAAAAAATTCGAAAACTGTCCTGAAAAACTGGAATAAGCTGTGTTCATGAACTTCGGAGGGCAAAAAGACCTATTTAGAAGCCGATTTTGAGGTGCCAAATATTGAACTAGCTTCTTCAACTATTTAGATGCGGCTCGTCGCTAGCTTTCGTTTGAGTACTTGCAGAGGCAAAACGGACTTCGTATGAGGAAGTTATGCCTGTTTTACTGAACAGTGCACAAAACAGATTCCAATCCGAATTCAACTACGAGATTGAGTCTAAAAAGATCCGAATTTTGTTTTTTTTCTTCTCTCTTTTTTTTCCTCACACTTTTTTTTCTTTCTCTCCTTTTTTTTTCTCTGACTTTTTTTTCTCTTTTTTTTCTCTCGGTTTTTTCTTTCTTTTTTTCTCCCTCTTTCCAAAACAAACTAGATAAGATGCAGATTGGATCAAGTAAAGATGTGAACGATCTCAACAATTATTATGACAATGAATGGTGGGTAGCACGTGGTGGAAATTGATGGATGAGTGGTGGACAGCTGAAGAGATAATGATGCAGCGGTAGCGTGACTAATGTGAACAGAACTCGAAACTCTAAATGAACTAGACACTAAGACCAACAACTCGACACGACGATGCAACTGATAATTCAACTATGCAAGCAATGAAAAGAAAATTGCAAAGGCTCAGACTGGCTTGGACCAAGGATGAATAGATCTAACTCTTTTTTGTGGCTTTTTCTTGAACAATAGGTAAGAAAATAAATCTAATCTAGGAAAACTGGAAATTCTCACCGAGCAACCTGAAAACTGATACCACTTGATAGAGGCGAGGGTCCCGATCTTTTGATGAGATGATAACTATCAATTTGGTGGAGATGACTTTGACGATCCGACTACAAACATGCACGACGTTACACCTTAGCAACCGCTAAACCAATCTCCTGAGGTTACTGACGATGCTGGAAGCACGGTCAGCCTGACCACGAAGGTCTATTCCTGCAAGCAATTGAAGAAAGAGCAAGAATATGATAAATCAATCTGAATATCGCAAATATATATGAAGTATTGATAATGGTGGGGATCCGGAAGCGGTCTTGGTCTGGTCGTTGGACACAAACGAAGTACACGAAGTTGCAATGGCTAACTTTTAACTAAACAAATCCCAAGGAAAAAGCTACTAGATGGATATACTTATATAGGAGCAAGGGATGGCGGCCAAGGAGGTGGGAGGAAGACCCAAGGCAGCCTAAAACTAACCCTAGGTCGTACAAGGCTCATGGGCCCAAGTGGAGGTGATGCAACACCTTTGGGCTTGTAGTTTGACTCGGATTCTGCTGCAACGTCAGATTGTTTCGTCCGTAACTCAACGCTCCGGACGAATTTGAAGGTGAATCCAATTGGGTTGGAAAGAGCATGAAATCTAGTTTCCAACAAAAAAAGAATCACCCAATTCGGAGTCCGTATGAAAAAGTTGTTGGCGTTTTGAGTCAGGTATGTCTGTGCAGTCCGAATCTGAATCCAGAACGTGAGAGACTTGGACTCTATCTTCTCTTGGCCCAAAAGTGACGTGAGAGGACTTTTTGAACACAACCTAAACTTCTCCTTTTCCCTTGTCTTCATATGTGAATTGTACAAATGTCCCATACACCTGTAATTGGACAAAACACAAAAGTGTGTGAAGTATTTCTGTTCTGGATAACATAAATAGATTATTGAATAGTTTGCATTAGAAATCGCCTGACAAATATGCATGTATGCAATATTTTTGGTCGTATTCAAGGTAGTCATGTCCTCATCATAAACTTTTGACGGCCTCATGCAATCCGCTTTCTGCGGATGAAATCCTTTCAATCACCGTGCCCATCAATGCACGGTGCTCCTTTGAGATAGAAGCTCGCCCCAGCAGAACCTTCAGCTCCTCCGGCCGAGCACCAGACGGTGCCGGACTTGTCCTACGGCCTCTTTCGAAGGCCGGACGCGGAGAACCTTGGGGGACCACATAGCTATCTTCCGCCCCTGCCGGATTCGGAGAAACCCTCCGTGACGACACCTCAGGGTCGCCCGCCTCGCTAGGCGGTACAGCAGGGGGAGGCGTCCCACTCATCATCATCTCCGGAAGAAGATCCCCCGAAGACGAGCTTTGCTGAGAAGGGCCGAGGTCTGAGCTACAAGGTAAAATTTCGGTTAATCTTCTCAGATATAAATCAAGGATTTCTCTCATCCCTCAAAAGAAAAATCTTTTCTCCACTTACGGCTCGCTGGAGGGCTGATCCCCTTGAGGGCGTAGTCCGATCGAGGAACTCCCCAGCGCCGGACCCTCTGATGAGGATTTTCTCCCCCGTTTCGAGGCCATGGTTTCCGGATAGTCAGAGGCAGCTCTCTTCTTCCCCTTAGGAGAGGAATTGTCGGTTCCTCCCTTCGGAGCAGCCTCCTTCGAGGAGGCCATAGCTTCCTTGTCCTCCCCCTCCAAAGGCATTATCTCCAGCATCCTGACTAGCACAGGATCCGGCCTGGTTTCAGGAAGGGGAGCCAGACACCTGATCAGCTTCGCCTTCGCTATCCTCTCCTGTTTAAAAGGACGGCTCTTTTAGGGGCAAGTTTATGACAATTATTCGGATAGAAGGTCCGGGCACAAGGTTGCTTACTTGAGTATCCGGGCAATTGCAGCTTAGGCCTGCGTCCTCGGTTAAATCCGGACACATCTCTTGTGATCCGAAGAACAGTCTGTACATCTTCACGGGCGTTGTGCCCATAAAATTCTGGAGAGCTCGCGGTCCCTACGGATTAAACTCCCACAGGCGAAGGGGGCGACGTTTGCCGGGCAATATTCGGCGAACCAGCATGACCTGCGTCACCTTGACCAAACTGAGGTGTCCTTCCAAGAGATCCTTAATTCGGCCCTGTAATAGGGGCACGTCTTTGGGCAAACCCGAATCTAATCCTTTGTTGACCCATGACGCTAGCCGTGATGGGGGACCCGAGCGAAAGGCAGGAGGCGCCGCCCACTTGGCGCTCCTGGGAGCGGTGATATAGAACCATTCTCGTTGCCACAAGCCGAGCTCCTCTTGAAAGAAGCCCTCGGGCCATGGAGCATAAGCATTCTTACTTATGATGGCACCTCCGCACTCTACGTGCTGTCCCTCGATCATCTTCGGCTCCACTCCAAAGGTCTTGAGCCATAATCCGAAGTGAGGAGTAACGCGGAGAAACGCTTCGCACACAACGATGAATGAGGAAATGTGGAGGATGGACTCCAGAGCTAAGTCATGAAATTCTAGCCCGTAATAAAATAGCAGCCCCCTCACGAAGGGATCCATCGGGAAGCCTAACCCCCGAAGGAAGTGAGACATGAACACTACGCTCTCACCGGGCTGGGGATTGGGAATAGCCTGCCCTTGAGCAGGCAACCTATGCGGAAATTCGGCGGTCAAGAACTTAGCCTCTCTCAACTTTAGCACGTCTTCCTCCGTGACAGAGGAGGGCATCCATCGACCTTGAAGGTCAAAACCGGACATTGTCGAAAGTCTGAAGCGCCTGGAATCTGAAGCCTAGGGTGTTGGAACTCGAGGCGACGGGCGAACTCGTTTTGAGATTGAAAAAAGGGTAAGGCCTTGGTATCTTTATAAGAGATTGAATACCAGGAGCCCTCCCCGTAAACGTTTGGGACTCGCCTTTAATCGAGAAAATATGCTAACGGGCACGATTGGGTTACCCACGTCCGTATTGATGAGAATCCCGTAAAAAGGGCACACGATCTCTGTTTTGACAAGACGTGCCAAGGAAACCACCTCGCAAAACATGCTGAGGTGGAAAAGTTAAAAACGATTCAAGTAAAGGACTTGGCTGTAGTGTGGTAGTGCACTGCGGAATACGTTAGCAGATTTGATTTGTGTTAATATTATTATTCTCTCTATGGCAATATGTGGAAACTTATTTTACAGAGCCGGACACTACTCTTGGTGTCTACAAATCTTCTACGAGGGACTTGGAGGAGGAACCCGCCTTTCAATGCCGAAGACAATTTGCGCGCCGGACTCGTCGTCATTGAAGCCTGGTTCAGGGGCTACTGAGGGAGTCCTGGATTAGGGGGTGTTCGGGTAGCCGGACTCCTGGACTATGAAGATACAAGATTGAAGACTTCGTCCCGTGTCCGGATGGGACTTTCCTTGGCGTGGAAGGCAAGCTTGGCGATGCGGATATTCCAGATCTCCTACCATTGTAACCGACTCTGTGTAACCCTAACCCTATCCGGTGTCTATATAAACCAGAGGGTTGTAGTCTGTAGGCAATCAACTCCATACACAACAATCATACCATAGGCTAGCTTCTAGGGTTTAGCCTCCTTGATCTCGTGGTAGATCTACTCTTGTACTACCCATATCATCAATATTAATCAAGCAGGACTAGGGTATTACCTCCGTCGAGAGGGCCCGAACCTGGGTAAAACAAAGTGTCCCCAGCCTCCTGTTACCATCAGGCCTAGACGCACAGTTCGGGACCCCCTACCCGAGATCCGCCGGTTTTGACACCGACAGCCACGTTCATGCGCATGATCCAGAAGTGCCTGCTCACTCAGATCAGTCAGAACATGGAAGCATACATGGATGATATCATGGTCAAATCGCGCAAGAGTTCCGACCTGCTGACTGACCTCGCTGAAACCTTTGCCAATCTTAGAAGACATGACATCAAGCTCAATCCGTCCAAATGTACATTCGGAGTCCCAGGTGGAAATTTACTCGGTTTTCTCGTTTCCGAATGAGGGATTGTCGCAAACCCAGAAAAAATTGGACCAATTCTCCGAATGAAATACCCTGTGCGTGTGCATGACGTTCAGAAGCTTACAAGTTGTTTGGTTGTAGTGAGTCGATTCATTTCTCGTCTCAGTGAAAAGGCGTTACCTCCTTACCGACTGATGAAAAAGTCTGATACATTCGAGTGGACTCCTGAAGCCGAAGCAGCGTTTGTAGAGCTCAAAGCCCTGCTTTCCACCCAGCCGGTGCTTGCTGCCCCAGTCAGCAAAGAGCCGCTATTGTTATATATTGCAGCCACTGGAAAAGTTGTCAGCATAGTGGTCACAGTAGAGCGAGAGGAAGAAGGCAAGGCCTATAAAGTTCAACGCCCAGTGTATTACATTCCTGAAGCCTTGACTCCGTCCAAACAAAGGTATCCACATTACCAGAAGCTTGCCTATGGAATTTATTTGACCACGAAGAAAGTCACACATTACTTCGCAGACCACTCGATTTCAGTCATTAGCGATGCTCTATTGTCAGAAATTTTGAACAATCGAGATGCAAATGGTCGAGTGGCTAAGTGGGCAATACAACTTCTCCCTCTAGATATCAAGTCTGAAGCAAAACAGACAATTAAGTATCAGGCAATTGTAGATTTCTTGGCCGAGTGGATTGAGCAACAGCAGCCGACTCAAGTTTACTCGGAACACTGGACCATGTTCTTTGATGGATCTAAGATGTTGAATGGTTCTGGTGCTGGAGTGGTCCTGGTGTCCCCAAGAGGCGACAAACTCAGTTATGTCCTCCAGATTCACTTTGATTCTTCCAACAATGAAGCTAAGTACGAAGCACTTCTGTATGGGTTACGTAAGGCCATCTCACTCGGCGTCCATCGTCTGATGGTTTATGGCGACTCAGATTTGGTAGTTAATGAGGTGATGAAGGAGTGGGATATCAGGATCCCTGCCATGACTGGGTACTGCAATGCAGTAAGGAAATTGGAGAAGAAGTTCAAAGGGTTGGAGCTCCCACTACAAAAAAAAGACACATCCTTGACATTTTGGGTCGAATGAATTTTTTTTCTATCATACTTATGACACTTCTATGATGATAATTGTGACAAAACCCGGTATCATCATAGATGTGGTGGGCTCCTACTTCTATGACAACAAATCATGACAAAAAATGGGCTTTTCATCTTGCGTGGGCCGGAGACGCAGATGCATGACATTCTTTGGGCTGTCCATGACCGAAAAAACCGTGGTAGAAGCGAGGGCGAGGAAAATTTCGGGGAGTTCTCGGTTACGGTGGGTGGTCGGGGGCTGAGCGATGCACGTTTCTCTCGTACACGTACGCGCGTGTGTGCGAGGCGTTGGGTTCTAACTGAACCCGAGCGAGGCGTTGGGCTCTAACTGAACCCAAGTGATTGCACTAGCTATGTTACTGAACCCGAGGGATTCCTTCGCTACTGCTGCTAACTGAAGCCGATCGATGCTGCCTCTGGATGAACAGTGAGCGTTGCTGGGGGGTTTGGATGAACATTTCCCGGTGGGGGTGAATGAACAGGACCCCGTGGTGTTGCCTCTGGATGAATAGGACTCGATCAATCGAGCCGGTTGGGGCTGGATGAACAGGACCCCGTGGAGGGCTGGATGAACAGGACCACCCCATGGAGGGCTAGATGAACAGTAGATGGTGGAGGGCTGGATGAACAGTAGCCCGTGGACGGGTGGTTGAACAGGAGCCCGTGGAGAGGGCTGGTTGAACGGTAGCCGGTGGAGTAGCGCGCGGTGGAGGCTGGATGAACAGGAGCCCATGGATGAACAGTCGTAGGTGGAGGCTGGAGGAGGTCGACGGTGGATGAACAATAGCCCGTGGAGGCTGGAGGGGGTCGACGGTGGAGATGAACAGTATCCTGTGGAGTCCCGTTTTGCGGTACGCCACACCCCTCCTGATGAACAGTACCCCCGTTTCGACCGTAGGAGGTCCGTTTCCTCCGTTTTGCGGTACGCCAGACCCCTCCCGATGAACAAGATCCCATTTCGACTGTGGCCAGTCGAACACAAGGCCGTTTCCTCCGTTGTGCGGTACGCCAGGCCTCGTTTCCATCGGCTGTTCCGTCCAAGCCCTCCCGATGAACACAATGACGCATTCTGTTCCAACCCAGCCGGTTGGCTCCCCATGAACACGACGAGACGCTGTTTCTCCGTTCCGACCCAGCCATGTACACGAGCCCTGGCCGTACGTATGCACGAGTAGGCGTTCGAGACCCTGCCCGTATGTACATACGTGGCCGTATTTTCTTTCTTGCACACTGGCCGCTGTACGTATGTGTACATGCTACGTGCGCGCCTCTACTACGACAGGTGCACGCCTCTACATGGACCAGTATGTATGTATACGTTCGCGACTAGAATGACAATGCTACGTACGCTTCGACCAGGTGGGTCCCGACTGTCAGGCACTTCCTTGCATGTGAAGATGTAGCTGGTGGGTCCCAGCAGTCAGGGGGGTGAATCCTTTTTTTTCCCGGACGCACTTCCTTGCGTGCGAAGATGTCGCTGGTAGGTCCCAGCAGTCAGGGGGAAACATTTTTTTTCATGAAATATGGTTGCCTGTCCGGTGGGTCCCTGCTGTCAGGTGGAGGAATCATTATTTTCCGCGTAATAAGGAGGCACTTCCTTGCTGCGGCCGTGGAGCCAGCTGTCAGCCTCTCCACGTACAGTCCACATCCGATGGAAGTCGTTCCTTGACCATGTTGACCATGCCGCACCGAGAGAACCAGGACGGTGGACGACGGCGAGGCCTAGGAAGGGGACGACGCGGAGCTGGGGAAGACGCGACAGTGGATGCCCACGCGTAGAGGAGTATGAGGGTTCACTGGTTCGCTGCGGTGTGAGGCTGCCGTTGCAGCAGAATGACATGGGGTGTGGGTGAGTAGAGGGATGGCTTGGCCAGCGGTGGGAGTAGTAGGGGGCGGTGAGGCCTCTGCAGCATCGCAGCCGGCCACGGGAGGGAGGAGCACGAGGCACGACCGGTGTTGGTTTGGGCGGCTGGAGCAAGAAGACCAGAGGTTGAAGAAGCACTACGACCGTTGGATGGACATCATACGGTCACTAGAGCTAGAATCGTTCATATTGACTAAGTTGACAAAGCCCTCCATCCCCGTCAACTTAGTTGGCCCACAAGTCAGCCTCCCACTATTGTGGGTCCCAGCTAGCAGGGGGTATTCATTGTTTTGTGCGTAATAAGGAGGCACTTCCTTGCGTGCAAAGATATAGCTGGTGGGTCTGACCTGTCAGGGGTGGGAATGTTTTTTCGCGAAATACAGAGGCCCTTCCGGTGGTTCCTAGCTGTCAGGTGGAGGAATCATTATTTTGCGTGTAATAAGGAGGCATTTCCCTGCGTGCGACCATGGACCTAGCTGTCAGCCTCTCCACACACAGTCTACTTCTGATGGTGTCGTTCATTGACCACTCCGCGCCGAGTGCATCCAAGGTGGTGGACGACGGTGAGGCCCCGGACAACAATGAGCCGGAGATGGGAAGACGTGGGAGTAGAGTCGCTGACGGAGAGGTGTAGAGGGTTAACTGGTTCTGGTGCGGTGTTGTTCGGCAGTCGGTGGGGAAGAACAGGAGGTGTGGAGGGATGGCCTGGCCAACGGTGGAGTAGCGCTTCACATTGAAGCGTGCTAAGCAGAGCTGCTAGCAGCAGGAGGCGGGAGCAGGTGGTCCCGGCGGTGTTGGAGGAAGAAGACGAGAGATTGAAGATGGATGCCGGTTGTTGGATGTAAATCCAATGGCTAACAATGTCAGAATCATTTGTTGACTAAGTTGACAACGGCTTGCATTGGCTTCGACCCATTGGCCCACATTTCAGCCTCCAAAAATGTGGCACATATTCAACCCATTTTTTTTTCAGAATTTACAGTATTTTTTTCGGGGTAGAATTTACAGTTAATTTGATCTTTTTTTTGAATTATAGTCCATTAGCTGGGCTGGGTGAACAAATAATGTAGCGTCCATGCGGCCCATTTATGTTTTTCCTAAAAAATTATAGGCCATTTGCACTTTCTTGAAATACACGATTTTGCTGGGCTGATTCCAATTATAATGTTGGGGTGGGCGCAACAATGTTATCAAAAAATAAACAGGGGCTGAGCATTTTGTTATATATATATTTAAATAATAAGTGATTTATTATTACATTGGTCCTTAAATCTTAACAAGCTTTTTTACACAATCACCAGGATTTTCGTTGCCAAAAAAATCCAGGATTTTATTGTTAAGAAATTATTTTTATAAGTTAATAAGATGTGGGATATTGTTTTCTTACATATGTAAGTATCTGTTAAATATATGATGACAATAACAATAGTATATAATAACATATAAAATAATTTAAATATATATAGTATAGTTAGAAGGGAAACATAAGTTGGACCAGGCGTTCCTATTCTTATGTAGAAAAATAGAACAGACCTCTGCGTTTTCTTCAAAAAAAACATAAATTGGGCTGCCGATGTTTCAGGAAAAATAAAACCTCGGATGGGAGGTCCATAGGCCGGTCGATACAAACAGGCCTATGGACCTCCCATCCGAGGTCGTGGGCTGCGCATGTTAAAAAAGAAAGCTTAGACGGGGCAGCCCAAAACCCAGATGATACTTGCTGCCCCAGTGATAATAAATGACACCTGCCAGCTCCCCGGCTTCGTTGTGAATTTATCTCCTACTAGCAAGATGCCCATGCGTTGCACACATCAAGATGCATTTGTATGAGTAGTTTATCTTATAGGAGAAAAGGATGAACGATGCAAGGCCTAATTTGCTAATCTAGAGAGGGGTGTGGGTATCTTTTTGCAAAATTGCCATTGTTTCCTTCCTATCTGTCAGATATAAATCGGACGGCCTATATTGCAGGATGGCAGGCACACCATCATCACCAACTTCGTTTTTTATAAGAGTAGACATAGTAACTACGTTGAAGCACCTAAAAATGTAACTATGTTGACAAACCCATGGGCCCCAACGTCAGTATAGCATTAGGAGGAAGTATTTTTTTGATGAGGCACTTGCTTGCATACGGCCATAGACCTGGTGGGTCCTAACTGTCCGCCTCTCGACGTACAATCGTCTCCAGATTCCTCTCGTTTGTTCAGCATGTTCACAACGGTAGACAACGGCATCACGGCGCTCGCACAAAGGCGCAGGAGGAGATCACCACCAGAGGAAGTGCCTTATTAGTAACGAAACAACTGAACTAGCCTAGTGGCCGAGTGGCACTACCCGACAACTGTTCCGCCCGGGTTCGATTCCACCTGTGCAGAGAAAATATCTCCAAATTTTTTGCCTCTGCCTTTATTGACATGTGGGTCCCAATTGTCATCTACACACACCACGTCCAACACTTGCCAAAACTTCGTCCCTTGTTTTCTCTGTTTTTCGCACACTCGACATTGTGTGGGCATTTTGAAAATAGCATATCTTTTTGACTGTGCATCATATGTAGATGTGCTATGCATGAATGTTGATCAACATGATGTTAACCGGCTGGTAGTTCCAGTTTCGACCATGAATAAGACTTCCAACATGATGTTAACACTGTTTGAAAAGGCCATGTTAATATAAATGCTCTGCCTCTGAAAGTTGCAGTTTCTTATCTGAAACCGAACTTGGAGTTTCTTATCTGAAACTGAAACTTGCAGTTTCTTCTCTGAGAATCACATTGTGTGCACTTTTATACTCCTATGAAACTACATTTTAAGTGCTAAAAATAGATCTCTGGAATTCATAAAATACTTCATATGCTCAATACTGCAAATCTGAAATTCAAAAGACATTCATATCTGAAAGTACTCTCAAAATACACAACACAAAACACAATTCACAACCTGCAAATACAAACAACCCTAAGCTCCTCCTGACAATTTACAACCTGCCCGACTATTGGGCTAGGGGGGGGGGAGGGGGCAGTCCCTCCTATTCCTCGGGGGCAGACAACCTCCCCATGAGACGATGTGAACGGCGAGGGAGAGGATGGCGGGGAAGCGTCATCGGGTCAACCGTTTTTCTCCTCTTGTAGTTGGGTTTGGTCGACAAAGACTCTACCGGCTCACTCTGGCATGACACCCTCACAAACGGCATCCTGTAGATGCTCGATCCTTCAATCTCTGGTGGATGATCCATCAGGGATCGATACTCCCACCACCGTTCCCTCACAATTGGATTCGGTGAATCTGTTTGCTCCATGGCCCAGAGGAGCAGCTCTATGTACTCCCGCACGACTCCCTCTGGGAGTATCACCGCCTTTTCGCTCTGTTGTAGGTATTTGGCCATGAATGTCGCCGTCGTCGCTAGTTGGTCCTTATTGTCAAACTAAGACTGTATCTCCAACATCCTAGATAGCTTCACAGGGTCGCCATCTGCGATCCTCACGTATCGGTTGTACTCCTCCATCAATCTACTTCTCCACAACACCTTCACTCACCGGCGGTGGTTTTTGAATGGAAGAGGAGAGGAGCAGCGCTGGTTTTGGATTAGAATGGGAGAGGAGCGATGCTGGTTTTGGATTGGAACAGGAGAGGAAGGGCGGTGGTTTTGAAATGGAAGAGGAGAGGAGCGGCGTTGGATTTAGATTGGAATAGGAGAGGAGCCGCGGTGGTTTAAGAGGAGAAGAGCGGAAGAGCGGCACTGGTCTTGGAAGTATTTTTTGTTTTGCGTATTTTGGGTCAAAGTTTGACCACATACTGTATTTGACAAGCAAAATGTGAATGCATGTCACCAAAAATTGTATCATTTGGTTCGTATCTGAATGTACTTTCAAATTAGATTATTTTTGCAATGTATAACATATATTTTATTTGCAAAAATCTTGTTCAATTATGACCCAGAATAAAAGGGAGACTAGTTAATGTGGGGCCGCTTTCTTAATTGAAGGGTAAATTGATTTTGATTTTGATCCAGTCACAGCGAGCCGACCCTCTCATCCAATCCTAAATCGCTGCCACACGCTCCTCTCCCTCTTCTCCATTACAAAACCACCTCCTCGCCTCTCCATCATCTCCATTCAAAAACCACCGTCTCGCCTCTCCCTCTTATCCATTGCAAAACCACCTCCTCCCCTCTCCATTCCAAAACCACTGTGTTGCCTCTCCCTCTTCTCCATTGCAAAACCACCTCCTCTCCTCTCCATCATTTCCATTCCAAAACCACTGTCTCGCCTCTCCCTCTTCTCTATTGCAAGACCACCGTCTCTCCTCGCATCTTCAAAAGCTAGCACCGGACCACTCGGAAGGACATTTATGGAGAGGATGCAGCAGCAAATTAGGCAGATCACCAGCAGCGACCAGGCAAAGTTAGCCAGGTTGTAGGAGATCCTTACTTGGTTTAACAATGAGTGGGAGATTTCAAGGACGGTGAGGGCCATGTGGCAATGTATGCGAAAGAGCGAGATGGCGGCGATGAGGGCGGCGATGTACATGTACTCCTCGGCGGCAGTCACGCCGCAGTCCTTCGAGTTCATCGAGTATCTCTTCTGGGCGATGGAGCAGACAGATTCGCCCGAGGCAAAAGTCAGGCGGAGTGGTGGGCGTACAGGTCGAAGGTAGAGCACCCAGAGGATAACGAATGGATTGAGTACGGTGTGCCATTCGTGAGGGTGCAGAGCTAGCCGGAGCCACAGGAGTATTCGTTCTCCCACCGCAAGAGGAGGCCGGATGGCGCGACGTCGCTTCCCCGCCGTTCTCCATGGTTCCCTCGATGCTCGCATCATTTCAATGGCGGCGGTAGGGTTTAAGGTAAGCTCCGCACTAACCTAATCTTCCACCTGCTCATGCTTACAATGAGTGTGACAGCTAATGAAAATCATGCTTACAATCAGTCTCTGAGCACTACGCCAATCACCCTTAAATAGCTCTGGACCTTTGGGTCAAAGTTGTGACACTGTGTACCAAAGGAAATATGCCCTATAGGCAATAATAAAGTTATTATTTATTTCCTCATATCATGATAAATGCTTATTATTCATGCTAGAATTGTATTAACCGGAAACATAATACATGTGTGAATACATAGACAAACATAGTGTCACTAGTATGACTCTACTTGACTAGCTCGTTGATCAAAGATGGTTAAGTTTCCTAGCCATAGACATGAGTTGTCATTTGATTAACGGGATCACATCATTAGTAGAATGGTGTGATTGACTTGAGCCATCTGTTAGCTTAGCACGATGATCGTTTAGTTTGTTGCTATTGCTTTCTTCATGTCTTATACATGTTCCTATGACTATGAGATTATGAAAATCCCGAATACCGGAGGAACACTTTGTGTGCTACAAAACATCACAACGTAATTGGGTGATTATAAAGGTGCTCTATAGGTGTCTCTGATGGTACTTGTTGAGTTGGCATAGATTGAGATTAGGATTTGTCACTCCGATTGTCGGAGAGGTATCTCTGGGCCCTCTCGGTAATGCACATCACAATAAGCCTTGCAAGCAATGCAACTAAAGAGCTAGTTGCGGGATGATGCATTACATAACGAGTAAAGAGACTTGCCGGTAACGAGATTGAGCTAGGTATTGAGATACCGACGATCAAATCTCGGGCAAGTAACATACCGATGACAAATGGAACAACGTATGTTGTTATGCAGTTTGACCAATAAAGATCTTCGTAGAATATATAACCAATATGAGCATCCAGGTTCCGCTATTGGTTATTGACCGGAGACATGTCTCGGTCATGTCTACATAGTTCTTGAACCCGTAGGGTCCGCACGCTTAAAGTTCTATGACGATCGGTATTATGAGTTTATATGTTTTGATGTACCGAAGGTAGTTCGGAGTCCCGGATATGATCACGGATATGATGAGGAGTCTCGAAATCGTCGAGACATAAAGATTGATATATTGGAAGCCTACATTTGGACATCGGAAGAGTTCCAGGTGAAATCGGGATTTTACCGGAGTGCCAGAGGGGTTACCGGAACCCCCGGGGGTTAATGGGCCTTGTTGGGCCCTAGTGGAGAGAGAGGGGCTGGCCAGGGCAGGCCGCACGCCCCTCCCCCTCTGGTCCGAATTGGACTAGGAAGGGGGGGGGGAGCCCCCCTTTCCTTCTCCTTCTCCCCCTTCCATTCCCCCTCCTAGTAGGAGTAGGAAAGAGGGGAGTCCTACTCCTACTAGGAGGAGGACTCCTCCTCCTGGAGCGCCCTACAGGGCCGGCCGGCCTCCCCCCTTGCACCTTTATATACGGGGGCAGGGGCACCCTAGAACACACAAGTTGATCATTGACCTCTCCCAGCCGTGTGCGGTGCCCCCTCCACCAAAATCCACCTCGGTCATACTATAACGGTGCTTAGGCGAAGCCCTGCGATGGTAGCTTCATCAACATCGTCACCATGCCATCGCGCTGACGAAACTCTCCCTCGAGCTCTACTGGATCGTGAGTTCGTGGGATGTCACCGAGTTGAACGTGTGCTGAACGCGGAGGTGCCGTACGTTCAGTACTGAGGATCGGTCAATCGTGAAGACGTACGACTACATCAACCGCGTTGTCATAACGCTTCCGCTTAACGGTCTACGAGGGTACATGGACGACACTCTCCCCTCTTGTTGCTGTGCATCTCCATGATCTTGCGTGTGCGTTTGATTTTTTTTGAAATTACTACGTTCCCCAACATGTACAAATAATGAAAAATAGATTGGTGCTTCTTTCAGAAAAGAGTACTCCCTAGAAAACTGCCAATATAAGCTACTAGTATTTGGTTAGAGGATTTGCTGCCGAGAAAAATCCGTCCACAAAGAGCGCCACACGTCCCAATGGTGATGGTGGATGCCAATGCGTGCATGGAGCATGGTTGGTGTCGGTAATTTTTACTTGACACACCTCGCACTCTGCATATATGCCGGTTCCATCCGTACATTTGTGTAGTTCCACCAAAATGCTGCTGAATAACCCTGTTTGCACAGATAATGAAAAAGCGCGATTACATTATAGTGGCACTAGTTGATGAAACACGCAAAATAAATAGAAGAAAATATTATGATAGTATCATAGTATGCCATGCAGCGAGGGCGAGATGGGCCCTGCGATGCCTCATACGGTACGCCACGCCTCATACTGGAAATCGTCCCAAGTCTCCCCGATACACCTTCTGCCAGTGATGAACATTAGTGTACATCGGTAGTACAAGGAGGGGCCTTGAGACATTCAAATCTCTATTTTTGTGTAGATCAACTAAAATTAAGCACCCCAGTTTGTAGAAACGCTTAAACATTAACAATGGGACTAGTTGATGAAACATACATTAACAAAGAGAAGCACTTTCTTTATCTACATTGGAAATGAAATGATAGAGAGGACAGTCGCTCTATTTTAACTGTATCATTACTTCATTTTATCAGTGACACTAGGGTCAAGCAGGTGGCAAACAAGGTGTACCGTGCGTCGCAAGGATGAAGGCCGAGGGTGCTTAGACTGGGATTCTGAAGCTGGCTCTTTTAGTCCCTATCTTCCCCTTGATGTTTCTGTGGTAGCATTTGGGTTGTAATCCAAACTTGGCCGAGCTGGTGTTGCGTCCCCCTACCTGCCTAGCTTATGTGGTGAACTTGTCTCCTGCTAGTACTCAGTCCATTCTAGTAGTAGTTGCATAACTGCCCGTTTACACTAAGATGTTGTCGGATAATGGTTCTCTATGGTTGGGTTTCTTTAATGAAATCGGAGGGAACCCCCTCTTGCGATATATAAAAAACAGTGGCACTAGCGGTGCCAAAACACTGCCTCAAATTAATAGTGCCATTGGATTAAGGTGCAAAATAACAACATTACTGCTTTATCATGGCAGTGCCAAAATAGTAGCACAAGAGCAGGATCAACATGCAGGAGCTTTGGCAAACGGTCAGACCAAAAAGGAACATACCTCGTGATGGGAACCATATCTGCAGTCAACGCCATCATAGAAGGGATGACACCAGTCACCAACATGGATGATTCAATTCATGGGACCTTTTGGTGCAGTTCACCTAAAATGAAGCAATGTCCCATGAGCTAGCAACTTCTTCTTTTTTTCTCTCAAGAAAACAGCTCCAGCCCCGGTTCCATTTCCATCAGAAAACGAAACCCACAAAGCTTCTTCTTCATTAGTTGCAATAAAATTGAGCCACATAAAGGGTGGTCGTGAAGCTCCTGGAATGTTCAACTATAATTTGGATATCATTTGTGCAGTTCAACTAAGATCAAGCATGAAATGTATATCTCTGTTTGCACAAAAAAGGTGGAAAGGAGGGTGACTAACAAGTGATGAAACATGCATCAAATGAAAAAAAAACATGTTCCTTATCTGAATGGCAATCGTACAAGGACAGTAGCAATTTCTAGCAGCATTGCTAGATATTAGTGTGGGCATTAGGATTAACTATGACAACCGTTAAATACGACATTACTTTAATGGTGCCATTGCTTCATTTTACCAGCAACATTACATGCTACAGAGTTGGTATTTGGGCACAAGAGAGTAGGCGGACCAGGACAGTTTCATCTCTAATAAAAATAAGCAACTTATCTTAATGGGAAATCTAGCAGGGCATGAAAAAAAGTGCCATTGATTCATATTACTGGAGGCATTACATTGAAAACAACATTGGTTTAACGTGTCCTTACTTTTAGCAGTGCGACTACTACATTTTACCAGTGGCATTACATAAGAGCGGCTCGGGGCAACAAACATCAGAAGAGGATATCTGGGTTGGTCCCATTTTGTTTGGTATATAGCCACCTTATACTGTGTGAGGCTAGCAAATCTAGTGCTGGACTTACTCTGTTGACTTGTCCCCCAGTCCCCACTTTCTTTTCTTTTTCAACCAGTAGATTGGGTTTATATTGAGTTTGTACTACGTTCCCTTTATTTCCCTATTAGACCTAGAGACCAGTTGGATAGCCAGTCTCTGCTACTTTTCGCCCCCATTATTTCCTCTTTCGACCAAGTCCTAGATTCAGGTAACAAATCTTCACCCACCCCCACCCCCTTTCTTCCTTGTTTGAACCAAGTACTACTAGATTTGAGTGCATGAACTAGTTTTACCTCTTAACAGTAAAAAATCAGGTGGTTTTCAAATAGCCGATCGATCCTATCTACGAGGGGGCCTGAGAAATAGTAAAAGATACAAATGCAGCAACGTCAGGAGCTCGAGAAGTAGAGCAAGGCCGGTTTCAAAGGAAGTTATACCTGAGGGTCGCCGGGATGTCGCTAGGTGGACGGCGGGAGGCCGGATCTGCCCACACTATGGCAACGAGGAAGAAGGGGTGGGAGGCCCTCCCTAGCCAGCGATGCTTGGGAGATAACGACAAGGCACGCTGATCGGGATGCGCCGGTAGTGGGTAAGAGCCGTCGCCGAGGACGACCGCGTGAACGTTGCACCTTCTCACGTTCCCCGGGGGAGAGGATCCGGCTGGATCTGTGACTAGGGGTGAGTAGAGAGAGGGAGTGTGGCCTCCGCTGTCATGTTTAGATCTGGAGAGGACGAGACAGTGTGAAGAGAGCACCACTAGCAAGCAAGCGCAGAGGCTCCTGCCTATATAGTGGAGTGCTAGTTTTCTTTTGTCTACCAGCCGGAGCTGTCTTGACCTCGGCAATGACTATATAGAAGTCTTCATGCACGTGCCCCGGAGGCACAGTTGTCGTCATTTTGATCTGAAGCACTGGATTATAACATATAACACGAAAAAATTCCACATGACAAGAAATCATAACCTCACTGCCCAAAGGAGACAAGATGAATCCCGACAGTCAAACTAGACGAGGATCAAAGCTCAAATTAAAGATAAACTCATAGAAAAGGGGTCCGTCGATAGATGTCCTAATTAACTTAGTCGGCTTGACCTAGATGGCAGCCAAGTAGTCTTCGTGCATGTGCCCCCAATGACTAGCCCAACTCAGTTGTCGCTGTTTAACCCTCGCAGTGATCCGAAGCACATGACACCTAATTTTGCAAGATGACAAGACACCTTTTTTTAGATTTCTCACCAGAACTACAACCCTGTACAACACAACCTGCACGATATGTAGACGATAGCCAATCCAGGCGTGTCTGGTGGAGTCTGGTCACATGCATGGACGAACTGATCTTCCGTGTCTTGCAGGGATCGTCCAGGTACCAACGTATGTACTCCTACAACACTTCTCTAGTAGTACTATCGCTCGTCTCTCTCTTCTATTAACTCACCCAACTTGCGGGGCCAGGGAGTGTGCCTATGGTTGGTTCTCAATTGCGGTCCCACATGTGTGTGCAAACACAATATGACGCGTATTCCATTCGGAGAGCGGCGTGCCAGACCGACCGACCATCTGGGGTGCGACGCGAACGCGACGGGCGTGCTGTATACTCCGTACATGTGTACCGCCGTTTTCTTGAGGCTTTGCTCCATGGCGCAATCCATGGATACAAAATTAGTATACTGTAATATTTAGAAGTCGAGGGTGGGGATTTTCCCGCGCGGTAGGCGGGACAGTTCTGCCTAGTCGGTTCGATAGAGACGCGAGAAGATGAGGGAGTAGGCTGCTGCAAACGTAGGGCTGCGTGATTTGACAGTGAGTTACTGCTGGACAGGTGGAGCCAGGTGATTTGACTTGCCATTATCATTTTAACTGTGGCAGTACGACCGGCGTGAGTCTCCCAATTCCTGACCACCTCCATACAAGTGCCTCTCCCGATGCTCCACCATGTAGAGGCTGGCTCTTGCTTGAGAGCCCACTCCTCCACTTTTTCCTTGCTTCTTTCCCCCACACATGCAAAAATGCCATGTAAAGCGGGCTTATAGCCCACTATTGTACTTGATCCTACAGGTTCTAAGCCTGCCACATAGGCATAAAGTCTGATCTGGCAAGTTAATGAAGAAGAAAGAGACTAGTTTGGTGACCCCAGGAAGAAACGATGATAAGCACGTGTACCTAGATGAAGCAAACTTAGCAACAAAAAACTAAGCACCTATGCATTGGGGACTTGAGTTGCTAAGCCATTTAATGCTCATAGCACCTCATCTAAGAACCATTTCATTGGAAGAGGTAACCTCTTAGCAAATGCAATAAATACTACGAAGAAAGAGATATAGAGAAGTAAACAAAAAAATACTCTTATAGCCAACCTTATAGCTAACCTTGTTGTATGAGTGACTAAGTGATGACTATGTATGACATGCCAATATCAGATAGCCTAACGCACCATGTTAAATCTCCAAGGGCGCGACCGTGCGAGCGAGGCGACGATCGTGGTAGGCGCGACCATGATACGGGCTGCTGGCAGCCCTTGGATCTGAGATCGAACGGTCGCATGCTAAGTTGCTGAAAATTTGCAGAATAACCCTCCAGGATAGGATATTCACCCATAGGTCTAGAATCATGCCATGCAACCGTACGACCTCAGATCCAAGGGATCTCGGAAGCCCGTATCATGGGAGAATGGAAAGCTTTGTATCACCTGTAATTTTCCCGACGCTTGACATGACATCGAAAGCCATTTAATTGGGCGTCGAGTAGACATGACATCTAATTGGGCTCCCATAGTACTGTGCATGAATCCATTTATCCACCAGGCAAGCTACTACCCTGCCATTCGCACGCGCCCCCCATTCGACATTTTTACAATCGATAAACGGCTCCTAGTCGTCTTGTCCTTTCACATAACGGCAGTTCCACTAATCCTAACCCTCCTCCCATATCCATGGCGTCCCAAATATCCATGATCGGCGGTGAGTACAAGGTAGAACCATCACCGGTGATGAGTTCTACGTCATCTACACCCGTTCTTCCGCAAAGGTCAAATAATGCCTTGCTCGCTTCAAACGCATGTTCGAAAACTCAAATGATGAGTGGGTCGCTGGGCTAGATGTTGAGTACACCATAGTCCTAGGAAGCGAGAAGAATCTAAAGGAGACAGAGAAGAAGAAGCCCGCCATGATCCAGGTTTGCGTGCATGACTTATGCTTGGTCTACCACATATGCCATGCCGACTTTGAGTGCCAGGATTTTAAGAATTTCCTTCAATGAAGAAAGGGCTGGTGCCCTCTCGTGATCATCCTTCAATGCTGACCCTGGCAGGAGCCATGGTTCATCCTTCGTACGATACACTGAAGAAACCTCCGTTCAAGTTTCATCATGCATGGGACTGGAATGTACTAGATATAGACCACATCCACTATGCTACAATGGATGGCTACCTTTGTTTCAATATCTACAAGGGTTGGATGAAGAGCAGGAGGCAAGTGTGCGGTTCAAGCAAAGAAGTATCGGCCAAGAGGAAGAGGGACAAGGACGAAGTCAAGGACATGGATGAGGAGTCCGAGTAAGGTGGCAGTGTCGTTGCTCATGGTGGTTCTAATGCAATGTCTACTGGATTAGTTGCTTAGTTTAATTTTAGGTGTGCTTAGTTTTATTTGAGGGGTGTGTTGTGCTGAGCCCCCAGCAGAACTATGTGATGTTTCTTCTCGTTATATTTCATACATTTCATCTTTTAGTTGGTATAGTACTACCACTCATTTCTTCACATTATATACGTACAATATATATGGACAACATCATATAGCCAGCAATTTAGTTGTCAAAGAATTTCAGGGTGCTTAGTTTTGTCAAAGAATTCCAGGGTGCTTAGTTTTATTTGAGGGGTGTGTTGTACTGGACACCATTAACCTATCATTGTGAGAATCGGCTTATTTTTGTCATGTAACATGGTCAACGGGTTTGACGTGAAAATAACAATGTCTAATGGCATTTCTGAGCAAACATCTAACTTAACGATGGCATTTTTTTAGATATCTAATTGCATTTTGGAGCAGGCATCTCATGGATCGATGGCATTTTTTGAGTAGTTGTAACTTCTATTGGAAAAACTGAGTAGTGATACACAACTAGTGGCATAAGTAATAAGAACCCAAGAATTAAATAGGTACGCTAATTTCTTTATTTCTTTATACCTCTGTGTGTGAAACAATATACACTGTCTCCCCCTAGATTTTCTTTACAGAGGCAACATAGAACTATATGAGTGTCCTGTTAAATTTTGGAATTACTCCGGGTTTGTTTGGCCTTTTTTATACATTAATTGAGTTTCTGGTCATTTAATGTGCATAATTCAAATTTTAACTACAAGCACATGCTCCTATGCACCAAAGTTGATTGAAAAATGTAATGTGTGTCCTCGGGTGAATTTCTAGGTCCCATGCAAGAAATGGGAATGAAATTCAAACATTTGGGCATCGTGGTTCAGCCGAGAACATTGAGAAGCTTGGTAATAAAATTCTTGTAAATCCAAAACACGCCTGAACATCATGAAACTTGGCATGGTGTCATGTCATGGTACTACCATGCCGTGGTAAATTCTTTTGCAGAATAGGAACAAGTTTTGGTATAAGTTTCTTGCAAACCAGAGCTTCTCTCAAGAAGGCTCATGGTTCTGAGAGGGAACGTGTCACCTTTGTGTGCATAATTCAAATTTTAAATACAAGCACATGCTCCAGTGCACCAAAGCTGGTTGAAAAATTACATGTATGTCCTCGGGTAAATTTCTAGGTCCCATGCCAGAAATGGGAATGGCATTCAAACATCTGGCGTCATGGCTCGACTGGAAACATTGAGAAACATGGTTTTTTAATTCCTGTAAATCCGAAACACGCATGAAAATCATGAAACTTGGCTTGGTGTCATGACATGGCACCAACATGTTGTGGTAATTTTGCTGTCTAATTTGCGAAGGCGCACACATTAACAATCAACAAAGTCATTTTGTAACAAGTGCGGTCATGTTACAATCGGAAACACAAGTATTATTGAAACTGTGGGTGTTCTATTTACCATTTACGTGCCGCCACACGTCCCCTTTTTTATTAGCTAGGAGGCGCCGTGCAGGGTAGCTATTTGAGTACGGGAGGCGTGAGAGCCCTTTGACCTCCATCCGTCGTCCACCTCTCTCCCAAGGTATCCATTAATGGCGCCCGAGCGTCTGTTTAATGGCGTGGCAATGTCTCACTCGACTGAGATTTAAGAGAGAAAAAAGAAAATCTGAAAAGAAAATTTTGCACGGATCTTGATGTAAGATCCGACGGACCTATATAGCATCTACTGCGACTTATAGCAAGACTGATGAATATATATAAGGACGACGAGAGTGGATAATAATTGTCTTACATAATTAGGAATATAATTAAAAAATCCACATGCGGCTACCCCCGAAATACACAAGGGCAAAAGAAGAAGGAAGATGCATACAACGATCTGGCTCACTGATCTCTACTTTCTTTATGCGCTGCAGGTCGCGGAGACTGGTTCTCGTGGCGAGCGATGATCTCTTTCATCAGTTTCATGTCCTTAATACGCTGCTTGGCAGCATCCATGGATTCCTCCATCAGCCTGTTGCGCTCGATGCGGAGTATGGCATTCTCATCCATAAGTTTCTTCATGATGACGCCCGTCCTCTACAACAAGGCAGCGGTCTCTTCCTCCTGCTTCGCCCTTCCGGCGATCTTCGCCCTTCCGGCGATCTTCGCCCTCAGCAGGTCATGCTCGCCCCAGAACTTCGCATTGCCCTCCCCTAGTTGCCGAATGACGCTGGTAGCCTCGTCTTGCAACCTCGCCCAACCGGAGATCTGATCCATCTGACTATGGACCATCGCATGCATGCGCTTGTAAGAGTCCTCGCCTGCCCGCGAGAAATTTTCGCAGGCCGCCGCGGCGTGGCAGGATCTCCGTGCTGCTTCGGCGGCGTGGCGGGACATCTCTGCTTGAGGGAGTCCTGGATTAGGGGGTGTTCGGGTAGCCGGACTATGCCTTCAGCCGGACTCCTGGACTATGAAGATACAAGATTGAAGACCTCGTCCCGTGTCCGGATGGGACTTTCCTTGGCGTGGAAGGCAAGCTTGGCGATGCGGATATTCAAGTCTCCTACCATTGTAACCGACTCTGTGTAACCCTAACCCTATCCGGTGTCTATATAAACCGGAGGGTTGTAGTCCGTAGGCAATCAACTCCATACACAACAATCATACCATAGGCTAGCTTCTAGGGTTTAGCCTCCTTGATCTCGTGGTAGATCTACTCTTGTACTACCCATATCATCAATATTAATCAAGCAGGAGTAGGGTATTACCTCCATCGAGAGGGCCCGAACCTGGGTAAAACAAAGTGTCCCCTGTCTCCTGTTACCATCCGGCCTAGACGCACATTTCGGGACCCCCTACCCGAGATCCGCCGGTTTTGACACCGACATTGGTGCTTTCATTGAGAGTTCCTCTGTGTCGTCGCTTTTAGGCCCGATGGCTCCTTCGATCATCAACAACGATGCAGTCCAGGGTGAGACTTTTCTCCCCGGACAGATCTTCATCTTCGGCGGCTTCGCACTGCGGGCCAATTCGCTTGGCCACCTTGAGCAGATCGAAAGCTATGCCCCTGGCCATCAGGTCAGGTTTGGAAGCCTAAACTATACGGCTAACATCCGCGGGGACTTGATCTTCGACGGATTCGAGCCACAGCCAAGCGCGCCGCACTATCTCGATGGGCATGATATAGCTCTGCCACCAAACAGCGCTTGGAGGCCGCGCACGCATCGGTTCCGACCATTGATTCGGAGCCCACTGCACCGATCGAGGATCGGCGGTTGGACGCTGCCTCAGGGGTTGTGATCTCAGAGGCGATTGAGCCAAACTCCAGCCCCGCACTCCGCATGGCCCGTGACTCCGAGGAGACGGATTCTTCTCCGAGCTCCGAGCCCCCCGCGCCCCTGCCGATCGAATCCGATTGGGCGCCGATCATGGAGTTCACCGCCGCGGACATCTTTCAGCACTTGCCCTTCGGCGACATCCTGAAATCTCTAAAGTCTCTCTCTTTATCAGGAGAGCCCTGGCCGGACTACGGTCAGCAAGGTTGGGATATGGACGACGAAGAAATTCAAAGCCCACCCACCACCCACTTCGTAGCCACTGTCGACGACTTAACCGACACGCTTGACTTCGACTCCGAAGACATCGACGGCATGGACGACGATGCAGGAGACGAACAAGAACCAGCACCTGTAGGGCGCTGGAAGGCCACCTCGTCATATGACATATATATGGTGGATACTCCAAAAGATGGAGATGGCGATGGAATAGTGGGGGATGACGCCCCCAAGAAACAGCAAAAGCGCCAGCGTCAGCGGTGCCGCTCTAAATCCCGCCAAAGCAAAAACGGTGATTCTGGCACGGGAGATAATACTACCCCGGATAGCACCGAAGAACACCCACCTCAGCAAAATGCGGCACATGAAGATGGAGAAACCAACCCTCATGAAAGAGTGGCATACCGAGAGGTCGAGGATGATAACTATACGCCCCCCTCCAAAGACGAGGCTAGCCTCGATGACGACGAATTCATCATACCATCAGACCCCGCCGAACAAGAGCGTTTTAAATGCAGGCTTTTAGCCACGGCAAGCAGCCACAAGAAAAAGCAGCAACAGCTTAGAGCTGCCCAAGAATTGCTAGCTGACAGATGGACTGAAGACCTTGCGGCCGAAGAGTATGAACTCGAACGCCCCTCCAAGAGTTACCCGAAGCGCAGGCCGCTACCCCGATCAGAGGAGGAAGCACCTACATCATGAGCGCATGACATGGCAGACCGGCCACCTCACGGCCGCGACAGAGAGGCCTGTCGGCCCTCCACCCAAGCCATGCCCCGACGCCGCTCAACTAAGGCACGGGAAAATGCGCCCGACCTGCGAAACATACCGGAGGATAAGGCAAGACAAACAAGATCGATCTACGGATCGCGTAGGCGCCCTACGGCATGTGACAATGATCTTCACTCCGGATACAACAAATCCGGCCGGGCCGAACACAACAGACATAGCTCTTCTGAGCTGCGTCGTGATATAGCCCAGTACAGAGGCGCCGCACACCCGCTATCCTTCACGAATGAAGTAATGGATCATAAAATCCCAGAGGGTTTCAAACCCGTAAACATCGAATCATACGATGGCACAACAGATCCGGCGGTATGGATCGAGGATTATCTCCTTCACATCCACATGGCACGCGGCGATGATCTACACGCCATCAAATACCTCCCGCTCAAACTTAAAGGACCGGCCCGGCATTGGCTTAACAGCTTGCCAGCAGACTCAATCGGTTCTTGGGAGGACCTGGAAGCCGCATTCCTCGACAACTTCCAGGGCACCTACGTGCGACCGCCGGATGCCGACGACTTAAGCCACATAATTCAGTAGCCAGAAGAATCGGCCAGACAATTTTGGACACGGTTCCTAATAAAGAAAAACCAGATAGTCGACTGTCCAGACGCAGAGGCCCTAGCAGCCTTCAAGCATAACATCCGCGATGAGTGGCTTGCCCGACACCTGGGACAGGAAAAGCCGAAATCCATGGCAGCCCTCACGACACTCATGACCCGCTTTTGCGCGGGAGAAGACAGCTGGCTAGCTCGCAGTGACAACTTATCAAAGAACCCTGGTAATTCGTGTACCAAGGACAAAAGTGGCAGGACACGTCGGAATAAGAAAAAACGCCGCGTTAACAGCGACAGCAATGAAGACACGACAGTCAACGCCGGATTCAAAGGCTATAAATACGGTCAGCGGAAAAAGCCATTCAAGAAGAATACTCAGGGCCCGTCCAGTTTGGACCGAATACTCGATCGCTTGTGCCAGATACATGGCACCCCCGAAAGGCCAGCCAATCACACTAACAGAGATTGTTGGGTGTTCAAGCAGGCAGGCAAGTTAAGGGCTGAAAACAGAGACAAGGGGCTGCACAGCGACGACGAGGAGCCCAAGCCGCCGAACAACAATGGACAGAAGGGTTTTCCCCCACAAGTGCGGACGGTAAACATGATATACGCAACCCACATGCCCAAGCGGGAGCGGAAACGTGCGCTACGGGACGTATACGCGATAGAGCCAGTCGCCCCAAAGTTCAACCCATGGTCCTCCTGCCCGATCACTTTTGATCGAAGGGACCATCCCACTAGCATCCGTCATGGCGGCTTCGCCGCATTGGTTCTCGACCCAATCGTCGACGGATTTCATCTCACGAGAGTCCTCATGGACGGCGGCAGTAGCCTGAACCTGCTTTATCAGGATACAGTGCAAAAAATGGGCATAGATCCCTCAAGGATTAAGCCCACAAGAATGACCTTTAAAGGCGTTATACCAGGTGTAGAAGCCAACTGTACAGGCTCAGTAACACTTGACGTGGTCTTCGGATCCCCGGACAATTTCCGAAGCGAAGAGTCAATCTTCGATATAGTCCCGTTTTGCAGTGGCTATCACACCCTGCTCGGACGAACCGCATTCGCAAAGTTCAATGCGGTGCCACACTACGCATATCTCAAACTCAAGATGCCAGGCCCTCGAGGAGTAATTACGGTCAACGGAAACACCGAACGCTCCCTCCGTACGGAGGGGCATACGGCGGCTCTCGCTGCGGAGGTACAAAGTAGTCTTCTCAGGCAATTCTCCAGTCCGGCCATTAAAAAGCCAGACACTGCCAAGCGCGCCCGGAGTAACCCACAGTAGGACTGCCTGGCACACTCTGAGCAAGCGTAGCAATACGGCCCCAACCCCAGCTTTCGCGACATAGAGAAACCAGTACCTCGCGTACATAACTACGCACTTGAAATACCATGAGCACATGGGAAGGGGCTCAATAATGACACGCCCAAAATACGGCTTAAAACGTACCAGGGGCTGCCGGATTCTTTTTTAAATTTTTTCTTACTTTGAGGACTCCATACTTCGGACGTCCTGTTCGGCAATTCAACTGCCGCACAAACGATGCAAGATCTAGGGAGGCAGACAAGCCATGCCGCATTATGGAATCCTAGGTGGTCTCTGTTACAAGCGCTATACCTGTTTTAAATACAATTCCGCGGCCTGCCCCTGGTCAGGACATACTGAATAGTCCAATATCTTTTGCTTACCGCACTATTTGTATCGTTCAGCTTTGATAAATAGCCTTTATATAAACAATGCATAGCTTTTTGTCTATTTTTTGCATTACCCTCTTTCATATATGTTCATTAATGACATGTTGCACCCGTACACCGTGGTACGGCAAGTATGCCAGGGGCTTCAGTACCCTTTAATATGGTGTGAGAAGTCCATACACTTTCACAAGTGCGGCACCCCGAACTTATAGCACTATATGCATCGGCTCCGAATCATGATTTGGGTCAATAGTTGGGTTTGCCCGGCTCCTATGTTTTGGTGCCTTACGTTCCGCTATATCGGCTAAGGTAGCACTAGGAGAACCACTGCGATTGTGCCCCGGTTGAGCTGGGTTAAGCACCTCAATGGAGAAAGCTAAAACCGACTGTCATGATGAGGCGAGAGACCGATCGCTGTTCGAGAGGTTTTTCGAGTCCCTAAAGACTTATGCCGCTTCGAGCGAGGAGCTGGATAACCCCAGCCAAGGCGTGGATAGCGCCCCGAACTCGGTTTTCCGAACTAGGGGCTTCGCCGAAATTTAAAATTATAAAGTTCTATGGCTAAGTGAGAGTGTTCAAGCATTATAGTCCGATTGCCTGGTTCGTCATGCTGAGCGCCTCCCTCGAAGGACCCAACCATGGGAAAAAGAGCGCTCAGGTTTATCACCGAACACCCCAGCACTAGTGGCATGGGGGCAGAAGCCGACGACTGGCCATCTCTCAATTTTTGATAAATGGCTGCACAGAAAATAATATTTTAAATTCAATAAGCATTGCTTAGCGCATATGAACAAGTTTTCGGCGCACAGGATAAACACGAGCGAGTTCATTCAAAAATTACACCTTGGTACATTCATCCGCCACAAGGCGGGCACCCGCAAGAACATCCTTATAGTAGTTCTCGGGCTTGCGATGCTCCTTCCCCGGCGGCGGCCCGTCCCTCACAAGCTTCTCACCGTCCAGCTTACCCCAGTGCACCTTAGCACGGGCAAGGGCCCGATGGGCACCTTCGATGCAGACGGAGCGCTTGACGACCTCGAGCCTTTGACAGGCCTCCACCAGCCGCCGCACCAGCCCGAAGTAGCTCCCAGGTAGGGCCTCTCCGGGCCACAGCCGAACTATGAGGCCCTTCATGGCTTGTTCGGCCGCCTTGTGGAGCTCGACCAGCTGTTTCAGCTGGTCGCTCAAGGGCACAGGGTGTCCGGCCTCAGCATACTGAGACCAGAACACCTTCTCCGTCGAACTGCCCTCTTCAGCTCGGTAAAATGCAGTGGCGTCGGATACGCTGCGGGGAAGATCTGCGAATGCCCCTGGAGAGCTCCGGATTCGAGTATGTAACAAGTAGTTTGCTTTTATATTTCTGCTTTGTATGAAGAATGCCTTACCCGCTGCTATCTTTTTCACCTCCTCCAACTCTTGGAGGACCTTTTGGGCTTCGGCCTTGGCAGACTTGGCAGTCTCAAGGCCGTCGCGAGCTCGGACGCTTAGGTCTTTGACTCAAGCTCCAAACTCTCATGTTTTTTCATGAGAGCCTGAAGCTCTTGCTGCACCTCACCGACCTGAGCCCCAAGTTTCTCTCGCTCGGTGCGCTCCGTGGCCGTTTTCTTTTCGGCCTCAGATAGCGCCTGCTTGAGGGTCGCCACCTCAGTCGTGGCCCCTATAATAAGCAGTACAATCCTGTTATTTTTTGCAATCACGCCTCTCTATAGGCACCCTTTTCAATAAGGTATTTCTTACCTTCTTTATCCTCGAGCTGCCGCTTGGCAAGGCCGAGCTCTTGCTCGGTCCGCCCGAGGTCCTGTTTCAGGACACCCACCTCCGCAGTCAGTGCGGCGGTGGATAGCAGCGAAGCCTGCATACGCATATTGGCTCTTTATTGTTAGACTCCTGCGAAATTTAATAGATCCTCTATTCGTCTTTTCTTTCCGAACGCCAAACAGAGCATCAGGGGCTACTGTCTATGCGGTAATATTTTTACATATTTTTTACTTACCTTGAGGCCTGTTAGGAGGCTAGCGCAAGCTTCACTCAGTCCGCTCTTGGCGGACTGAACCTTCTGGATCACCGTACTCATAATAGTACGGTGCTCCTCGTCGATGGAGGTGCCTTCAAGCACCTCCAGCAGATTGTCCGGCACCTCTGGTTGGACGGAGGCTACCGGCTCAGAAGGCTTGCTCCTCTTTGAAGGAGTTCGCCTGCCGCGGTCCGGAATCATTGAAGATTCCGGCATGGTGTCCGGCTCAAAGCCGGACTTGGAGCCCTGGGGGGTCTTGTCCCCTTTACTCCTGGAGTCCGGGAGGTCGCCTTGCGGCTCCTCTAGGACCACCTCCTCCTGCCCCGGAGCTTGTTGTGACGCCACTTCGGCGTCATCCGCAGTGCGGGGGGAGACAGCGGACGGAACTGAGTTCACATCCGAAGAATCCAGGGAGCCGCTCGACGACTCGTTGAGTTCGGCCCAGGGCGGGCTGCATGATTATATTCGGCATTAGGGAAAGCTATGCAACGAAAGGAATATCATGAATTACTCTGGTATCCAAACACTGACGATTTCGCCGGACGCCTGGCTCTGTCCGGCCACTCCTCTTCGTCCTCATCGGCGTCGGGGGCGTAGTCCGGCGGAGGGGTTTTCCTCTTCTTGGACCCCTTGGCCTTCCCCCTTGGGGCGGCCTTCCTTTTCTTTCCTCCCCCCGCTGGGGGGAGAGCTTTCTTCTTCCTCCTCATTTTCACGAGAGGAGGGCGTCTCGGACTCGTCGGATGACGAGTCCGACAACACCACATTGCGGGTGCTCTTTCGAGTCCCCGTGGTCTTCTTCTTGGCCTTATTTTCCGGCACCACATAAGGCGCCGGAGCCAGTAGCTTCACTAGTACAGCTGGGGCTGGGTCTTCGGGCAGCGGAGCCGGACAGTTAACCGGTCCGGATACCGCCCGCCAAGCCTGTCAAAGGTAAGGGAGTTTAGATCCCGCATAGAGTTAAACTATGAAAGAAGCGTGATGCTGCGAGCTGTATCCGCGGTCCTCGGAAGCAGATGCGGGAGCCTCGGCACCTTTGATTAGCACCTTCCAGATGTCTTCATACGTCGTGTCGAAGAGCCTATTAAGGGTTCGGTGCTGTGCCGGGTCGAACTCCCACAGAGTAAAGTCCTGTTGTTGGCACGGGAGGATTCGGAGAACGAGCATGACCTGGACTACATTTATAAGCCTGATTGACTTGTTTACCAGGGACTGGATGCATGTCTTCAGTCCGGTCACCTCTTCCTCGTTACCCCATGATAGGCCCGTCTCTTTCCAGGACATGAGCCGCGTGGGGGGTCCATATCAGAACTCGGGGGGTGCGATCCAATTCGGATTGCGTGGCTCAGTGATGTAAAACCACCCGGCTTGCCACCCCTTTAGGGTCTCTATGAAGGAGCCCTCGAACCACAGCATGTTTGCAATCTTGCCAGCCATGGCGCCTCCGCACTCCGCCTGGTTGCTGCACACCACCTTGGGCTTGATGTTGAAGGTCTTGAGCCAGAGGCCGAAATGGGGGCGGACGCGGAGGAAAGCCTCGCACATGACGATAAACGCCAAGATGTTGAGGATGAAGTTCGGGGCCAGATCGTGAAAATCTAGGCTGTAGTAGAACATGAGCCCCCGGACGAATGGGTGAAGTGGAAAACCCAGTCCGTGGAGGAAGTGGGGAAGGAATACTACCCTCTCGTGGGGCCTTGGGGCGGGGACAAGCTGCCCCTCCTCGGGAAGCCGGTGCGCGATGTCTTTGGACAAGTATCCGGCCTTCCTAAGCTTTTTGACGTCGCCCTCCGTGACGGAGGAGACCTTCCACTTGCCTCCCGCTCTGGACATCGCTGGAGAAGGTTGAGGTGGGAAGCGCAGGCTTGGGCGCTGGAGCTCGAGTGCACAGGAGATGGATAGGCAAAGGAGGAAGAAGGCGTAGGTAAAAAGGTGGACCTTTACCCCCTTATATGGGTGGATGCGGTTGTGCGTCCCCACCTGCCTAATAAAACTCGCTTGCCTCCCAAGCGCCATGGTAAATGGCGCGGTTAGGGTTACCCACGTCCATATTGATGAGAATCCCGTAAAAGGGCACACGATCTCTGATTTGACAAGACGTGCCAAGGAAACCGCCTCGCAAAACATGCTGAGGTGGAAAAGTAAAAAAGATTCGAGTAAAGGACTTGGCCGTAGTGTGATAGCGCACTGCGGAATATGTTAGAAGATTTGATTTGTGTCAATATTATTCTCTCTATGGCAATATGTGGAAACTTATTTTGCAGAACCGGACACTACTCTTGGTGTTTACAAATCTTCTATGAAGGATTTGGAGGAGGAACCCGCCTTGCAATGCTGAAGACAATTTGCGTGTCGGACTCGTCGTCATTGAAGCCTGGTTCAGGGGCTACTGAGGGAGTCCTGGATTAGGGGGTGTTCGGGTAGCTGGACTATGCCTTCAGCCAGACTCCTGGACTATGAAGATACAAGATTGAAGACTTCGTCCCGTGTCCGGATGGGACTTTCCTTGGCATGGAAGGCAAGCTTGGCGATGCGGGTATTCAAGATCTCCTACCATTGTAACCGACTCTGTGTAACCCTAACCCTATCCGGTGTCTATATAAACCGGAGGGTTGTAGTCCGTAGGCAATCAACTCCATACACAACAATCATACCATAGGCTAGCTTCTAGGGTTTAGCCTCCTTGATCTCGTGGTAGATCTACTCTTGTACTACCCATATCATCAATATTAATCAAGCAGGAGTAGGGTATTACCTCCATCGAGAGGGCCCGAACCTGGGTAAAACAAAGTGTCCCCTGTCTCCTGTTACCATCCGGCCTAGACGCACAGTTCAGGACCCCCTACCCGAGATCCGCCGGTTTTGACACCGACACTGCTCCTTCCGCGGCATGGCCAGACCAGTCTGCTACATCGACGGCGCGACGGGACCTCCGTGCTGCTTTGGCAGCATGGCGGGACCTTTGTGCTATCACTGCTGCGCGGCTGGACATGTCGGCTGCTTTCGTGACGAGGCATGACATCTCTCGTGCTTCGTCCTCCATGCTCACCTCCCCCTGGTGGAAATCTCTCGACTCAGAACTCACGCTGGCTATGGCTTGATTGACTTGATTGTTTTTTGTGGATGAGGAGTTGAGGAGGAATGTGCAGTCATCTTAGCATAGTAGTATTTATAACCGAGTACTACTAATACACTCCTAAGTGGGAAACCGTTTAGGTTGTGATCGGTGTGAACAGGTTTACAATTAAATATAGCGTGGTAGTAGTAGTAATTTGGAATATGACGAGACGCGCTCAAAATTTATTGACGGTTCTAGTTTTGAAGTGCGACACTATTCTCGGATGGCGTAACGTCGGCATGTTTTCTCAGCCGTGGTGTAGCATATGCCATGGTACTAGTTCTTTTTCTACTACTGTGTACGTGCAAAAACTGGCACCGTCTGATACATATCTTACTCTTGGCGTTCGACAGGAATAGCCTCGTGGCGAGCTATAGACTAGTCTTTTTCAGACGCATTACACCTATCTCTTGGGACTTCTCGCACACACCATCACTGCTCCCTAGGTCGATGTCCACCCACATGCACTTGTACTCTGAGAAGAGGTGCACGCACGCACTCGTCCTCTCTCACACACGCATCTGTATCTATGAATTGTAGTGTTCTCAACCATCCGATTGGCTCTATCATAGGTTTCACGTTGCTCCTTGGCCTTGAGATTGAGAAGTTTAAAACGCGGAGGCTAAGATGGAGGCGCGAGGTTTTGGTTAATGTGCGGGCCGCACACAGCACCAACATGACACGAGCTTCGTCTGCCTGGTGCGCATGCAGTCAGGTGAGTTGTCCAAGTATAGACACAACCAGGCCCTTGTTGGTATCCGCGCCTCGACTTTGGCTGGTCATAGTGGAGAGTAACATATACTAGTAGTTACTAGTCTATGTTACTAGTACCTTCATAGTGGGTAGTGTCATATAGTATATGCATAATTTGGCGACGAGCGCTCTTTATATGTACCACCTTTTTTCTTTAATTTCATCTTGTTAGTTTTGCTCCATGGCGCAATCCATCGATACTACTACTCTAGAAATGTATACATTTTTTAAAAGGCTAGAGGGTGGGGCAGTCTAGCTTGTGATTTGACGGCTCATTACTGCTGGAAGGCGGGGCCTTGTGATTTGACTGCTCATATAAATGTGTCGACGACCTGAGGAGGAGCAAATAACCGTGCGGTATACTTAATTTTTCCACTGGAGTAGTACTAGTACGACGGAGGAGCATGAAACACGACAACCCAGTGCCATATGGCGATAAAAAATGATCTAATTTGCTAGTCATCTCATTGTTAGCATTGTTCTATTCATGCCTTACAGAGAACGTGACACGTGCGGCGGAACACCCGAAGCAAAAGAAGAAACGCAGGAGCAAAATAAGAAGGAAGATTATCACCCCAAATGATCTAATTCTCCGTGGAGTCGTAACTGCTTCTTCATCGCCTCCAGGACCTCCATCTCCTTGCGTGTCTCCTCCGCCATCTTCTTCATTCTATCCATGACGCGGGATTTCTCGACATGAGCCTTTATCATCTGTTCCACGGTCGCATTGCGTACCTTGACAGCAGCCGGGTGCTCGATGCGGAGCTTCGCCAACTCCTCCTTCTGTTCCACGACGAGGGCCTGCAACATCTTCATCGAGGAACTACTACTCTCATGCAGCTTCTTCCATCCGGTGTTCTTCTCCTTCAGCAGGTCGACCTCATGGCAGAGCTTCGCCTTGTCCTCCTGAAGTTGCAGGATTTCGCCGGTCGCCTTCTTCTCTGAGGCAATGCTCTTCTTCAGCAGCATCACCAAGCCGGCGGTCAACTCCCCCTGCTTATTGAGCTCAATGGGCATGTCGTCGAGGCTCTCCTTCAGTAGCTCCACCAAGCCATGGATGAACTCCTTCTGCTTATTGAGGTGCATATTGAGCTGATCGGGCATGCCGTCTAGGCATAACGACTCCAGCGCCGCCAGCTCTGCATGTTCGCCTCCGCGGCTAGGGCGCTCCTGGGAGCCATCGCCAGCCCATGAGAGATCTTTTGAGGTCTCTGCGTGGCGGCGAGCACTCTCTTTTTTTCCACAGCCTTGGTTGCCGCTCCCTTGTTACGAGTAGTTCTCGACCTAGAGCTCTGCGCACCAGACATGGCAAGGACAGACGAAGAAGAAGCACTTATGAGGAGGAAAGGTAGAGTAATTTTCAGTTAGGTAGTTCCCGTTTTTATAACCTAAGTACTAGCACTAGTACTAATACCTGCATAGTGGGAACACGTTCAGGTTTGGTACGTACTAGTAGGTGTGAGCAGGCTTGCACTTAATTGTCGCACTAGTACTTTCGAATGTGATGGGAACAAGGTAAATATATATTGATGGGTTTTGGTTTCGAGGCCCGAAACGGCTCCCGATGAGTTTAGTGGAACATAAATTTCAAGTAGACTACACTGGTTAGATGCGTAAATATTATGTTACTGTAAAAAATTGGCACAAAATACGAAGGAGACCAATGGAAGTACTACTAGCAACCCATGATTTAACTACTTGCATGTGCGCAGTGGAGTAGTAATGTATTTCTTCCGCCATCACATCCACTCCATTTGCATGCACTCTATTAATTGACCATCAATGAAGTGAAGGACTTTACATGCGTCAAATTATCACATGGGGTGGATCTTGGTACAAAATTGCGTCCGCCCATGTACCCGCGTGTGCGTGCGAGGGAATGAGTGCGTGCGTGGCATGGGTGCACATCTTCGCTTCGTGCATGTACCGCCAGTGTGGCTCAGGGAGGACGAGTACATTGTTCTGGAACCAGTAGCACGTCACTGTGATCAATCCACACAAGGATGTCGCGACAACGCCTCCACATGTGCCACGTGGCTTCATGAACTGGAGAGACACTGTGTAGCGTGCCATTGTGTTTTGCACATACTCGAAGTACTAGTAAGGTACACGTGCATTGCACGCGTCAGATTTTGCAACCAAATTATGAATAAATACCACACTATAGCATGTAAGCTCTGAGTCATATATGCCTGATGTAGACCTTCGTTTAATTCTTATAGTTCATCTCATTCAAAATCAATTAGTTTTTATAAAAAACCTAGGGCCTCTTTGATTCATAGGATTTCCAAAATGCGGGAATAGGAAGAACATGGGATTAGAGTGAAATGTCATCTTGAATCCTACAAGATTGTACGAGTGTTTGATTGTGCATAGAAAGAACACAGAATTCTTTCAAAGACGTTTGAGTGGATGGAATGTTTCCTATGAAATCTAGTGCAAATGAATCATATGGAAAAATTACTATGGTTTACAATCCTACGAATCAAACAACCAAGATAGGAAAAATTCCTAAGGATTAGAATCCTCCAAAATTTCTTTGAGAATCCTTTGAATCAAAGAAGCCCTTTGTCTATTTTATGATTCATGGAATTGTGCGTTGTAAAGCATAAAGTAAAAACAAACAATGGCAATTCAACTAGAAAAAAGTTTGGGCAGTTAGGATACGAAAGATCTAGAACAAAGGAGAACCACTGTTGTTTTGAGATTTGTGCATTATGCTTAAGTTCAACCATGGACTCTGCTAG
>NC_041382.1:310899794-310902236 GCF_002162155.2 Triticum dicoccoides | reverse complement strand
GTCTTCGCCATTGTGCGCGCGTCTGAGAGATGAAGTGGAAGGCATGGATGATGAGCGGGGGGCGTTGGATATATAATTAATGTGGGTGTATTAGCTATATATGTAATCCTATATAGAGAGGTATAGATTGATCGATGTGGACGTGGGAAAGAGGGTGAGACCTCACTAGATATATAGATTGATCGGTTTATGTGGACAACTATGAAAGACCTAGATGTACACACACACACATAGAGGAACATCGATCGTTGCACATGCACGTGAGAGATAAAGAATGCCCGATATGATGGAGAGGGGGATGTGTGTGTGTGTGTGTGCCTTCATGGGAGACTGACATGTAGAAAAAGATTGCATGTGTGCGATGGATAATGCCGACTGGTAGTGTGTGTGCATGCATGCACGAGAGGAAGTTAGTGGTACAATTATAAAGAGAAGACCAATGTGTGGGTGTAAAAGACTAGGTGAGGTCATAATCAATGTAAAGTTGAATTCAAATATTTGAATAAGAGATCATGATGTTTGAAACCCATGTATGCATGAATATAACGGAGATCTGCGCGGTGTGGTTTGGAAACGAGCATGCGGTAATGTATACACATTGAACAAGGTCAGACTGGTTTGAATTTGAGATACCGATGGAAGACATTGTTTGGCCACATTGCATCCATGCATGGACACACTATTCTAATTGGAGATGATGGGTGGCTTTCGCATCACATATCTATATCTATACCCCTATATATATATTATATTTTATATTTTTTTATATAGTGTGCAGATAACTTTAACTTTGAAAGATGGTCGTTGGATGAGGCCAATCTGATGGTGCAGAGCTGGCAAATTTGAGCACTACTGGCCGTTGGATATCATCTAGATTCCACCAGATTTTGCCACATGTACAATATAGAAGACTCTATGGTTGAACTTAAGCATAATGCACAAACCTCAAAACACAAGCAGTTCTTCTTTGTTCTATAATCTTTCGTATCAGAATTGCCCAAATGTTTTTCTACATGATTTTTTTACTTTATGCCTTACAACGCACAATTCCATGAATCTTAAAATAGATTATCTTTCTTATAAAAACTAGATGATTTTGAGTGAAATGAACTATAAGAATTAAACGAACATCTACATCATGCATATATGACTCAAAGCTTACATGCTATAGTGTGGTATTTATTCATAATCTGCTTGCCAAATCTCATGCATGCAATGCACGTGTACCTTACTAGTCTAAATGGTGTCTGTGTGTGTTGTGCGTGTTAAACACATTGTACATAGTATATCATACTAGTCTAAATTGTCTTTTTTGGGTACACGTTAAGCTTGTTCTCCTGAAATTTCAAGCCGCGCCTTGTTATGCCGAAATTTCAAGCTAGCGTCTCTGTCTATCGTGCTGCGAAACTCCCGCCTTTTCAACCCGTGCCTTGTTACCCCAAAATATTTAAGATAAATCTTTGTCTCGTTGTGCTCCGACAACTCCCTCTATCTCAACCCGCGCCTTGCTATTCCAAAATTACAACGCGCGCGAAAACTCCCACCTCCTGTGAAATCCTGACACGCAAAATGCCTGTGATACCCCTGAACCGAAAGAACCGCCTCAAATCGGTGGGGGTACTTTCGTAACTTACCCCACATTTTGGACAAGCGCGTCCCTAAGTCATGGTTCCCCACTCCCATCCCATCCGCCCACCCATTCGTACACCGAGGTTGGGAAAACCCGCGAAGCCCCACACCTTCCTCCGTCCGCCACCCAGCCGGAGCCTCTTCCCCGACGACAACGTCCATAGCAACACCTCGACGTCCCTCATCCACTGTACCGGATGAGGATCCGTCATCGATCTGGTCATCCTGCCGGTTCAGTCACCCCGTCCTCCACCTCCAAGGAGCAGCCTCGATGTTCCCCTTGTCTTTCGCGCCACCTCCATTCCCACACCACCGTCTTCACCTGCACCACCGGAAGAGCATCATCATCACCGTTTCCTTGGATGAAGCTGCGGCCTAATCGGCGCCACCAAAGAGGTTGTACACTAATCGCCACATTTTCTTCTTGATTCGATCTCACGGTGCTGCTGGTGCTCGGTCCCGAGCCGACACGGCGCGACTCCATCCACGGCGGCGTCGCCGGCCACTTCCTCGACGACGTCTCTCCCTCAGCGGCGACGTCCACATCAGTAGGAGCTGCTGCTGCTTTAGCTCTCATTCGCGCTGCTGCTCTGCTCTTGCTCTCGGTCCCCTGCCTTGTCTGCTCTTGCTCTTGCTCCGCTCTCGCTCTTGCTCTTGCTTGCGATGCTGCTCCAATTTAGCTACACTTCAATCGACTGAATCGACTTGGGTCAGTCGATTTCCAGGGGGTGGGGGGGCCGCCGGAGTTAAGGAAGAACCAGCCGCAACGGGGAGGGGGGCTCGCCCGAGAGGTACCCCACTATCTATCTTAGG
>NC_041382.1:310858128-310899479 GCF_002162155.2 Triticum dicoccoides | reverse complement strand
GCGGTGGCGTGGGGATCACCGAAGAAAAAGCTTAGAACGGGGGGGCCTAGAGGGATGGCCGGGGCGGCAGCGGACCTGCGATGGGGAGTGTTTTCGGGGCGGGCGGGGCGGCTGTTTGGCCGGTGGTGGCTGGCGGCTCAGGGGGGTGGAGGTTGAAGATTAACTGCAGGCCCTTGATTTCGTATCCAATGGCTGCAAAATCGACTGACCAGAGATGAAAAAGTCAGTCGACTGACGTGTAGCCTCACGTCTAGTGTGTTAAGTTTCGACAGCAAAATTCAGTTTCGACAGTCAAGTTCAGTTTCGACAATTAAATTCAGTTTTGACAGTTAAGTTCAGAGATGAGCGGCTGATGTATTTTACATCTAGCACTTTGTGGTTATGTATTTTATGTCATCTATTGGAGATGCTACTAGAATTCCACTCAGGTTAACATTGTCTCTCTTGTCCTGCTTCAGCCTCGATGTTGTACAACTCACCGGAGCTGCTCGAACGACGAAACCCTCCATCATAGCGGAGTAGTACCTCGGGCTCCATCTCCAGACGCCTACGATCTTCTTCCCCTCCTCCGATAGCCAAGTCAGCCAGAGCATCTTCACTGGCCAACCCAATCACGCTGAGATCAACATGGCTTCACCAAAGAGGTTGTACACTTGTTGCATATCTTTTTTACTCTACATGTTATATATATTGTCCACTGAGCACATGGAGTAACGGGAAATACGATTATTTTATCCTACTATATGACAAGCAGTGATGATGCGAAGCATCCAAAGGCCATCCCCATGGACCCAACTACATCTCCTATGACACCTCTTGGACCCATGACACGAGCACGTGCAAGAGCTCTCGAAACCGAGGTGACATCACTCCTTTCAGATTTCCACTTCGATGCACATGAGACATGGCTACAACCTCATACGGACACTCTGTGCATACTCTGGTATCTTGGAGAAGCTAAGGAGCGAGGAGAAGAAGAAGAGGAAGATGGACGTGAAGACGAAGAAGAACTGCTACAAGTTCCCAGGCTTCGGACGACCGACGAACACCGGACGCCCGACGACCTCCAGGCTCCGAACGTCCGGGCCCCTCTGGACGACCAACGCTCCCACACCCGAGACGAAATCTATGGACATCCGACGCCCAACAGACGACCAACCCCGACCGGACGTCCGACCGAAGACCACCCGAGCCGAAACTACGGACGTCCGACATACACCGAATGTCTGGACCCTCGCGAGCCTCCGGACGTCCGGTGACCCCCGGACGTCCGACACCTGTGCGCTGATGCGTGTTGGGCCGCAGCACATGTACCCCTTCGCCCCCTCTTTTGCACTAAGACTATATATACTCCACCTCGTCCAACTTTCTAGGGTTAGCGTTGATTTAGCTCACTTTTAGAGATAGAGCTTCGCTCATCCACATCGGATCTACTCCTTGTGAGAGACCGCGACCTCTTCAGAGAAGATCCCTTTGGATTCAAGACCTCCTTACGGAGAAGAACATCAAGACCTTCTCATGGAGAAGACTGTTACCTCTGTATCGTCCTTGGTTGATTGTGTACAGTGTGAACCCTATGTATTCGAGGATCTAGCACATGTGTGACTCTCTTGTGTTGGTTTTGTGTTTCCCTGTGTTTCCCTTGTGTTTTCCCTCTCTTTCCACATTGTGTTCTTTATGTTCTTCGTGGGATTCCGCTCCTATCATGAAAGATTGGGCTATAGGGTTCCTACCCTACATCATCTTGGTATCAGAAGCCACGTTGATCATGATTTTGGAGCCTCCCCGTTGTGTTGCTAGCCTTGCTTTGTTGTTTTTCGTCCTAATTCAAAAATTTCCCCACAAAAATAGCCCCAATTTTTTTTTGTGATTTGTTAGTTGTCACGCCCTCGATGCGGCTATATCTCCCACGTGTCGAAGCATGACTTAGAGGCATAACCGCATTGAAAGCAATGTCGCAAGTGAGGTAATCTTCTCAACAACCCATGTAATAAATAAGGGAAAAGAATACATAGTTGGCTTACACTCGCCATGTCACACAAATAGCATAAATATCATTACATTCATCCAGATACACTCAAGGTCCGACTACGGAACCAAAATAAAGATAAACCCCAAAATCAACATAGTCCCCGATCGCCCCAACTGGGCACCACTACTGATCGTCTGGAAAGGAAACTTAGTATCGTCCTGAGTCCTCATCGAACTCCCACTTGAGCTCATCGAATCACCTGGAGCGGTATCATCGGTCCCTGCATCTGGTTTTGGCAGAATCTATGAGTCACGGGGACTCAACAATCTCACACCCTCGCGGTCAAGACTATCTAAGCTTATAGGAAGGGTAAAAGTATGATGTGGAGCTGCAGCAAGCGACTAGCATATATGGTGGCTAACATACGCAAAAGAGAGCGAGAAGAGAATGCAAAGGCACGATCGATGAACTATGATCAAGAAGTGATCCTAGAACAACCTACGTTTAGTCATAACACGAGACCGTGTTCTTTTCCCGGACTCCGCCGAAAAGAGACCATCACGGCCACACACTCTGTTGATTCATTTTAATTAAGTTAAGTTTCAGGTTATCTACAACCGGAGATTAACAAATTCCCATCTGCCCATAACCGCGGGCAAGGCTTTCGAAAGTTCAAATCCCTGCAGGGGTGTCCCAACTTAGCCCATCACAAGCTCTCACGGCCAACGAAGGATATTCCTTCTCCCAAGACAATCCGATCAGACTCGGCATCCCGGTTACAAGACATCTCGACATTGGTAAAACAAGTCCGGCAAGACCACCCGCTATGCTGACAAATCCCGATAGGAGCTGCACATATCTCGTTCTCAGGGCACACCGGATGAATACTACGTACAACTAAAACCAACCCTTAAGTTTCCCCGAGGTGGCGCTGCAAGTGGCTCTGTTTTGGACCAACACTCAGAGGAGCACTGGCCGGGGGGGGGGGGTTAATAAAGATGACCCTCGGGCTGGCTGACCCAAGGGAAAAAGAGGGTAGGTGGCGAATGGTAAAACCAATGTTGGGCCTTGGTGGAGGAGTTTTATTCAAGGCGAACTGTCAAGGGGTTCCCATTATAACCCAACCGTGTAAGGAACGCAAAATCAAGGAACATAACACTGGTATGACGGAAACTAGGGCGGCAAGAGTGGGACAAAACACCAGGCATAAGGCCGAGCCTTCCACCCTTTACCAAGTATATAGCTGCATTAAAATAGAGAAGATATAATAATGATATCCCAACAATAAACATGTTCCAACAAGGAACAAACTCCAATCTTCACCTGCAACTAGCAACGCTATAAGAGGGGCTGAGCAAAGCGGTAACATAGCCAAACAATGGTTTGCTAGGACAAGGTGGGTTAGAGGTTTGACATGGCAATATGTGAGGCATGATAAGCAAGTGGTAGGTATCGTAGCATAGGCGTAACAAAAGAGCGAGAATCTAGCAAGCAAAGATAGAAGTGATTTCGAGGGTATGGTCATCTTGCCTGCAAAGTTCTCTGAGTTGACGTTAGCTTGATCCTCGTAAGAGTACTCAACGGTATCCTCGATCACGTACTCGCCTCCCGGCTCTACCCAAGCAAGAACAACAAGCAAAGGGAGACACAATCAACCACGTGCAATGCACAAGCAGCATGATGCAAAAACATGGCATGACATGCGAGATGCGATATGCGATGCATATGCATGATTTGGAAAGGAATGATTGAACCTGGCCTCAACTTGGAAAACCAAGAGTGCCACTGGAAAGAGGAGTTGATTTTGGTCGAAATCGATATAAAGATCACCGGAATCGGATGCACGGTTTGGAAATGACAAGCAAAACAAATATGGCAACAATCTGCGATTAACAGCACGAGGCCATCTAAATGCATCAAGAACAACAAGTTACTGCACCCAAATATAGCAACAAAATACATGGCAGGGGTCCACTCAAGATGCTTGACAAACAATGAACATTTAGCTATGACTAATTCACTCAATAGCAAGCTCAAACAAGCATGGCAAAAGTGCAAAAGATTACATGTTACAGACTTAGTGAAAATAATAACAAGTCAGGAATTTAACATCAGGAAGCAATGTTTAGAGCAAGGTATCCACACGCTACAGGAACATATCATGGCAAAGCAAGGCATGGCTTGAAACTACTCAAAGCATACAACAAAAGTCCCTTACTGACCATGAGCCAGAAGGGATCAGAAAATACAATGGCAACCATGTGAACATAGCAATTATCGTTAACAGATTCAGACTTAGTGAAAAACTGGAACATGTCAAAATAGATATTGAGTAGGCATGTTTACGAGCTCGATGCACTCACCACAAGGCAAGACATGACAAACTAAGAATACACCCAGCAAGTAGACATGGCATAGAAGCTAAACATGGCAAGAACAACATAGCATGCACGGATCAACTACAACAAGCTCGGCAAAATTGCTAAACATGTTAACAATCTGCCAGGAACATTTTATAGAAAAAGTAGAGCTCGATTGAGTCAAGCTAGGGCGCTCCATAAATGAAAACAAAGACATAGATGGATAGAGCACCACAATATCTACAAAACATCCTTACTGATCATGCTCAAAAGAGGCACGGATCACTCGGTAGCAACATGAATACATGGCATAAAAATAATGACAGGGCAAAGACTTGAATATTTCTAAGTCCCTCGGTAGCAACATGAATACATGGCATAAAAATAATGACAGGGCAAAGACTTGAATATTTCTAAGTCCCTCGGTAGCAACATGAATACATGGCATAAAAATAATGACAGGGCAAAGAATTGAATATTTCTAAGTCCCTGAAATCAGCAACATTGAGTAAGCTACTTTGCATGCTTGTGCTAATCACCACAAAGACCACAAAAATACATGGCATACACCCCTGTAAATATGGCATGGCATACTTCAAAATACATGTAGAACTCAAGTTCATAGGAGGCACACATTAATCATGGCAAAAATGCCAAATGAGCAAATGCTGATAAAAACCTGAAACTAACATCACATAGCCCTCTTCCAACAGCATTTAGGGCATCAATATGAGCTCAAATGAACATGATGCAATGAGATGAAATGAAGTACTCGTCGAGACGAACATTTCGATATGCTACACGCACGAATCGGAGCAACGATTATGAAGTTATGCCATGATGAAGTATGCATAAAAACTAGGGTTAGGGGCGAAAAAGTCAACCGAGGTCTAGATCTGGATCCAGATCTCGCCGAGTACTGTAGCAGTGCGAGGAACGAGGTCGCCGGAGTTAATGGCCGCGGTGGTCGTTGTCGACGAAGCTCGCCGGACTTGAGAGGAGGTGGCCGGATCCAGTGGCCGGAGCGGCGAGGAGGCGGCGGACGGTGTCGGTGAGGTGGCGGGCTCCGGGCGGCGCAGCGCTAGGTCGCCGGAGCGGGGCGGCCCGGTGGCGGAGCTCGCCGGCGGTCGGAGTGGGGCAGCTCGGGCGGCACGCGGGAAGGACGAGGGCGGCGACATGCGCGATGGGGCGGCGCGGCGTAGGCGGGCCGCGGGGGCCGGGCGCGGGCTCGGCGGGCCGCGCGCGGGAGGTGGCCGACGGGATGACGTGGCATCCTCTGGTTGGCTGCGGCAGGGATGTCCGGCTAGGGCGGACGTTGTCCGGCGGCGGCGCGAGCGGAGTTTTAGGGTTAGGGGGGAGGAGACCCGAGATTTTCGGGGAGAGACCTATATATAGAGGTAGGAGGAGCTAGGAGGCTCCAAATGAGGTGCGGTTTTCGGCCACGTGGTCGTGGTCGAACGATCTAGAAGATGGAGGAGGTTTAGGTGGGTTTTGGGCCACTTTGGAGAGGTGCTGGGCTGCAACACACACGAGGCCTTTACGGTTCCTCGGTTAATCGTTGGAGTATCAAACGAAGTCCAAATGGCACGAAACTTGACAGGCGGTCTACCGGTAGTAAAACAAGGCCGCATGGCAAATTTCGGTCCAAGCCGAGAACGTTTAACACCTGCACACGGAAAAAAGGCAAAAGGGAACACCGGAGGACATATGAGCGCCGGATTGCAAAACGGACAACAGGGAAAATGCCCGGATGCATGAGACGAACACGTATGCAAATGAGATGCACATGATGACATGATATGAAATGCATGACACGCAAGCAAATGACAAGGCAACAACAGCGAATAACTGGAAGACACCTGGCACATCGGTCTCGGGGCGTTACATTAGTGTGTTGAGATTTTGTTGGTTTGGATCCGTGGATTTGCTTTGTTTTGAGTGGATCTAGATTTCCCCCCCTTCCCCCACCCTTTCCATCCACAAAATCCTCCGTATTTGACCATTTTCGCCATCTCCACCTCGAACCGTAGCTGTTCATCCCATGCCCGATTTTCGCCCAGGCACCGGACGTCCGACCCAGCCCGGACGTCCGACGACCGGACGACCGGCTCAGCCCGGACGTCCGACCGACCCTGATGAAACTGAATTTTTTTAGTATATTCACCACCACCGCCCCACAATTCCGCACACGCACTCCTACCACCATTACACCATCACCACTTCCGCATACCACCACCATTTGGACCGTTTCGCACTCTGACATGTGTTGCCACTTCGAGCTTTGAGAATTTGAGTTGCGGTTCCGTATCCTTTTGTGTTTCGGCTATCTAGGTACTGTTCGACATCAACATCACCGCCACTCATCTTCACCACGGACGCGTCATCAACAACGACCACCTCGACTACACATTGGTATTCGTGCCACCATTTTGACACCATACCGGAAGCAAGAACGGTAACCTCGTCTTGGTATTGGACATATCACTCTTGCCATTACATTGATAGCCATCATAGCCTTACTCCTTTGCGTTGCTTACCCATCGAGACTAGACATTGAGTATTGCCGGCAACGAGACTTGTGCATAGTAGTGATCATACTTCCCATAGCATACATACATCATTGTTGCATATATTGGTATCATCTCTTGTGTCACAAAGTTGTCATCACATACACAATTGCTATCTTGGTTCGTAAAGCATTGCATGAAAAAAGAGCTCCAACATCAAAGAGCCAAACAAGCTTTTAAGCAAAAAGGAAAGATAAGCAAAGAGCTTTTAAGAAAGAACCATAGCATCATACAACATTAAGATTGTCATACTCGATCATCTTGGGTCATATCATAGAAACACCTTGCATAAAGCATACTTGGGATAGAAGTCGTTGCATTTTGCTAAGTAGGTTGTGCACAAGTTCTTGTATCCGCCTATTGTGCAATCGTGATAGCATGTCTCTAGTGTTGTGCAACAAGAGCATTTTCATGGCTTCCACATTTTGGCTCATCCTTGGTTGCCCGACCCCTCTTATCTTTTTGCGTGTGTGTTTCCGTGTACCTTATATGCTTGGTCTACTTGTTACATTGCATATTGCGAATCTTTTCCAACATTATTGAAGCTCACTTACAATTGCATCAAATTTGGTGCCACCATCCTAACCAAGCTCCACCATAAGCTTTTACTTGTGTAGGTGTGAGAAACTGACAAGAGCTAGTACCAATTGTGCTATTTCCTTGTCCTACATTAGAGTGATCATCGATCCACTTTGAACTTCGGTCAAGGTACATTTGGTATTCGTTCTTCTCTTTCTACCACTCACATTTGTCATGGAATGGTGGATAGGCCAAGTACTTGTACCAACCCACTCTTCATTGAGCACGACGACGACATGAACTCCTACGTCACCAAGAGTCACCTCTTTGGTGCACAACGTGCTTTGCATCAAGAGCAACAAGCAATGAGTGAACACATCGACAACCTCGCCGCTGACTTGCGACTATCCGAGAAACGTACAAGGGACTACTTCGAACACAAGCTCGATGATCACAAGCAAGAGAATAGCGCAAGGATGGACGAAATTCACGCTTTGTTGCTCAACCGCTCTTCTTCCACTTCATCTTTGTCAAGAAGGACTCGCTCAAGCCAACACTCCGACTTCACCCACTCCGGCTCAAGTACACCGACATCGAACACTCTTCGCCGTGCCACGTGCAACGATCGTCAAGCAAGCCTCAATCCCCTACACGACACCGACTCTCAAGAGTGCCGACAACGTCAAACTCAAGAGGCTTTTGCGCTAGCAAAAGAATGGCAACGGCAACGACAACACCAACATGAAGAGGAAGAGCGAGCGCGTCTACACCAAGTTGCACAAGATGCCGAGGCACAATGCCAAGAAGAAAAACTCTGTGAAGCTCAAGCACTTGCGGAGCAACAAGCCATCCAAGATTCAAGTCGAGCCGTAGCCAACCGAGGCCGACAAGATCGATAACAAGAAGAAGCATTTCGCAAAGAAATTCAAGAACGGAGATTTCAAGCTCGCGTGCATCGTCAAGTTCCTCAAGCTCCTCCTCGAGCTCGACAAGCTCCTCCACAAGCTCGCCAAGAACATCAAGTTCATAAAGAGCATGATGATGATGGAAATCCTCCACGACAAGAGCAACATGAGGTTGACAACCCTCCTCACCAAGAGCGACACGAGCTTGACAATCATCTACAACACGGGCGTCATCATCCCCGACCCCAACACAATAAAGAGCAACACTATGGAAAGCTCAAGTTCACCATGCCCAAGTTCAATGGAAGCAACGACCCCGAAGAGTACCTTTCATGGGCATTGAAGGTCGACAAAATCTTCCGTTTGCACAACTATGAATAAGAGAAGAAGATCGCAATGGCATCCCTTGAGTTCCAAGACTATTTCCTCATTTGGTGGGAACAAGTCTTAGAGCGCCGAGAGGCAAGAGGTGAACCACCCATCACTACTTGGGTGCAAATGAAGGATGTCAGGAGAGCATGCTTTGTGCCCATCTACTACAACTGCGAACGCTTCAAGAAACTCCAACTACTCAAGCAAGGAACCAAGAGCATTGAAGAGTGCTACAAGGAGATGGATATTTCCATGATACGAGCCAATGTCACAGAAGATGATGAGAAAACTATGGCACGTTTCTTGAATGGACTCAACCATCCTGTCAAAAAGATTGCCGACTTCCAACCATACTCAAACCTCATCGATCTAGTTCATCAAGCTACCAAAGAGGAACGCCAAGTGCAAGATGATTTCAAGTATGCCAAGTTATCATCCAGGTCCTACGGCTTCTCCAACAACCAAGCTTCAACGACTCCAACAACCACTACCAAGCCTTCTTCTAGCAACATTGACAAGTCGAGTTCCAAGAAAGCTTCGTCATCTCCAAGTCATCCTCCTACTACGAGAAACTTCAAGCCGAGAGCTTCATCATCATCCACTCCAACAGATGAGACCGTTAAGACAAGTTCCTTCAAATGCTTCACATGTGGAGGCCGAGGCCACAAGTCCTATGAGTGCACCAACAAGTGGACTATGATCCTCAACGACGACGGCACTTACGACTCAATGAGTGAAGAAGAAATGGACGCCATCGAGCAAGTAGCCATGCACCGACAAGTGAATGATGAAGAGGAACAAGTCTTTTGTGATGAAGATCCAAGTCCCGCCCATGTTGTCTCCAAGGTCTTGACTCTCCAACATCACCAAGAAGAAGACCAACGATGCCACATATTCCACACCAAGGCCGGAATCAATGGACGATTCGTCAAAGTCCTCATCGATGGAGGGAGTTGTCATAACCTCGCAAGTGAAGAACTTTGCTCAAAGCTCTAATTGCCCAAGACGAAGCATCCGCATCCATACAAAGTACAATGGCTTAGCGACTCCGGCACCATCCAAGTCAAGCACCGAGTACAAGTCTCCTTCAAAATTAGCGCCTACGAAGACACCTTGGAGTGCGACGTCGTTCCAATGACCATTTGCCATCTTCTCCTTGGACGCCCATGGAAATTTGATAGGGGAGTCATCCACAACGGCCGAACGAACCACTACATCTTCAAGATGAAGGGCAAGGAGTACGTCCTCCGTCCAATGTCGCCAAGTCAAGTCATCGCCGACAAGCAAGCCACCCATGGTGGATATCATAGTGAGAGAGGGAGCCACCAAAAAGAGAGTGAGCGCCACAAATCCAAACCGAACACCCCCACGATGAGCAAAAAGAAGAACTTAGTCCTATTTGCCACCAAAAGTGAGATAAGAGGAGTGTGTGAGACCATCTAGTGTCCTACACTACGTCCTTGTGTGCAAGGACAATGCACCACAAGCTAACACTTCTCACACTCTTCCTCTAGTGTTGTCTTCTCTTTTGCAGGAATTTCATGATGTTTTCCCCGACGAGCTACCTCCGGAGTACCTCCACTACGAGGCATTGAGCACCGCATCGACCTCATCCCCGGAGCACCGCTTACGAACAAAGCTCCCTAACGCGTCAACCCTGAAGAAACCAAAGAAATACAAAGGCAAGTAAAGCATCTCATAGACCATGGACATGTGCGTGAAAGTTTGAGCCCTTGTGCCGTCCCGGTCATTCTTGTGCCAAAACGAGATGATAGCTTTTGCATGTGCTCCGATTGTAGACCTATCAATGCTATCACCGTTCGCTATAGGTATCCCATTCCATGCCTTGACGATATGCTTGATGAACTTAGTGGTGCCACTATCTTTTTGAAAATTGATATTAAGAGTGGTTACTATCAAATCCGTAACAAGAGGGTGATGAATGAAAAACCGGTTTCAAAACCAAGTTTGGCTTGTATGAGTGGTTAGTCATGCCTATGGGTCTATCGGAAGCACCGGGTACTTTTATGCGTCTTATGAATCATGTCTTTCGCCCTTACATTGGTATATTTGTTCTGGTCTACTTTGATGATATCCTTGTTTATAGCAAATCTCTTAGAGATCATGTCACCCATGTTCGAACTGTTTTACAATCTCTTCGAAAAGAGCACCTCTATGATAATATGGAGAAATGCCTTTTTGGCATTGACAAGCTCGTTTTCTTGGGTTTTGTTGTTTCCTCTACGGGTGTTCATGTTGATGAATCCAAGATCAATGCTATCAAGACTTGGCCACAACCAACCAATTTGCATCAAGTGCGTAGTTTTCTTGGCCTTGCGGGTTTCTATCGTCGCTTTGGGAAGGATTTTAGCACCATTGCTTCGCCTATACATGCTTTGAGCAAGAAGAATGCGCGTTTTGTTTGGGGACCATCCCAAGATACCGCTTTCAACGATCTTAAGAATTTGCTTACTCATGCTCCCGTGCTTGCATTACCCAACTTTGACAAACCCTTTGAGATTCATTGTGATGCTAGTGGTAATGGCATAGGAGTCGTGTTAACGCAAGAGAAGCGCCCCATAGCTTACTTTAGCGAGAAACTCTGGCGCGCAACTCAATTACCCCATCTATGACAAAGAGCTATATGCTTTAGTCCGCTTTTTGCATGAATGGGAACACTATCTTCGCCCACATGAGTTTATCATTCATACCGATCATGAAACACTCAAGTATCTTAAGGGCAAACCAAGTTGAACAAGCGTCATGCTAAATGGAGTGAATTTATTGAGTCTTTTCCTTATGTCATCAAGTACATTAAGGGCAAAGAAAACATTGTGGCAGATCCATTTTCCCGCATATGCATGTTTGTTACTCAACTTGAATTGGATATCATTGGCTTTGAGCACATAATAGACTTGTATGAGCATGACCCTGTCTTTGCTACTCCTTATGCCAAGTGTTTGATGCATACTTCTTGGGAACGCTATTACATCAAAGATGGATATCTTATGAGAGCTAACAAACTTTTCATCCCCGATTCTTCTTTTCGTTTGTTGCTTTTGCAGGAATCTCATGGAGGAGGCTTAATGGGACATTTCGGACACGACAAGACGTTCGCTATGCTCTCAAAGAACTACTTTTGGCCCAAGATGTTTCGTGACATCAATCGCTTCACCAACCGATGCCCTACATGTTGCAAAGCTAAGTCCAAAGCTCAATCTCATGGCCTTTATATGCCTCTACCAATTCCATATCATCCATGGGAAGACATTAGCATGGACTTTGTACTTCGTTTTCCGAGGACTCGAAATGGGAAAGATTCGGTATTTGTCGTTGCGGACCGTTTCTCCAAAATGACACATTTTATTCCTTGCAACAAGATAGATGATGCTTCACATGTTGCTAATATCTTCTGTAGGTAAATATTGCGTCTACATGGAGTGCCAAAGACGATCGTCATGGACTGCGACTTCAAGTTCCTAAGCTTCTTTTGGAAGACCCTATGCGCCAAGCTCGGAATCAAGCTACTCTTCTCCATGGCCTACCACCCTGAAACCAACGGCCAAACGGAGGTGACCAACCACACACTCTCCGCTCTACTTCGAGTACTCATCAAGAAGAACATCAAGGAGTGGGAGGAGTGCCTACCTATCGCCGAGTTTGCCTACAACCGGGCAAGACACTCAACAACCGGCAAGTCCCCCTTCGAGGTCATCTATGGATTCAACCCATTGTCACCATTGGACATTCTTCCTCTACCACTCCAAGAGCGCATCAATTTGGACGCAAGTGCACGTGTGACACATCTCAAGAAGGTGCATGAAGATACAAGAAACACCATCGAGCGCCAAGTACCATGCCTTGCGACCAAGCTCAACGTTAACAAGCACCCTATGGTATTCAAAATTGGAGATCTCGTGTGGCTACACCTTTGCAAAGACTGCTTTCCCCAAGAACGCAAGTCCAAACTTCGACCACGCGCGGATGGACCCTTCAAGGTGCTTGCACGCTACAACAACAACGCATACAAGATCGACATTCCTCGCGACAAGTACTCCGTGAGCGACATCTTCAACGTAAAAGATCTCTCTCCCTTCCATGGTGATGAAGAATTTGATCCGAGGACGGATCTTCCCCAAGGGAGGGGAGATGATGCGGAGCATCCCAAGGCCATCCTCATGGACCCAACTACATCTCGTACGACACCTCTTGGACCCATGACACGAGCACGTGCAAGAGCTCTCGAAACTAAGGTGACATCACTCCTTTCAGATTTCCACTTCGATGCACATGAGACATGGCTACTACCTCATACGGACACTATGTGCATACTCAGGTATCTTGGAAAAGCTAAGGAGGAAGGAGAAGAAGAAGAGGAAGATGGACGTGAAGACAAAGAAGAAGAACTGCACAAGTCCCAGGCTCCGGACGACCGACGAACACCGGACGCCCGACGACCTCCAGGCTCCGGACGTCTGGGCCCCTCCGGACGACCGACGCTCCCACACCTGAGACGAAATCTACGGACATCCGACGCCCAACGGACGACCGACGCCCGGACATCCGACCCTGACCGGACGTCCGACCGAAGACCACCCGAGCCGAAACTATGGACGTCCGACAGGCACCGGACGTCCGAACCCTTGCGAGCCTCCGGACGTCCGATGCCTGTGCACTGATGCGTGTTGGGCCGCATCCAATGTACCCCTTCGCCCCCCTCTTTTGCACTAAGACTATATATACTCCACCTCGTCCAACTTTCTAGGGTTAGCGTTGGTTTAGCTTATTTTGAGAGATAGAGCTATGCTCATCCACATCGGATCTACTCCTCGTGAGAGACCGCGGCCTCTTCGGAGAAGATCCCTTTGGATTCAAGACCTCCTTACGGAGAAGAACATCAAGACCTCCTCACGGAGAAGACTGTTACCTTTGTATCGTCCTTGGTTGATTGTGTACCGGGTGAACCCTATGTATTCAAGGATCTAGCACATGTGTGACTCTCTTGTGTTGGTTTAGTGTTTCCCTCATGTTTCCCTTGTGTTTTCCCTCTGTTCCCACCTCGTGTTCTTCGCGGGATTCCGCTCCTATCGTGAAAGATCGGGCTATAGGGTTCCTACCCTACATCAAGTGAGGTACCAGGCAACTTAGCTATCCGTGATGGACTCTCTTGAACGCCATCATTATTTATCTCTGCGTGTTGAGCTGTGCATTTGTCGATGGCCCTGGGAGTTCAGCTAGTAGGGTAGTGGCTTGGGTCCAAAGTAGTAGAAGTAGCACAAAAACATTTTTTTAGTGTAGACTTTTCCTTGCTCAAGCCTGCCTACTTGAATCGCCAGTGCTTGAAAGGAAAAGTGAATGAAAAACATAGGAATTGGAAAGTTTCCTATAGTACTACTTTTCATGAATTTGGTGCAAAGGAAAACTGTAGGATTTGTTCCTTTAGTGTCTCCTTGAAAGAAAAACCATAGGAATTTTAATTTCCACTTGTCCTCCTTTTCAAATTCCTATTCATGAAGCACAATACTAAGAGATAGTAGCATAATAGCATTATAACCGTACATTTTCTTGTGGTTTGACTTAATCTCACCATGCTTCTTTGCATCCTGTGATCTACCAATTCTTGTGAACGAAATACCCAGATTTGCAGAAATCCTGTGTTTTTAAATTCTCTGTTTTGCACGTGCATTCCTATCCTATTCATGTCTATTTCTTATCCCTGCATTGTTAGAATCCTCAAATTCAAACAAGACCTTACACAATTTCTTCTGTTACAGATATGTGTCAAAGAAAACCTTGTGTGGTTTGTCCTGCTCCTGCGGTGTTGTGTTCCACCCTAGCTTAGCTGCTCCAATGACAGAAGGGTTCACCACAACAGGGATCCGCTCTCCAGACTGTCTTTCGCCGCCTCAGATCTTCTTCCCCGCCGCCGGCAGCCACGACAACTGCATTACCATCATCAACTGAGCAGATGACCTTGAGGACTACATGGGTCCGCAAGAGAGGTCGCACTCTTCCGTGTCTGCATACGTTATGCATCGCTTAATATGATGACATGCTACTGTATCGTCGTGTTCACCTATTAGACTCCGAGTCAGGTCCAAACTTATGCTGAAACTTGAGTTTTTAAATGGTTGCGGGGTACATATTGGGGTAGCAATCAGTACTATCTGTCTACTATCTGGTTAATCTCGAGTGTCTACTATGAGTTTCATGTTGGGTGCAAACAAACATTAAAGGAGCCATTATATATATATATATATATATATATATATATATATATATATATATATATATATATATATATATATATATATATATATATATATATTAACTAAAGCTATTATCTGCCTGCTATCATTGGTTTTGGGTCTATCCACAGTTTGCTACCATCACTCTGGATTTGTGCATGCACTCCTTACATAATCTCACTATGTTTTATTCCTTTGCATGTCAGTTATTGTACACAATGGAACTAAACATGTAGAGAAAAAGAGACGAGCCTTGTGTGGAAATAAAATTTCATGCAGACGTCGCTCCATGGTGGGCCCAAAGGCAACCCCCCTCCACCCATTTCAGATCATAATCAAGAGGAAGATAACTATTCTGAGGGGGATTCAGAAGCAGAAGACCACTCCTATTTACCCCATGAGGTCTTCGCTCTAACTTGGCATGCTGATGTTGGTAACATCATGCATATGGTGCCTTGCATTGCTTACTGTATACATCAAAGATGTCATCTGCTTAGTTTAGACATGCTTTGTTTCAATGCCATCTATTTAGTTTCTTTATCATATATGTGAATCATGCAATGCCATCTTGTTTAACCAGACATTATATATGTGAATTTTGCAATGCCACCCTGGTTAGCCAGTCATCTTATATGTGAATTATATCATGGCGTCATTTTTTATTACGTGTTAAATTTGTCAACAATTTTAGTACATTCAATTACTCTTCCTGTGCATTAGCCATTCGGCACGGTCATGGAAAAATCTGGAGTGGAAACAAGGTCTTCAGAGCAGACAATGCTATCTGACGAAGCGCATGTCTTGCTGGTTACAGATAGCTCCTCAGAGGAGGATCCAGAGACAGATGACCAGTCCTATTCCCCCTGAGGTTCATGCTCTAACTTGGCAGGGTTATGTTGCTCATATCGTGCGTATGGTATCTTGCATTGCTATGTCATTTGCTTAGTTTAGACATGCTTTGTGTGAATGCCACATGTTTAGTGTCTAATTACCATATATGTGAATTATGCAATGCTATCTTGTTGCAAGACATTATACATGTGAATTATGCAATGCTATCTTGTTTCAAGGCATTATATATGTGAATTATGCAATGCCATGCTGTTTAGCCAAGCGTCATATATGTGAATTATATCATGTCGTCCTTTTTTTGTATTTCTCATTGCTTCTGTCGACAATGTTTGTATATTCAGATGCTCTTCATGTGCATCAGTCATTTGAATTGGTGATGGAGAAATCTGGAATGAAAACAAGGTCTTCAGAGCAGACAATGCTACCTGCTGAAGCAGATATCTTGCTGGTTACAGATAGCTCTTCAGAGGAGGATTCAGAGGCAGATGACCAGTCGTATTATCCCCCTGAGGTGTATGCTCAAACTTGGCAGGGTTATATTACTCATATCATGCATATGTTATATTGCAATGCTTAGTTTTTACATCATATACATGATATTGAATGCCATCTCCTTAGTTGACACATCATATATGTGATTGCCCTCTGGTCACTTCCTTAGTATATAAATCATATATTTGAATTATATCATGCCATGATGTTTACATAGACAACATGTATCTGAATTATGGCATGCCAACCCATTTTCTAAAGACATAATATAGTTATATCATCTCATCCTGTTCACATAGTCATCATATTTTGAATTATGTCATTCTATCCATGAATGATATCATGCCATCATGTTTCCATCGACGACATGTTTGTGATTTATGGCATGCCAACCACTTTAATAGACACATCGTATACTTATATCATGTCATCCTGTTTACATAGTCATCATATTTTGAAGTATGTCATTCTATCTTGTTTAGTTAGCCATCATACATGTGAAATTGTGTCATCCTATCCTGTTTAATTAGCCATCATATATGTGAAATTATGTCCTGCTATTCTGTTTGGTTAGACAACATAAATGTGAATTATTTCATGCACTGTTTTCTTCCCTACTATCCATTGCACCTGTCTATCTTACAATGTCTGTACATTCAATTACTTTTCTTGTTTATCAGCCATTTCAATTGGAGGGGTGATGGAAATATCTGTGGGAGTAAAAACACGATCTTCAGAAAAGATCGTGCTACCTGTTGATGGAGATAGAACCATGATTGTACTTGCCCAAGAACCAGCCCCATCACGCATAACCGAGACTCACGCAGATTGTACCCCTACCCAGTTGGACAGAGAACCAACTACACCCCTTCTAACCCCAACCCCAGCAGATAGTAACCCAGTTCCCGTTGACACAACACCGTCTCCACCACAGAGCACCCAAACACGAGCAACTAGTAAGGCAACTGCAGTGCCCACAGCACGAGGACCACCACTCCGAACCCCAAGTCAACGCTTAAAGCAGAAGAATAATTTTTCTCAGGTCAGGTTCCGTAGCTATGGTTCATACTACTTTGCTCTTGCATCATTGTATTTACTCATACCAACTAATTTCAAATTTGAAGGATGCAATTGAAACTCCAATGGCCCAACATGTATGTTTTAAACCTGTTTCTTTAACGTGTTTGCTATTGTAACTTGCTCTATGTTGATTTCAGTTTCAATTGAATAAACAATTATGTTCTCATGCCATGCACATTACAAGTGGTGTTATTGCCGTGTAGTTTCCCACACTTATATTTTGTCTATGCTGCTTTGTCTTAAATAGATATGATTCGAACTATATCTATCTTGATTTGGCAACATAAACTAGAATGATATAGACCATACAGTGACCATACTACATAGATATATGTTTGTTTCATGCTATTATCCTGTCCACCTTACTACTGAACTGGTTTACCAAAATGAGTTTCATATACTACATTGTAAACATGTGATGTGTTTGTTTGTTTCTCTCTTAGAACGTGGATAAAATATTGGAGAAGAGTACCCCGTTATGCAATGGTAAAGGAAGTAATGTAGATAAGGTTCAAGATAGTGAGACATCCCTGTTGGTCTCCAAGAAAGCTGATAAAAACTATATTGAAGACACCGAGACAACCCCAAACTCCTGTCTTGATGTAGTGTTCGAGTTACTGGCTACTACTGCTGGCACCAGCTCTTCGAACTCGCTGCCTAAATCAGTTCAGCTTCTTGAGTCTCAACTTCAAGTTGAAAGACATCGATTAGATGTTATGCGACAGGAAGCCGAAGGACTGAGGAAGTCCCTGCAGAATTCAGATGCATACTTTCTGGTGCAACAACAAGTGCTGGAGGACTTAAGCGCCAAACAAGATAAAGTTAATAACCTTGCTAAGCATCTTGCCAGCATTATGGGTACCCAGGATATTGTTTCTTGAGCTCTTCTGAAGTGGTTTCAGTTCTGTAGTTGTTTTGCTACAGCATTTATATGCTGCTTTGTTCCCTATATTTGCACTGGTGGCGAACTTTGATGCCCAATGGATGTAATATGTGTAATAGCCGTGATAGCCTAGCGTAAGTTGCTTGCTTATTTATTTCCTTATTGTCTTGTTTATTTTTTTCTTGTAGTCACTGCAGTTCTTTTTCCGCGGTTTGCTAGTGGCCGCAATAACCTATTTTTTAAAACTAGGCCACATTAACCATGGCCTACATATTTACTATAGTTAACATGGGCCTCCTACGGGCCATAGAAACAATGGGCCTTCTAAGGGTCGTAGAAACAATGGGCCTTCTACGGGGCGTAGAAACAATGGGCCTTATATGGGCCGTAGACACAATGGGCCTTCTACGGGCCGTATCGTCAATGGGCCTTCTATAGGCCGTATGATCGGTTGGCCAAACATGGGCCAATAATAGACCACATTATGGCCGTAAATGGGCTAGAGTTGAAATCGTCCGTTCATGGGCCGACCATAACGGGCCGTCGTTAATCGGCCGTATTTGATGATGCTATGAAAACGACCCAATGTATTAACGGGCCACAAATGGGCCGACTGTAACCACGGGCTGAATTTGGCCCACAAGCAGAAAATGACAGTAACGGGCCGAAAGTAAATGAATGCTGGAAATGAGCCCAAGAATAAATGGGCCCTGAGAAGGCCGAAAGATAACATGGGCTGGAAACGGCCCAACAGAATAATGGGCCGTTAATGGGTATAAAGTGATACCCTGTTCATTACGGGCCAGTTTTACCACGGGCCATTAATGGGCCGAGGGTTACTAAGGGCCTCATATGGGTCGAAAGACATCATGGGCCATACATGGGCCGGAAGTTAAAATGGGCTGGAATTATATTGGATGGCCCAGATGATGCTACTAGGCCTAATTTGGATAGGCCGTAAACGGACTTTGGGTTAGCGGGCTATAAATGGGCTATATGCGAATAGGCCGTTAATAGGCTTGCCGTGGGCCGGCCCGCCACCTTTTGACCAAGTCAAATAGGTCAGCCTTTTCACAGGAATGGGCCTCTGTTGGGCCATGCCATGTGTCGACGTATCATAGGCGCTTTGGGTCCAATGAGTGGATGACATCTGTCCCAACGGTGAGCCGACCCATGTTTCCTTCAACCAATGATGATTTTACATGTGGAAAATCCCTATTGGTCGGGGTTGTTAACGGGTTATCAGATCCAGAACCGGACTCGATAGCTTAACGGTGTTCCATTACGGTGGATGCCACGTGTCGGTCACCCTTGATGAAAGCACTTCTGTGACGCGTGATTTATCGTCATGGAAGTGGACACTTCCGTGATGATAATTTTGGTAATGTCATGGAACACTTCTACGACAGCACATGTATGACTATCTTGATTTTGTCATAAAATTGTCATGGATGTACATGCATGACAGAAAACGTGACCTACTATGACAAACATGTATCATCACGCAAGTGTATTTTTTGTAGTGTACACCACATACCCCGACTCAAGAATCAAGCAGCTGATGATCTAGTGAAAATAGGTTCCACTCGGAAGCCTATTCCCAGAAATGTGTTCTTAGAGCATCTCCACACTCCATCAGTGCAAGAAGATCCCTTTACAGAGGATCCCCCACAACCAATAAGTGCTACCAATCCGACTGAGGTCGAAGTGCCAGAAGTAGTCAACCTAATCATGGAGATTTTGGTAATCACCCCTGACTGGACGGTTCTTTATATTGCATATCCGCTCAGGCAGGAGCTCCCAGAAGATGAAGTTGAGGCATGTCAGATTGTCCGCAGGTCGAAAGCTTTCACAGCTATAGGCGGTCAGCTTTTCAGAGAAAGTGTTACTCGCATAGCACAGTGATGTATCTCCCCAGAAGAGGGTCGACTTATCTTGAACGAGATTCACTCGGGGGCCCGTGGTCACCATGCGTTCTCCCGGACCATCGTGGCTAAAGCATACCGAGCAGGATTCTACTGGCCATGGGCCAATGAAATGGCAAAAGAGATCGTCGAGAAGTGTGAAGATTGTCAGTTTTACTCGAACACGTCCCACAGACCCGCACCGGCCTTGAAGACTATTCCACTCATCTAGCCATTTTCTATGTGGGGGTTGGACATGATTGGGCAGCTAAGGACCGACAGAAGTGGTTTCACTCATCTACTCGTGGCAATCGACAAGTTCACTAAGTGGATTGAGGCCAAGCCTATCAAGAACCTTGACTCAAGCACAACCATCAGTTTCATCAGAGAGTTGGTGTTTCGATATGGATGTCACATCCCTAGCTTTACCCTGGCCTTGGACTAGCTTGGTTACTGCATCATGTTTAAATTCAAATGAAAATTGAATTGAGGAATTTTCAAAAGCCTCAGAAAACCTCTAAAAATAACCAACATTTAATTCTTCTCAAATGAATCCAAGAAAATGTTCCTGTTATTCTATAGAAATATTGGTAAGAGGTAAAATTCAAACCAATATTTTTGGAGTCAGAGAAATATTTGTTTTGGCCATTTGAATTAATTCAATAACTAATTGCATTGGATTTATATTTTATATATAATTAATATATGTCCAATAATTCTGGAACATTTTATGTGGTTTGGTATATTTTAGTTCTAGCCACATAATTATTTTCAGGATTTTATAAAATGGTTTAGTATTTTTACTAAACCAAAACAAAACAGAACAAAATAGAAAACAGAGATATAAAATAGAAAGCAGAGAGAGAGAAGGAATCTCACCTGGGCTTACCTGGCGGCCCAAGTGGCCGGCCCAGCCCACCACCACAGCCTCCCTGTCGTCTTCCTCCCTGGACAGGAGGACGAGCGTGTGCCCGCCGCGCGCTGGCCACGCGCCTCGCCAGCTCCTGCTTACCGCTCTCCCCCGACGCTCTGGACGCCCTGGACGTCGACACGCGGCCTCCCCGGCCGCCCCTCACTCTCTCCCGAGCTCTCCCCCTCCTCTGTTCCTATCTCCCTCTCGTGCCGAGCGCAGCCGTCGCCACCGACGCCGTTCGCCGCGGCCACCGGCCACCCCTCGCCTCGCCGATGCCTCCAGAAGAACCGCCGCGCCTTCTTCTTCGTCTCCACCAACCCATGTGACGCCGGAAGCCTCGGAGCGCCGTCCCCGACGCCTTCTTCCTCCTCGGGCCACCGAGATCGCCGGCGACCTCCCGTCGTCACCAGCCCCTCCCCGAGCCCACTGACCACCCCTGCGGACTCGACGTGAGCTCCTCTTCGTTTCCCCTCCGTATTTTCGTTCAATTTCGTGCCGTATCCATCGTCTCCACCGAGCCCGAGAGCCCATTGCCGCCGGCCACGAGGTCGCCGTGGCTAGAGCTCACGTGCGTCACGTCCAAGCACACCACCATGCTCAGCACCACGCCAGGATCCCAAAACCCTAGTCTATCGCTCCTGTGGCGCACCGTAGCCACCGCCCGCGCCTCACCCGAACTCCGGCCGCCGCCGTCGTCATGATTGCCGTCGCCTCCGGCCACCTTAGCTTCTCCCGTCCGCCCTGTTAGATGCGCGCGAGTCTGGGCATCCCGTAGACCCCTCCGCCGCTCTTTTGGTCATCGGAGGGCGAATCCCGGCGCTCTCCGCCGTCCCTGGCCTCACCGGCGACGAGCCGCGGGTCAACTCCGGCGAGTTGACCCGGGTTTGACCCCCCTCTCTCTCACTGACATGCGGGCCCCGCCCGGCTAATCAAGTTAGGTTAGTATTAACTAAGTTAGATTAGTTAGTTAGACACTGACACTCGGGACCCACCGGTCAGGGGTTGACCGGGCTGTGCCACGTTGACCTGCTGACGTCATCGTGACGTCAGTATGACGCAGTAATATTTTCTGGATTTTTTTTATATAATTCAGGAAATTTCAGAAAATGCCTAAAACTTCTAAAAATCATAGAAAATTAACCGTAACTCCAAATTAAATAAATTATATATGAAAAATTATCAGAAAAATTCAAGGAATCCATCTGTACCATTTTCATGCATGTTAGAACAACTTATAGCTGCTGTTTAGCACAAATCAATTACATGGCATTTGAATAATCACATATGGAGTTTGAATTTGAATCTTGGATTCAAACCAACTTCATTTAATCTGGTTTTAGTTGCATTAGCCCAAAACACATTCATTTTGCCATGTCATGATCATGCATCATATTGTGCATTGCATTGATTGTGTTCCCTTCTGTGTTGCCGGTATTTGTCCCCTCTCGATAGACGTGATACCGATGATGTGATCGTTGACACTGATGAAGACACAATGTTATCTTCAGAAGTGCCAGGCAAGCAAAACCCCCTTGTTCATTCCGATACAATCCTACTCTCTCGCCCCTGCTCTCTTTTACTGCATTAGGACAACATCGATTCATCTGTTACTTGCTGCGGTAGCTGAACCCCTTTATCCTCTGCATGACCTGTCATTCCACAGTAAATAGATGAAACCCACTAGCATGAGTAGGAGTTGTTTGAGCCCTGATGTGCCTACTCATTTATGTTTGTTTGTCATGCCTGCTACTGCTTAGAGTTGAGTCAGGTCTGATTCATCCGGGATGGATCAGAGGTGTGTGAACATGTCCTACGGTGTGTGAGCTAAGCGTGTGAACACGATTTGGTAAAGGTAGCGGTGAGAGGCCATGTAGGAGTACATGGTGGGTTGTCTCATTGCAGCCGTCCTCAGGAACTGAGTTCTGTGTTTGTGATCCATGATTCAGCTACTACCACGCATTGGGCCCGAAACCAATGGACCCTCTCGGCTTCTTAATCACCCTTGTCCTCTGTCCAAGAGTTGCAAGTAGTTTCTGGTGTTTGTAGTATGCTGGAGGCCGTGCGCAGCGCTGACCGTAGGGGTGGGCTGTGATGCGGTAGGCACGTGGCCGGATAAACCGGGCGCCCATTTGGTGTCACGGAACCCTGTACACATCGTTTGGAGCTGTGAGCGAAACTCCGGCCGGATCTCCTCATGGATGGAACCCGAATAGGCGATAAACCTGGACTAGAGACTTGAGTGTTTAGGCAGGCCGTGGCCGACACCCACGTTGGGCTTCCGCTTGAAGGTTGCCGAGTACATGTCGTGTAAACGGCGGTAAGTGGTGAGAGCGTGTGTGAAGAAGTACACCCCTGCAGGGTTAATATGATCTATTCGAATAGCCGTGTCCGCGGAAAAGGACTTCTGGGTTGCTTATATCAGTTCATAGACAAGTGAAAGTGGATACTCTAAAATACGCAAGATAAGCGTGAGTGCTATGGATGGCGTTCTCGTAGGGAGATGGCAGCGGATCCATAGTGGTGTATTGATATGGTGAATATGTGGACTCGTGTGCGCCACCTCAAAAGAGTCGCTTGCAGTCGTAGTTCAGAATAGCCACCGAGTCAAAGCTGGCTTGCTGCAGTTAAACCCCACCATCCCTTTGTTGATAATGATGCATATGGAGATAGTTCTGATGTAAGTCTTGTTGGGTACATTTGTACTCACGTTTGCCTATTTTATGTTTTTGCAGAGAGACTTCGGTCTCACTAGTAGTTTCGCGTGGACTTCGACGTTTAGCTTGATACCTCAGCTACGATCTTGTGCCCTCGGCAGGATCTGATAGATAGTTAGGCTTCTCAGCCTTTTTCATTTATAGATGTCTGTACTCAGACATGATAGCTTCCGCTTGTGCTTTGATTGTATGCTTTGAGTGTTGGGTCATGAGACCCATGTTTGTAATATCTCGCTCCTCGGAGCCTATTGAATAAATTACTTGAGTTGTAGAGTCATGTTGTGATGCCATGTTGTATCTGCACATATCGAGCATATTGTGTGTATGTTGTTGAAATGCTTGGTATGTGTGGGATCTGACTATCTAGTTGTTTATCCTTAGTAGCCTCTCTTACCGGGAAATGTCTCCTAGTGTTTCCACTGGGCCATGGTAGCTTGCTACTACTCCGGAACACTTAGGCTGGCCGGCATGTGTCCTTCTTCGTTCCTGTGTCTGTCCCTTCGGGGAAATGTCACGCGATGAATACCGGAGTCCTGTTAGCCCGCTACAGCCCGGTTCACCGGAGTCCTGCTAGCCCAGTGCTACAGCCTGGATTCACTCGCTGATGACCGACACATTCGATGCTGGGTCATGGATGCCTGTCCCTGTAAGTCTGTGCCACTTTGGGTTTACGACTAGCCATGTCAGCCCGGGCTCCTTATCATATGGATGCTAGCGACACTGTCATATACGTGTGCCAAAAGGCGCAAACGGTCCCGGGCAAAGGTAAGGCGACACCCGTGGGAATACCGTGCGTGAGGCCGCAAAGTGATATGAGGTGTTACATGCTAGATCGATGTGGCATTGAGTCGGGGTCCTGACAGCGTTGGTATCAGAGCTTGACTGCCTGTAGGATTACCAAGCCAAACTGGTCGAAGTTGAGTCTAGAAATTCTTAGTTATATAAGGGAATTGATTATGGGATGGAACGTAAGGCTCTTTTTACTCCTTATACCTCATGACCTTCTGATCTGAGTCATCATCTTCTCTTCTACGGGGATTAAGAACTAGGATATCTCTTCTTTCTATCAGGATCACGTATTACTAATCAGTAGACTTATAAGATTGTTGGTTTAAGCCTCAGTTCAGTTTCTACCTCTGTATGTTAATTATTGATCTCGAGACCTTGATATTGTGCTTCTGAGTGGTTATGCCACCATTTTGTGAATGTCTCAAATCTTTTCTGAGCATTTACAGCCGTTATGCTGTCCGAGTCATTCCAGGTTTCTAAATAGTCTGAAGCAATTTGCAAAATCCTTTCCCTCTGGTTTCGATGTTCCTTTATGCCAGCTCAATCACACTAATTGTTGAGTTGAGGCAATTTATTGCCCTGACATATATGTTGGAGCTATTATTATGACCCTAGGTGTCTTAGGGGATCACCTAGTAATTTAGCCATGATTGGTGTCCTAGTGTCATGATTCTGGCCTTTATCCTCGAAAGCATTCCGTGATGCTACTTAGTAATAGGTATTCTGTTCCTGGGTTCTTGAACCCGAGATTCACTCCACCTACTTCGTGTTGATAGTAATTGTTAGTGCCTTCAGGATATTAGTAACCTTTGCGATAGTCCTTGAAGTCCGTGGTATCTTCTTCTTCCAAATACCATGAACTACTTATGGTAGAAGTTCCTCGTTGAACTGAAATATCACAACAGGATTATTCTTGAGGAGTTCTCCATTCATAAATCGTGACTTTGCCAGTTCTACCTTTCTACATGGGTTATCCGGAAGAATTATGTTGAACTCGGTTCGACATACTAATTTATGCATCCACAACTCAGAAAGTTATATGTTCCTTTGAGTTGTCCCTCTTTAGTTGTCTTCTGACCCTCGTCTATCAATTGATAGTCAAGAGTATGCGTGCATTCGTTCGTCGATGCCTATTACCCTTGTGGTCCGCCAAGCCATTCTATTTCAGAATGAATAGGAGAAACAAACTCCAGTACCTCTTCCATATCCAGGATTGGGTCAAAGAAGTCGTACTCCGCAGATCAAATTGCTAATCTTGCTTTTGCTCTGTTCTACCTTGGAGTATTACCATCTTATATCGGGATTGTTATAGGAATTGCACACCATCCTATGAACTCTTGGTACAGTGATACTTCTTGCCATCATTGTTCATTCCTCGGTTCCTGTGTTATTGTCACTGGAATGCCGACAAATGAATCATGGTGTGTGAAATCAATACTCCCAGCAACCTCGTTGCTTGGTAGTTAAAGGATAATAATTTCATTCTTAGCATGTTGGTTTTTGAATCATCCTTCTAAGACTGATCGTGCTACCTAGTCCTTATTTCGGTGCACCCTTCGATTGATGAGTTAGGATCTTGTCAAGTCCTCACTCATTTGATCATATCGTCTTGCCCTCAAAAGCGAGATTGTTCTCGAGCTTAGTAACATACCGGTGGTTCGTGATTTTCTGAATATCTTCTCGAAAGTATCACCAGGCTGTCACCTGACTGTTATGTTGAGCTCGTGATCAAGTTGGTTTCTTGTGAACCACCTTCTCTCCAAGAATCGGTGTTAGATATCCCTGAGCTAGTTGGTTAAGCTAGACAACAACTTGGAGAGTTGGAAGATAAAAGCTTGCCGACTTAGTTCGTTCCAAAGGGATATTCTTGTGTAGTGTGTGTTGAAGAAAGATGATATCTTCATCGATTGGTCCTTGTGATCAGTTGCTGGACCTATTGTCTTATCAATCCTTTGATTTGAGTGTGGGCTATCGTCAAATCAAATCAGTACCAATGATGCTCGTAATGTTGTCTTATTCGTGGTTGATCCCTCGAGCATACGCCATTACATCTTTGGTCTGACCAATGCTATCACTTGTTCACTTAACTATGGAATTCCTTTTAAAAGGAAACCCAGATGAATTGTTGTTGAGCCCATTGACAACATCCTTATCTCCTCCATAATTTTGCTGAACATTAAGCTAGTGTTGGAAACTTTTGAAAGCATTTGTTCATGCTAGCTCATGAAGCATATGTTCGGATGTAAGGAGTGACTTCCTCTAGTTCATGTGCATTTGATGCAAGTTGCCGCCGTGGACTCGAGAAAGTCAATGTTGCTTCCTCTGGAATCATCGCAAGTCAGTCATGCACACGTGCGAAGTATTCTGTGGTCTGGAGACTTGCAACCTTCATTCCATATGTGTATCCTAGCACACCAAGCCACTGACTGATTTGTTCAAGGAGAAGGAGTATCTTCATATGAGCTAATCCGGACTTATGAAAGAACTTCGATATCCTCGCTGATGGTTCCCAACCAGAACTCGGTAGTGTTTTATTGTAAGACTACCAGGTGGGCATGCTTGTCTGGGACAACGTGTTCACATGTTTGTAGCAGAACCAGCTCATGTTTTGGAGCTTGCTATCGTAGTTCATCTCCCGAGAATCCCGCAACGTCATCTCGTCGATTTGTGTTGCAAACTTTCATTTTTCTTCCTAGACTCGATGGGTCTGGAATATTCTGACACCAACCAGATCTGAATATCAGGCAGATATGATGGTTGGAACATTTCCCCAAGGACTATAATATTGGTTCCTCGATAACCGGTAAAGTGGATGTCGTGGCCAACACACCCAACCGGAAGACCTGTTATTATAATATCTTGATTGAGGAAGTTGGCCACCTCCCCTAAGGATTTCGTAGGATTTACTCCCTAGCTGCCCCTATGGATTTTTGTGTTCCCGAAGTCCAACCTTTTACTTGATGTTTTAGATATCAAACCATATCTATGAATGGGTTATACTAGCACATCAAGGAGAACATTAGAAGCGGAGTGCTAAATGTCTCTCGGTCGATCATCCAGATTTCGTTCCCTTGGCCTCGCTAAGGTGAAATCTGAGAAAGTGTTATCCTCCTTTGCATGAACATCGTCCATCGCTATTCATCATGGTAGTATGTTGTGCTGTCGGCACCCTTGACACGGATGTTGATAAAACCTTGATGATTGTGGAAATGCTCAAGTTCTTGAGAGCACGCACAAGCGCTACGTGTTATCATCGGCACTAACTGGGATTCCTCTCAGTTTCCTCGGTTATGCTATGACCTTTCGAACAGTGAATTCACTCTCTGTTGTTGGGTTCTTCCCCAGTTACCAGAATCATTCCCAGCATTTGCATTTTGTTCCCAGCTTGCACCGCCAATGTGCCATTCTACCATGGGTCTCTTCCATTTCTGGTGATAAGCAAATTCATCCATTACGTTGTCTTCAACAAGGTAATCCACATCATCCAAGTCCGAGTATGCCATTCTACCGACCCCCTCCAAACGATCGCTCGAGAATTGCCTTAGGCTGGTTTAAAGAGTTTCAATGATCTCTGAATCAAAAGTAATTCTTTTTGCCACTTAAGGGGATATCTCTACGAGTCACCTTCCCTAAGGTGTATCGTTATGGTATCATGGCAACTCAACTCCTCGCTACGTTGACAATCGTTTACCACCTTCTTAGGTGTGGAATTGTTGTCTACCTAGTGAACCTTCGTCATCTGCCTCACTCCATTCTTATGGATGTGTGCTTCGTCCCTCAGCTCGAGAGATGTTGCTATGTCTCATTCCGTGAGTTAATCCTGAGTTGTTCGACCTCCGAGAAGAACGATTCTTTTAGGGTTTTTCCTTTCCTCTCGTTGTCATGTTAGTTGGAGTTCTCAGAGCAAAACTTCGAGAAAATGATGGTGAACAAATCAATGTTCAGTTGAAGTGCAACCTGGATCGTGAAGATTATACTAGTTGCGTTTACCTTTCACCTTACCCTACGCTTGAATCTCGAGACGAGATTCTTGTTTAGTGGGGGTGAGTTGTCACATCCCTAGCTTTACCCTGGCCTTGGACTAGCTTGGTTACTGCATCATGTTTAAATTCAAATGAAATTTGAATTGAGGAATTTTCAAAAGCCTCAGAAAACCTCTAAAAATAACCAACATTTAATTCTTCTCAAATGAATCCAAGAAAATGTTCATGTTATTCTATAGAAATATTGGTAAGAGGTAAAATTCAAACCAATATTTTTGGAGTCACAGAAATATTTGTTTTGGCCATTTGAATTAATTCAATAACTAATTGCATTGGATTTATATTTTATATATAATTAATATATGTCCAATAATTCTGGAACATTTTATGTGGTTTGGTATATTTTAGTTCTAGCCACATAATTATTTTCAGGATTTTATAAAATGGTTTAGTATTTTTACTAAACCAAAACAAAACAGAACAAAATAGAAAACAGAGATATAAAACAGAAAGCAGAGAGAGAGAAGGAATCTCACCTGGGCTTACCTGGCGGCCCAAGTGGCCGGCCCAGCCCACCACCACAGCCTCCCTGTCGTCTTCCTCCCTGGACAGGAGGACGAGCGCGTGCCCGCCGCGCGCTGGCCACGCGCCTCGCCAGCTCCTGCTTACCGCTCTCCCCCGACGCTCTGGACGCCCTGGACGTCGACACGCGGCCTCCCCGGCCGCCCCTCACTCTCTCCCGAGCTCTCCCCCTCCTCTGTTCCTCTCTCCCTCTCGTGCCGAGCGCAGCCGTCGCCACCGACGCTGTTCGCCGCGGCCACCGGCCACCCCTCGCCTCGCCGATGCCTCCAGAAGAACAGCCGCGCCTTCTTCTTCGTCTCCACCAACCCATGTGACGCCGGAAGCCTCGGAGCGCCGTCCCCGACGCCTTCTTCCTCCTCGGGCCACCGAGATCGCCGGCGACCTCCCGTCGTCACCAGCCCCTCCCCGAGCCCACTGACCACCCCTGCGGACTCGACGTGAGCTCCTCTTCGTTTCCCCTCCGTATTTTCGTTCAATTTCGTGCCGTATCCATCGTCTTCGCCGAGCCCGAGAGCCCATTGCCGCCGGCCACGAGGTCGCCGTGGCTAGAGCTCACGCGCGTCACGTCCAAGCACACCACCATGCTCAGCACCACGCCAGGATCCCAAAACCCAAGTCTATCGCTCCTGTGGCGCACCGTAGCCACCGCCCGCGCCTCACCCGAACTCCGGCCGTCGCCGTCGTCATGATTGCCGTCGCCTCTGGCCACCTTAGCTTCTCCCGTCCGCCCTGTTAGATGCGCGCAAGTCTGGGCATCCCGTAGAGCCCCTCCGCCGCTCTTTTGGTCATCGGAGGGCGAATCCCGGCGCTCTCCGCCGTCCCTGGCCTCGCCGGCGACGAGCCGCGGGTCAACTCCGGCGAGTTGACCCGGGTTTGACCCCCCTCTCTCTCACTGACATGCGGGCCCCGCCCGGCTAATCAAGTTAGGTTAGTATTAACTAAGTTAGATTACTTAGTTAGACACTGACACTCGGGACCCACCGGTCAGGGGTTGACCGGGCTGTGCCACGTTGACCTGCTGACGTCATCGTGACGTCAGTATGACGCAGTAATATTTTCTGGATTTTTTTATATAATTCAGGAAATTTCAGAAAATGCCTAAAACTTCTAAAAATCATAGAAAATTAACCGTAACTCCAAATTAAATAAATTATATATGAAAAATTATCAGAAAAATTCAAGGAATCCATCTGTACCATTTTCATGCATGTTAGAACAACTTATAGCTGCTGTTTAGCACAAATCAATTACATGGCATTTGAATAATCACATATGGAGTTTGAATTTGAATCTTGGATTCAAACCAACTTCATTTAATCTGGTTTTAGTTGCATTAGCCCAAAACACATTCATTTTGCCATGTCATGATCATGCATCATATTGTGCATTGCATTGATTGTGTTCCCTTCTGTGTTGCCGGTATTTGTCCCCTCTCGATAGACGTGATACCGATGATGTGATCGTTGACACTGATGAAGACACAATGTTATCTTCAGAAGTGCCAGGCAAGCAAAACCCCCTTGTTCATTCCGATACAATCCTACTCTCTCGCCCCTGCTCTCTTTTACTGCATTAGGACAACATCGATTCATCTGTTACTTGCTGCGGTAGCTGAACCCCTTTATCCTCTGCATGACCTGTCATTCCACAGTAAATAGATGAAACCCACTAGCATGAGTAGGAGTTGTTTGAGCCCTGATGTGCCTACTCACTTATGTTTGTTTGTCATGCCTGCTACTGCTTAGAGTTGAGTCAGGTCTGATTCATCCGGGATGGATCAGAGGTGTGTGAACATGTCCTACGGTATGTGAGCTAAGCGTGTGAACACGATTTGGTAAAGGTAGCGGTGAGAGGCCATGTAGGAGTACATGGTGGGTTGTCTCATTGCAGCCATCCTCAGGAACTGAGTTCTGTGTTTGTGATCCATGATTCAGCTACTACCACGCATTGGGCCCGAAACCAATGGACCCTCTCGGCTTCTTAATACCCTTGTCCTCTGTCCAGGAGTTGCAAGTAGTTTCTGGTGTTTGTAGTATGCTGGAGGCCGTGCGCAGCGCTGACCGTAGGGGTGGGCTGTGATGCGGTAGGCACGTGGCCGGGTAAACCGGGCGCCCGTTTGGTGTCACGGAACCCTGTACACATCGTTTGGGGCTGTGAGCGAAACTCCGGCCGGATCTCCTCATGGATGGAACCCGAATAGGCGATAAACCTGGACTAGAGACTTGAGTGTTTAGGCAGGCCGTGGCCGACACCCACGTTGGGCTTCCGCTTGAAGGTTGCTGAGTACATGTCGTGTAAACGGCGGTAAGTGGTGAGAGCGTGTGTGAAGAAGTACACCCCTGCAGGGTTAATATGATCTATTCGAATAGCCGTGTCCGCGGAAAAGGACTTCTGGGTTGCTTATATCAGTTCATAGACAAGTGAAAGTGGATACTCTAAAATACGCAAGATAAGCGTGAGTGCTATGGATGGCGTTCTCGTAGGGAGACGGGAGCGGATCCATAGTGGTGTATTGATATGGTGAATATGTGGACTCGTGTGCGCCACCTCAAAAGAGTCGCTTGCAGTCGTAGTTCAGAATAGCCACCGAGTCAAAGCTGGCTTGCTGCAGTTAAACCCCACCATCCCTTTGTTGATAATGATGCATATGGAGATAGTTCTGATGTAAGTCTTGCTGGGTACATTTGTACTCACGTTTGCCTATTTTATGTTTTTGCAGAGAGACTTCGGTCTCACTAGTAGTTTCGCGTGGACTTCGACGTTTAGCTTGATACCTCATCTACGATCTTGTGCCCTCGGCAGGATCTGATAGATAGTTAGGCTTCTCAGCCTTTTTCATTTATAGATGTCTGTACTCAGACATGATAGCTTCCGCTTGTGCTTTGATTGTATGCTCTGATTGTTGGGTCATGAGACCCATGTTTGTAATATCTCGCTCCTCGGAGCCTATTGAATAAATTACTTGAGTTGTAGAGTCATGTTGTGATGCCATGTTGTATCTGCACATATCGAGCATATTGTGTGTATGTTGTTGAAATGCTTGGTATGTGTGGGATCTGACTATCTAGTTGTTTATCCTTAGTAGCCTCTCTTACCGGGAAATGTCTCCTAGTGTTTCCACTGGGCCATGGTAGCTTGCTACTGCTCCGGAACACTTAGGCTGGCCGGCATGTGTCCTTCTTCGTTCCTGTGTCTGTCCCTTCGGGGAAATGTCACGCGATGAATACCGGAGTCCTGTTAGCCCGCTACAGCCCGGTTCACCGGAGTCCTGCTAGCCCAGTGCTACAGCCTGGATTCACTCGCTGATGACCGACACATTCGATGCTGGGTCATGGATGCCTGTCCCTGTAAGTCTGTGCCACTTTGGGTTTACGACTAGCCATGTCAGCCCGGGCTCCTTATCATATGGATGCTAGCGACACTGTCATATACGTGTGCCAAAAGGCGCAAACGGTCCCGGGCAAAGGTAAGGCGACACCAATGGGAATACCGTGCGTGAGGCCGCAAAGTGATATGAGGTGTTACATGCTAGATCGATGTGGCATTGAGTCGGGGTCCTGACAATGGAGTTCCGCACAACATCATCACAAACAACGGCACAAATTTTGATTCTGATGAGTTCAGAGCATTCTGCGCTTCCCAAGGCACTCGGGAGATTACACATCCATTGCGCACCCACAATCGAATGGGCAAGCGGAAAGAGCAAATTGTTTGATCCTCCAAGGGCTGAAACCCTGATTGGTGCGTGACCTCAAGCATGCAGCTGGGGCCTGGGTAACTGAGTTGCCGTCTGTTCTGTGGGGATTGAGGAAAACTCCCAACCTGTCGACTGGTCGAACCCCTTTCTTCATGGTATATGGGGCTGAAGCCGTGCTTCTGAGTGACTTGCTCCACAATGCACCCGAGTGGAACTCTTCTCAGAAGCGGAAGCAGAGCAAGCACGTCAAGATGCTGTTAATCTTCTGGAGGAAGAGCGAGAGATGGCTTTGATCCGGTCGACCATTTATCAGCAAGACTGAGGGAGTCCTGGATTAGGGGGTCTTCGTATAGCCAGTCTATATCCTTTGGCCGGACTGTTGGACTATGAAGATACGAGATTGAAGAGTTCGTCCCGTGTCCGGATGGGACTCTACTTGGCGTGGAAGGCAAGCTAGGCAATGCGGATATGCATATCTCCTCCATTGTAACCGACCTTGAGTAACCTAGCATCCTCCGGTGTCTATATAAACCGGAGGATTTTAGTCCGTAGGACAACATACAATCATACCATAGGCTAGCTTCTAGGGTTTAGCCTCTCTGATCTCATGGTAGATCAACTCTTGTACTACTCATATTATCAAGAATAATCAAGCAGGACGTAGGGTTTACCTCCATCAAGAGGGCCCGAACCTAGTTAAAACATCGTGTCCCCTGCCTCCTATTGCCATCTGCCATAGACGCACAGTTCGGGAACCCCTACCCGAGATCCGCCGGTTTTGACACCGACATTGGTGCTTTCATTGAGAGTTCCTCTGTGTCGTCATCATTAGGCTTGATGGCTCCTTAGATCATTGATAGTGATGCAGTCCAGGGTGAGACTTTTCTCCCCAGACAGATCTTTGTATTCAGCGGCTTCGCACTGCGGGCCAACTCACTTGGCCGTCTGGAGCAGATCGAGAGTTACGCCCCTGGCCACCAGGTCAGGTTTGGAAGCTTAAATTACACAGCCGAATCCGCAGAGACTTGATCTTCGACGGATTCGAGCCCCTGCCGAGTACGCCACACGGTCACGATGAGCATGATTTAGCTCTACCATCGAACATTGTGCAGGAGATCGCACCGACAACCGCTCTGACCCTCAATTCGGAGCCGATTGCGCCATCCACGGACGTGGGGATAGACCCCGCCACGAAGGCCGCATTTTCATCGGCGATCGAGCCAAGTATCGACCTTACCCATCACGAGAGCCGCGACGCCAAACTGCCGGGTTCTTCCTCGGCCACGGACTCCGTACCGCCTGCGCCCGTGCCTATCAAATCTGACTGGGCGCCGATCATGGAGTTCACCTCCGCGGATATCTTTCAGCACTCACCCTTCGGCGACATACTGAACTCATTAAGGTCTCTCTCCCTGTCAGGAGAGTCCTGGCTGAACTATGTTTGGCAGGATTGGGATGCGGATGACGAAGAAATTAGCCGCCCACCCACCACCCACTTAGTAGCCACTGTCGACGATTTGACTGACATGCTCGACTTCGACTCCGAAGACATCAACGGTATGGACGACGATGCAGGAGACGAACAGGAACCACTGCACACAGGGCACTGGACGCCCACTTCATCATATGACGTATACATGGTGGACACACCCAAAAAAAATGACGACGAGGAACGGAAGGACGCAGCGAAGGGTTGTTCCCTCGAGAAGCAATCAAAGCGGCAGTGTAAGCGCCGCTCCAAATCCCGCCACGGCAGAAACAACGATCATATGGACCCAGCGATAGAGCAGGGTGAACCATTGTCCGACCACGGCAACACGGAGAATCAAACCGAACAACCCGACTCCGTCGAAGATAACAGTCCGGACGACATCACAACGGACGGCACCCAGAGCAACAGAATACCCATCAAAGTCTTGTTGCCACTGCGAGGAGTCTGAAAAAGCAGAAGCAAAGGCTCAGGGCTGCACAAGACACACTCAGAATCAGATGGAGTGAAATACTCAACACTGCGGCGAAGTATGACGGTAATCGCCACACCAAGAGCTACCCGAAGAAAAAGTTGCTACTTGAATTCGATGAGGAGGCCTTAGATCCCCCGCAATCAAAAAACAAAACGGCCATCCGGTCGGATAGACGACCTAGTGGCCAACATAGAGAGGCAAACGACGCTGCACATAAGCCAGTACGCGATCCACGTGAGGGCTCGCATCAAAAGGACGGCGCAACCAGATCCATCTACGGGCCACGCAAGCGTGCTCCAGCATGCAATGCAACACAGCAAACATCCCAACACCACGGTACACCCAAATACAGGGGTGCCGCACCCCCCCTATGTTTCACCGATGAGGTGCTGGACCATGAATCTCTAGAGGGATTCAAACCCGTAAACAGTGAGGCGTACGACGGAACGACAGACCCCGGGGTCTGGATCGAGGACTACATCCTACATATCCATATGGCTCGAGGAGACGATCTCCACGCCATCAAGTACTTACCCCTCAAGCTCAAAGGCCTAGCTCGGCAATGGCTTAAAAGCCTCCCCGAAAACTCCATTGGAAGCTGGGAAGAGCTCGAAGACGCTTTTCGGGCAAATTTCCAAGGGACTTATGTCCGACCACCGGATGCAGACGATTTGAGTCATATAACTCAACAGCCCGGAGAGTCCGCCCGAAAGGTTTGGAACATGTTTCTCACTAAAAAGAACCAAATAGTCGACCGCCTGGACGCCGAAGCCTTAGCAGCTTTTAAGCACAGCGTTCGAGACAAATGGCTTGCCAGACACCTCGGCCAAGAAAAGCCCAGAACAATGGCAGCATTAACAAGCCTCATGACCCGCTTTTGCGTGGGCGAGGACAGCTGGTTAGGCCGATGCAGCACCAGCGACCCAAGTACATCCAAAGTCAGGGACCGAAACGGGAAACCATGACGCATAAAAAACAAGCGCCGAAATAAAGAAGACAGCTCGAAGAGCACGGCGGTAAACGCCGGATTCAGAAGCTCTCGGCTAGGTCAGCAAAAGTTGCCCTCCAAAGGCAACAAAGACGAACTGTCCAGCCTAAACAAGATTCTGGACAAAATATGTCAGATCCACAGCACCCCCGATAAACCTGCAAATCATACCCATAGAGAATGTTGGGTCTTCAAGCAGTCCGGCAAGCTCAACGCCGAACACAAGGGGCAGGATACACCAAGCGAAGACGAGGACGAGCCTCGCAAGGAAAGCAGTGGGGAACAGAAGAAATTCCCACCAGAAGTCAAAACAGTAAACGTGTTACACGTGACAAAGGGGAGAAACAAAGCGGCACTCCTAGAGACACATGCCCCAGGGCCTATCACCGCGGAGTTCTGCCACTGGTCATCCCAACCGATCACCTTTGACCATCGGGATTACTCGGCAAGTATCCGGCGTGCAGGATGGGCTACCTTGGTATTAGACCCAATAATTAACGGATACCACTTCACACGAGTCCTGATGGACGGCGGTAACAGTTTAAACCTGATATATTAGGACATAGCCCGCAAAATGGGGATAGACCCAACAAAAATTAGCCGCAGCAATACTACCTTTAAAGGAGTAATGCCAGGCCCAGAGGCCCATTGCACGGGCTCCCTGCTACTAGAGGTTATATCCGGCTTTCCCCATAACTTCCGCAGTGAAACTTTCATGTTCCACATCGCTCCGTTCCAAAGTGGTTATCAAGCACTACTCGGACGCGAAGCTTTCGCTCGCTTTAACGCAATACCGCATTATGCTTCTCTTATGCTTAAGATGACCGGTCCACATGGCATCATTAAAGTAAATGGAAGTATTGAGCACTCCTTGCACGCGGAAGACCGTGCGGCTGCCTTGGCAGCCGCACACTAAATGGCCCCACGAACTAAAGCATCTGACAGATCGTTAAGACCACGGACGCGGTTGGACGAGTCCGGCGCAGCTATATATTATTGATACAGGTTTGATGGCTATACCCCTATTACAATACAAGGGGATCAACGTGCGCAAACATGTGGCAATTAGGCTCAACTTTACTCATTTTGAACTGTACATGGTTTGTTTAGTATAACCTACCTTTTACATGACACTTTTCAATTAAGTTCCTTTCTTTTTCAGATGACCATCGTGCTACACCCGTCCAGAATATGGCACAACGGAGACACAGGCGCAGATGTGCAACAGGGACCCGTTCCAAGGATTCTTTTTAGATTAAGACCCTGCGTAAACCTTTTTTTACTGTCTCTTGTTGATACACATCCCTCGGATTCTCAGTGCAATTGAGAAGGATGCTAATGTATTGGCATGTGGCAACGTCAGAATATTGCACGTACCTGGAGACCAGGGGCTTATTACAAAGGGCACTATTTAGGCCCGGTTTACATCATAAATACTGAATACCTTAGGGAGTGTTCGGCGTCGTGAGTTTGGCCTTATATGCATCAGCTACGAATCATGTCTTTGGTCAAATGTTGGGTTTGCCCGGCTCTTGTGTTTTGCTGCCTTATGTTCCGCTCTATCGGCTAAGGCGGCACCAGGAGAACTACTGCGATTGTGCCCTGGTTCATCCGGACGAGCACCTCAGTAGAGAAAGCCGAAAACTAACTGTCATGATATAGCGTGAGACTGGTTAACCACTCGATGACCTAGCGGAATCTTCGGGATTCCTCCGCCTTAACGAAGGGCCGTTTCCCGGCCAGGCATGTACGCGCCCCGAATCCGGATGAGAGCGGAGCCACCAGGGGCTATATAGTAGCCCCACTATCAAACTCCTCTGGCTAAGTGAAAGTGTTAAAGCATTATAGTCCGGTTGCCTAGTTCGCTGCGCTATCACCTCCTTAATGGACCAAGATGTTGGATCAAGTGTGAACATTCGTCTTCTGCGAACACCCCCGCATTATGCGTGGGGGCTGAAGCCGACGACTGCCATCTTTCAGGTTATATACATATATACATAAACGGCCGCAGATGAGGCATCATAGCTGTAATGCCCACGATGCGGCTATATCTCCCACGTGTCAAAGCACGACTTAGAGGCATAACCGCATTGTAAGCAGTGTTGCAAGTGAGGTAATCTTCACAACAACCCATGTAATAAATAAGGAAAAGAGGTACATAGTTGGATTACACTCTCCACGTCACACAATAGCGTGCATATCATTACATTCATCCAGATACAATCAAGGTCCGACTATGGAACCAAAATAAAGAACAACCCCAAACGCGACAAAGTTCCAGATCGCCCCAACTGGGCACCACTACTGATCGGTTGGAAAAGAAACATAGTATCGTCCTGAGTCCTCATCGAACTCCCACTTGAGATCAGTCGAATCTCCTGGAGCGGTATCATCGGTCCCTGCATCTAGTTTTGAAGTAATCTGTGAGTCACGGGGACTCAGCAATCTCACACCCTCGCAATCAAGACTATTTAAGCATATAGGAAGGGTAAAAGGTATGAGGTGGAGCTGCAGCAAGCACTAGCATATATGGTGGCTAACATGCGCAAATGAGAGCGAGAAGAGAAGGCAAAGGCGCGGTCGATAAACTATGATCAAGAAGTGATCCTAGAACAACCTACGTTCAAGCATAACACGAGACCGTGTTCTCTTCCCGGACTCCGCCGAAAAGAGACCATCACGGCCACACACTCTGTTGATTCATTTTAATTAAGTTAAGTTTCAGGTTTTCTACGACCGGACATTGACAAATTCCCACCTGCCCATAACCGCGGGCACGGCTTTCGAAAGTTCAAAACCCTACAGGGGTGTCCCAACTTAGCCCATCACAAGCTCTCACAGTCAACAAAGGATATTCCTTCTCCCAAGACAACCCGACCAGACTTGGAATCCCGGTTACAAGACATCTCGACAATGGTAAAACAAGTCCAGCAAGACCACCTGCTGTGCCGACAAATCCCGATAGGAGCTGCACATATCTCATTCTCAGGGCACACTGGATGAACACTTCGTACAACTAAAACCAACCCTCAAGTTTCCCCGAGGTGGCGCTGCAAGTGGCTCTATTTTGGACCAACACTCAGAGGATCACTGGCCCGGGGGTTTAAATAAAGATGACCCTTGAGTCCGCGGAACCCAAGGGAAAAAGAGGCTAGGTGGCGAATGGTAAAACCAAGGTTGGGCCTTGCTGGAGGAGTTTTATTCAAGGCGAACTATCAAGGGGTTCCCATTATAACCCAGCCGTGTAAGGAACACAAAGTCAAGGAACATAACACCGGTATGACGGAAACTAGGGCGGCAAGAGTGGAACAAAACACCAGGCATAAGGCCGAGCCTTCCACCCTTTACCAAGTATATAGGTGCATTGAAGTAAACAAGATATAATAATGATATCCCAACAATAAACATGTTCCAACAAGGAACAAACTCCAATCTTCACCTTCAACTAACAACGTTATAAGAGGGGCTGAGCAAAGCGGTAACATAGCCAAACAACGGTTTGCTAGGACAAGGTGGGTTAGAGGTTTGACATGGAAATATGGGTGGCATGATAACCAAGTGGTAGGTATCTTAGCATAGGCATAGCAATAGAGCGAGCATCTAGCAGGCAAAGATAGAAGTGATTTCGAGGGTACGATCATCTTGCCTGCAAAGTTCTCCGAGTTGACGTTAGCTTGATCCTCGTAAACGTACTCAATGGGCTCCTCGATCACGTACTCGTCTCCCGGCTCTACCCAAAGCAAGAACACAAGAAAAGGGAGACACAATCAACCACGTGCAATGCACAAGCAACATGATGCAAAACATGGCATGATATGCGGGATGTGATATGCAATGCATATGCATGCTTCGGAAAGGAAAGATTGAACCTGGCCTCAACTTGGAAAACCAAGAGTGCCACTAGAAGGATGAGTTGATTTCGGTCGAAATCGATATAAAGATCACCAGAATCGGATGCATGGTTTGCAAATGGCAAGCAAAACAAATATGGCACCTATCTGCGATTAACGGCACGAGGCCATCTAAATGCATTAAGAACAACATGCTACAACACTCTAACATAGTAACAAAATACATAGCAGGGGTCCCTTTGGATTCAAGACCTCCTTACCGAGAAGAACATCAAGACCTTCTCATGGAGAAGACTGTTACCTTTGTATCGTCCTTGGTTGATTGTGTACAGTGTGAACCCTATGTATTCGAGGACCTAGCACATGTGTGACTCTCTTGTGTTGGTTTAGTGTTTCCCTGTGTTTCCCTTGTGTTTTCCCTCTCTTTCCACATCGTGTTCTTTATGTTCTTCACGGTATTCCGCTCCTATCGTGAAAGATTGGGCTATAGGGTTCCTACCCTACATCATCTTGGTATCAGAAGCCACGTTGATCACGATTTCGGAGCCTCCCCATTGTGTTGCTAGCCTTGCTTTGTTGTTTTTCGTCCTAATTCGAAAATTTCCCAACAAAAATAGCCCCAATTTTTTTTGTGATTTGTTAGTTGTCACGCCCTCGATGCGGCTATATCTCCCACGTGTCGAAGCACGACTTAGAGGCATAACCGCATTGAAAGCAATGTCGCAAGTGAGGTAATCTTCACAACAACCCATGTAATAAATAAGGGAAAAGAATACATAGTTGGCTTACACTCGCCATGTCACACAAATAGCATAAATATCATTACATTCATCCAGATACACTAAAGGTCCGACTACGGAACCAAAATAAAGATAAACCCCAAAATCAACATAGTCCCCGATCGACCCAACTGGGCACCACTACTGATCGTTTGGAAAGGAAACGTAGTATCGTCCCGAGTCCTCATCGAACTCCCACTTGAGCTCAGTCGAATCACCTGGAGCGGTATCATCGGTCCCTGCATCTGGTTTTGGCAGAATCTGTGAGTCACGGGGACTCAACAATCTCACACCCTAGCGATCAAGACTATTTAAGCTTATAGGAAGGGTAAAAGTATGATGTGGAGCTGCAGCAAGCGACTAGCATATATGGTGGCTAACATACGCAAAAGAGAGTGAGAAGAGAAGCAAAGGCACGATCGATGAACTATGATCAAGAAGTGATCCTAGAACAACGTACGTTCCGTCATAACACGAGACCGTGTTCTTTTCCCGGACTCCGCCGAAAAGAGACCATCACGGCTACACACTCTGTTGATTCATTTTAATTAAGTTAAGTTTCAGGTTATCAACAACCGGACATGAACAAATTCCCATCTGCCCATAACCGCGGGCAAGGCTTTCAAAAGTTCAAATCCCTGCAGGGGTATCCCAACTTAGCCCATCACAAGCTCTCACGACCAACGAAGGATATTCCTTCCCCCAAGACAATCCGATCAGACTCGGCATCCCGGTTACAAGATATCTCGACAATGGTAAAACAAGTACAGCAAGACCACCCGCTGTGCCGACCAATCCCGATAGGAGCTTCACATATCTTGTTCTCAGGGCACACCGGATGAACACTACGTACAACTAAAACCAACCTCAAGTTTCCCCGAGGTGGCGCTGCAAGTGGCTCTGTTTTGGACCAACACTCAGAGGAGCACTGGCCGGG
>NC_041382.1:310852638-310857727 GCF_002162155.2 Triticum dicoccoides | reverse complement strand
GAGGCTACGTGGCGAATGGTAAAACCAAGGTTGGGCCTTGCTGAGGAGTTTTATTCAAGGCGAACTGTCAAGGGGTTTCCATTATAACCCAACCGTGTAAGGAATGCAAAATCAAGAAACATAACACCGGTATGAAGGAAACTAGGGCGGCAAGAGTGGGACAAAACACCAGGACAAAACTCCTCTTCAGAGAAGATCCCTTTGGATTCAAGACCTCCTTACGGAGAAGAACATCAAGACCTTCTCATGGAGAAGACTGTTACCTTTGTATCGTCCTTGGTTGATTGTGTACAGTGTGAACCCTATGTATTCAAGGATCTAGCACATATGTGACTCTCTTGTGTTGGTTTAGTGTTTCCATGTGTTTCCCTTGTGTTTTCCCTCTCTTTCCACATCGTGTTCTTTATGTTCTTCGTGGGATTCCGCTCCTATCGTGAAAGATTGGGCTATAGGGTTCCTACCCTACATCATCTTGGTATTAGAAGCCACGTTGATCATGATTTCGAAGCCTCCCCATTGTGTTGCTAGCCTTGCTTTGTTGTTTTTCGTCCTAATTCGAAAATTTCCCCACAAAAATAGCCCCAATTTTTTTGTGATTTGTTAGTTGTCACGCCCTCGATGTGGCTATATCTCCCACGTGTCGAAGCACGACTTAGAGGCATAACCGCATTGAAAGCAATGTCGCAAGTGAGGTAATCTTCACAACAACCCATGTAATAAATAAGGGAAAAGAATACATAGTTGGCTTACACTCACCATGTCACACAAATAGCATAAATATCATTACATTCATCCAGATACACTCAAGGTCCGACTACGGAACCAAAATAAAGATAAACCCCAAAATCAACATAGTCTCGATCGCCCCAACTGGGCACCAGTACTGATCGTCTAGAAAGGAAACATAGTATCGTCCCGAGTCCTCATCGAACTCCCACTTGAGCTCAGTCGAATCACCTGGAGCGGTATCATCGGTCCCTGCAGCTGGTTTTGGCAGAATCTATGAATCACGGGGACTCAGCAATCTCACACCCTCGCGATCAAGACTATTTAAGCTTATAGGAAGGGTAAAAGTATGATGTGGAGCTGCAGCAAGCGACTAACATATATAGTGGCTAACATACGCAAAAGAGAGCAAGAAGAGAACGCAAAGGCACGATCGATGAACTATGATCAAGAAGTGATCCTAGAACAACCTACGTTCAGTCATAACACGAGACCGTGTTCTTTTCCCGGACTCCGCCGAAAAGAGACCATCACGGCCACACACTCTGTTGATTCATTTTAATTCAGTTAAGTTTCAGGTTATCTACAACTGGACATTAACAAATTCCCATCTGCCCATAACCGCGGGCAAGGCTTTCGAAAGTTCAAATCCCTGCAGGGGTATCCCAACTTAGCCCATCACAAGCTCTCACGGCCAACGAAGGATATTCCTTCTCCCAAAACAATCCGATCAGACACGGCATCCCGGTTACAAGACATCTCGACAATGGTAAAACAAGTCCAGCAAGACCACCTGCTGTGCCAACAAATCCCGATAGGAGCTGCACATATCTCGTTCTCAGGGCACACCAGATGAACACTACGTACAACTAAAACCAACCCTCAAGTTTCCCCGAGGTGGCGCTGCAAGTGGCTCTGTTTTGGACCAACACTCAGAGGAGCACTGGCCGGGGGGGGGGGTTAATAAAGATGACCCTCGGGCTGGCTGACCCAAGGGAAAAAGAGGCTAGGTGGCGAATGGTAAAACCAATATTGGGCCTTCCTGGAGGAGTTTTATTCAAGGCGAACTGTCAAGGGGTTCCCATTATAACCCAACCGTGTAAGGAATGCAAAATCAAGGAACATAACACCGGTATGACGGAAACTAGGGCGGCAAGAGTGGGACAAAACACCAGGAAAAAACACCTCTTCAGAGAAGATCCCTTTGGATTCAAGACCTCCTTACGGAGAAGAACATCAAGACCTTCTCATGGAGAAGACTGTTACCTTTGTATCGTCCTTGGTTGATTGTGTATAGTGTGAACCCTATGTATTCGAGGATCAAGCACATGTGTGACTCTCTTGTGTTGGTTTAGTGTTTCCATGTGTTTCCCTTGTGTTTTCCCTCTCTTTCCACATCGTGTTCTTTATGTTCTTCGCGGGATTCCGCTCCTATCGTGAAAGATTGGGCTATAGGTTTCCTACCCTACATCATCTTGGTATCACAAGCCACGTTGATCATGATTTCGAAGCCTCCCCATTGTGTTTCTAGCCTTGCTTTGTGGTTTTTCGTCCTAATTCGAAAATTTCCCCACAAAAATAGCCCCAATTTTTTTGTGATTTGTTAGTTGTCGCGCCCTTGATGTGGCTATATCTCCCACGTGTCAAAGAACGACTTAGAGGCATAACCGCATTGAAATCAATGTCGCAAGTGAGGTAATCTTCACAACAACCCATGTAATAAATAAGGGAAAAGAATACATAGTTGGCTTACACTCGCCATGTCACACAAATAGCATAAATATCATTACATTCATCCAGATACACTCAAGGTCCGACTACGGAACCAAAATAAAGATAAACCCCAAAATCAACATAGTCCCGATCGCCCCAACTGGGCACCACTACTGATCGTCTGGAAAGGAAACGTAGTATCATCCCGAGTCCTCATCGAACTCCCACTTGAGCTCAGTCGAATCACCTGGAGCGGTATCATCGGTCCCTGCAGCTGGTTTTGGCAGAATCTATGAATCACGAGGACTCAGCAATCTCACACCCTCACGATAAAGACTATTTAAGCTTATAGGAAGGGTAAAAGTATGATGTGGAGCTGCAGCAAGTGACTAGCATATATGGTGGCTAACATACGCAAAAGAGAGCGAGAAGAGAACGCAAAGGCACGATCGATGAACTATGATCAAGAAGTGATCCTAGAACAACCTACGTTCAGTCATAACACGAGACCGTGTTCTTTTCCCGGACTCCGCCGCAAAGAGACCATCACGGACACACACTCTATTGATTCATTTTAATTAAGTTAAGTTTCAGGTTATCTACAACCGGACATTAACAAATTCCCATCTGCCCATAACCGCGGGCAAGGCTTTCGAAAGTTCAAATCCCTGCAGGGGTGTCCCAATTTAGCCCATCACAAGCTCTCACGGCCAACGAAGGATATTCCTTCTCAAAAAACAATCCGATCAGACTCGGCATCCCGGTTACAAGACATCTCGACAATGGTAAAACAAGTCCAGCAAGACCACCCGCTGTGCCGACAAATCCCGATAGGAGCTGCACATATCTCGTTCTCAGGGCACACCAGATGAACACTACGTACAACTAAAACCAACCCTCAAGTTTCCCCGAGGTGGCACTGCAAGTGGCTCTGTTTTGGACCAACACTCAGAGGAGCACTGGCCAGGGGGGGTTAATAAAGATGACCCTCGGGCTGGCTGACCCAAGGGAAAAAGAGGCTAGGTGGCGAATGGTAAAACCAATGTTGGGCCTTGCTGGAGGAGTTTTATTCAAGGCAAATTGTCAAGGGGTTCCCATTATAACCCAACCGTGTAAGGAACACAAAATCAAGGAACATAACACCGGTATGACGGAAACTAGGGCGGCAAGAGTGGGACAAAACACCAAGACAAAACACCTCTTTAGAGAAGATCCCTTTGGATTCAAGACCTCCTTACGGAGAAGAACATCAAGACCTTCTCATGGAGAAGACTGTTACCCTTGTATCGTCCTTGGTTGATTGTGTACAGTGTGAACCCTATGTGTTCGAGGATCAAGCACATGTGTGACTCTCTTGTGTTGGTTTAGTGTTTCCATGTGTTTCCCTTGTGTTTTCCCTCTCTTTCCACATCGTGTTCTTTATGTTCTTCGCGGGATTCCGCTCCTATCGTGAAAGATTGGGCTATAGGTTTCCTACCCTACATCATCTTGGTATCACAAGCCACGTTGATCACTTTTTCGGAGCTTCCCCGTTGTGCTGCTAGCCTTGCTTTGTTGGTTTTCGTCCTAATTCGAAAATTTCCCCACAAAAATAGCCCCAATTTTTTTTTGTGATTTGTTAGATGTCACGCCCTCGATGCGGCTATATCTCCCATGTGTCGAAGCACGACTTAGAGGCATAACCGCATTGAAAGCAATGTCGCAAGTGAGGTAATCTTCACAACAACCCATGTAATAAATAAGGGAAAAGAATACATAGTTGGCTTACACTCGCCATGTCACACAAATAGCATAAATATCATTACATTCATCTAGATACACTCAAGGTCCGACTACAGAACCAAAATAAAGATAAACCCCAAAATCAACATAGTCCCCGATCGCCCCAACTGGGCACTACTACTGATCGTCTGGAAAGGAAATGTAGTATCGTCCCGAGTCCTCATCGAACTCCCACTTGAGCTCAGTCGAATCACCTGGAGCGGTATCATCGGTCCCTGCATCTGGTTTTGGCAGAATCTGTGAGTCACGGGGACTCAGCAATCTCACACCCTCGCGATCAAGACTATTTAAGCTTATAGGAAGGGTAAAAGTATGATGTGGAGCTGCAGCAAGCGACTAGCATATATGGTGGCTAACATTCACAAAAGAGAGCGAGAAGAGAACGCAAAGGCACGATCGATGAACTTTGATCAAGAAGTGATCCTAGAACAACCTACGTTCAGTCATAACAGGAGACCGTGTTCTTTTCCCGGACTCCACCGAAAAGAGACCATCACGGCCACACACTCTGTTGATTCATTTTAATTAAGTTAAGTTTTAGGTTATCTACAACCGGACATTAACAAATTCCCATCTGCCCATAACCGCGGGCAAGGCTTTCGAAAGTTCAAATCCCTGCAGGGTTGTCCCAATTTAGCCCATCACAAGCTCTCACGGCCAACGAAAGATATTCCTTCTCCCAAGACAATCCGATCAGACTCGGCATCCCGGTTACAAGACATCTCGACAATGGTAAAACAAGTCCAGCAAGACCACCCGCTGTGCCGACAAATCCCGATAGGAGCTGCACATATCTCGTTCCTAGGGCACACCGGATGAACACTACGTACAACTAAAACCAACCCTCAAGTTTCCCCGAGGTGGCGCT
>NC_041382.1:310847636-310852372 GCF_002162155.2 Triticum dicoccoides | reverse complement strand
GCTGGCTGACCCAAGGGAAAAAGAGGCTAGGTGGCGAATGGTAAAACCAATGTTGGGCCTTGCTGGAGGAGTTTTATTCAAGGCGAACTGTCAAGGGGTTCCCATTATAACCCAACCGTGTAAGGAACCCAAAATCAAGGAACATAACACCGGTATGACGGAAACTAGGGCGGCAAGAGAGGGAAAAACGGAAGAGAAAGAGAATAGGTAAAACTAAGTTGCTCCTTTGACAAACGAGTGAAACCAAAGAACCTTGAAAAGGTTAAGCCATTTCGAGAAAAGAATACAACGGAGATGAACGAAGTTGAAAACACTCTGTTAGGGAAGAGGAACAAGGAAGAACAAATTCGGACAGCACTCCGGTTGAAACGGAAGTCAAAAACTTGATAAAATGAAAAGAACTTGAGCAAAAGGGCACAACACTCCGGTTAAAACGGTAAGCACGAAAAGAACATTATCTTTGATGAAACGAGATGATGGTTGAAGAAAGCAACATCATAATGCCTCCGGAAGAAAAGAATAGAAGATAAATAATTGCCATAGGAGAATTGAGAAGAAAATGCCAACTTATGCCACAAAAGAGCTTGAAGAGGCATCTTTAGGGGAAGGGTCGAACGGAGTTGTTGGAACACCAACAACGAAAAGAATAAGCTTGATATGGTCTTATGGAATACATCTCAAATTATGAGGTGACAACCAGCCACTTACGGGAAAAGAATTGGATTGATAACAACAAGGAGACAAGAAAACTATTTCACCGGGAGAATAAAAGAAGAACTTTGGTCACTTATGAGCACCATAAATGGCAACAGTCATTAGGGAAGGCTTAAGGTGAAATATAACCCAAGATAACTCCAATGACGAGATTGATGGGTTTAAAATATCTCATTCCTAACAACTTTTGAATCATGAAACATGAAGGGAAATTGTCAACAATGACATAACACCACCTCAAAAGATAAGGTAAAAAGAATTGCACTCCGGATAGCAAGATGAAGAAAGCTTGAACTCCTCTGAAAAGAAACTTGATGAACGCTTCAAGAAGGAATTAAATCCTTGATGAACCATCATGTAGAACCTCTATGAAGAACTCCGGTAATGAAAGAATGATCGAAAGAAAGAGAAGTTGAAAGCACAAGGTGAATCCTTGTAATGACTTAGATGGATCTCCGTGATGATATAATTGCGATAGCTTGGAACTCCGAAAAAAGAAAAGATAAAGCATCTCAAACTGAGAATGTGATATGATGAACCATTCCGGAAAAAGAAATTGAATAAACTCGATGAAACAAGAATAAGAATTACATTATGCTTATCCTTCACCAATTCGAATTGATGACAAGCAATGGAATTGGCATACTACCTATTCTCGTAGAAAGGATTAAGTGAGATATAGTGCCAACTTGGAAAGGTCTTCGACGAATCCACCGATAGGATTGAGAACAGCAAATGAATTGATATGATAACAAGGTAAGAAGAATCTTGAACGAACCACCGTAAGAATTGAAAAGGAACGAATAAAACATAAAGAAACACCGGGAAGAATTAGCAAATACACGAAGATGCTTGAGAGGATTTAGATACATGAGAACGAAGAGATCACGAGCCGATTAAAGATCACTTGAACAACGCACCGGTAAAATTGGAGAATGATAACTCACAGCTGAGAATGAAAAACCCTGAATTGATGGACTCTGGATAACACACTGAGAAGACTCTTGAATAGCTCCAGATAGGTGAAAAGAATTCTCACAATCAAACAATTATGAGAGGATGGCAGAGAATGGGGCAAGATTTAAAAGAAACTCTTCTTCGGTCTCCGAATCTAAGAATGAAGACGGGAAACACCACCAATAATTGTAGAGGCACTCCGGAAGAATCAAACGCGAAGAGATTGAGCCAACGATGAAAAAAATTTGAAAGATCTTGGAGAAAAGCATTTGACTGATGAAAAATTCATTCTTACGTCAAACATGGAAAAGAATTTGAGAGTAATGCCGGGTAAAGAGAAGAGTCAGGTAAGATCCTGGGAAAAGACCTATGGGTTAGGGCCCACTCAAAAGAAACACCATTGAAATGATTACTTGAAAAGGAGAATGCACTGGTTGAATTAAATGGTTTGAAAGAGGTAACAATCTCGAAAGAGCTTGAATGAATGAGAATATGCACTAGCATCTTCTGAGATATCTTCAGCACTCCGGAATAAATGAATGGCGAGAGGTGAACGATTAAGAGGTGCACCGGCATAAGAAAAGCATTGGGCAAAAAGAAAAGACTATGCTCAATACCAAAGCTTGAATTGAATCCACCGGAGAAGAAAGAGAACGAGTAATGACGAACTAGAAGCTCCGTTAGTATCTTCCTGAGAATCACCGGATACGAACATTGAAAGAAAAGAATGAAGAGACTTCACATGAATAAGATGGACACTTGATTACGAAATTTGAGTCCTTGAAGAAAATGGGGTGGGTGGGTGGGAAAAACAAAGGCAACTTGGGACGGATGAAGCAAAACACCGTTGAGAAGAAGTGATAAATGATCTTGCAGATGTTGAAATGATCGGATCCACTTGAAGAGAAACACGCCGGTTGAAAAGAAATTGAAATGATAAACTCGATTATCAAGAAGGATTGGTATTCACATCGGATTATGAGAACACCGTTTAGGAAAAGTATGGAATCAACACTTGACATTGAAGCAACTCGAATACCACAACTCAAAACAAAACAAAGGATTGACTTGCAAAATAAGTCGAAACAAACATATGATAGAGATTTCGCCCGAAGTTTTCGTGGTGGGGCCTACACGGGCTCGATCGTACAGCACCATCATGTACAAGGCAGTCACATGACATACGAAGCGTCCCCGAGTTGGCATAGCGAAGGACTCTTTAAGACACAACGAGACCACTGTAAAACCAACCATGAATAGGCGGACCACTAGATGTCGAACCCCAATTTGATATCATACATCTGACGGAAAGATATCCTAAGAGCTACTTGAATTCCCACTTATAAACTCCCGAAACTTTCCGGTTATGCAATCGGGTGTTGGGGATACATGGGAAGCATAATATCTCACCCAAAACTAGAAAATCCTACATCCAGCTGTATCCGTCCTTCAACACATAAACAAGAAACCTTCGGAAATCATCTACCTCAACCTTCGAAAAGCATCCGTTATACGAGTTATGGCAATACTCCCGAACTCCCGCCCCAGTACTGGGTGGAGTCGAGGTTATCTCACCAACAACTGCATAAAAGAGATTTTCGATGTCAGCGAAACTAAACTCAGGTATTCCAGAACTACAACGATAAAATTGTGACGACAACACCTCAGAGCTCAACTCTCCGAGACACTGCCACAACCCCTAAAGACAGGAGGCACCAAGAACAATGTTCTCGTCACAAATCGATCGGAACGATTCCAAGATACCCGCGTGATCCTAATTTTTTTTTGTGAAATTTGAGAAGAGAAGAGTCAAAACTCTACGTCAGGATGCCTCACCAGAGCGATGAAGGGGCTGGGGAGTAAAAAGAATTCCTAAACTCTCCGATATATAATTCCTAAAAGATTCAAAACATTTTTTTAGACTCAACTCGACAGCTAATTCGATCAAGCAGTGGGGGCTCCTAAGGTCGGGGAAGGCTCTGATTACCAACTTGTAACACCCTCGATGCGGCTATATCTCCCACGTGTCGAAGCACGACTTAGAGGCATAAACGCATTGAAAGTAATGTCGCAAGTGAGGCAATCTTCACACAACCCATGTAATACATAAGGGAAAGAGATAAATAGTTGGCTTAAAATCGCCACTTCACACAATTACATGAATAAAACATTACATCAACCAGATACAATCAAGGCTCGACTACGGAACCAAAATAAAAGAAGACTACCCCAAATGCTACACAGATCCCCGATCGACCCCAACTGGGCTCCACTACTGATCAACTAGAACGAAACAACACAAAGGACAAGATCTTCATCGAGCTCCTCCTTGAGCTTGGTTGCGTCATCTGCACGGTATCATCGGCACCTGCAAACTGGTTTTGGAAGTATCTGTGAGTCACGGGGACTCAGCAATCTCACACCCTCGCGATCAAGACTATTTAAGCTTATAGGAAGGGTAAAAGGTATGAGGTGGAGTTGCAGCAAGCGACTAGCATATATGGTGGCTAAACATACGCAAATGAGAGCGATAAGAGAAGGCAAAGCACGATCGTGAAACTATGATCAAGAAGTGATCCTAGAACAACCTACGTCAAGCATAACTCCAACACCGTGTTCACTTCCCGGACCCCGCCGAGAAGAGGCCATCACGTTAACACACGCGGTTGATGCATTTTAATTAAGGTCAACTTCAGGTTTTCTACAACCGGACATTAACAAATTCCCATCTGCCCATAACCGCGGGCACGGCTTTCGAAAGTTCAAATCCCTGCAGGGGAGTCCCAACTTAGCCCATGACAAGCTCTCACGGTCAACGAAGGATATACCTTCTCCCGAGACATTCCGATCAGACTCGGTATCCCGGTTCTACAAGACAACTTCGACAAAGATAAAACAAGTCCAGCAGCACCGCCCAAATGTGCCGACAAATCCCGATAGGAGCTGCACATATCTCATTCTCAGGGCACACTCAGATTGTCTAAACTTCCGATAGACCAGCCTAGAGTTGCCCCTGGTGGCCACCGGCGGCTGACAGTTTGGACCAATACTCAGAGGAGCACTGG
>NC_041382.1:310820795-310847132 GCF_002162155.2 Triticum dicoccoides | reverse complement strand
ACCCTTGAGTCTGCAGAACCCAAGGGAAAGAAAAGGCTAGGTGGCGAATGGTAAAACCAATGTTGGGCATTGCTGGAAGAGTTTTATTCAAGGCGAACTGTCAAGGGGTTCCCATTATTACCCAACCGCGTAAGGAACGCAAAATCCGGGAACATAACACCGATATGACGGAAACTAGGGCAGCAAGAGTGGAACAAAACACCAGGCGTAAGGCCGATCCTTCCACCCTTTACCAAGTATATAGATGCATTAATTAAATAAGATATATTGTGATATCCCAACAAGTAAACATGTTCCAACAAGGAACAACATCTCCATGTTCCAACAAGGAACAAACTTCAATCTTCACCTGCAACTAACAACGCTATAAGAGGGGCTGAGCAAAGCGGTAACATAGCCAAACAATGGTTTGCTAGGACAAGGTGGGTTAGAGGCTTGGTTCAATAATATGGGAGGCATGATAAGCAAGTGGTAGGTATCACATCATAGGCATAGCAAAAGAGCGAGCAATTAGCAAGCAAAGATAGAAGTGATTTCGAGGGTATGGTCATCTTGCCTGAAATCCCGCAAGGAAGAAGAACGAGTCCATGAAGAAGACAAACAGGCGTTCTCGAACGGGTCCTCACAACGCGGATGTTATCGGAACCAACCCGAAGAAGAAAACACCGGAAAGAAGCACACAACATAGTAAACAAACCACACATGAACATGGTATGATATGCAGGATGCGGTATGCGATGCATATGCATGATTTACAAGGGAATGAAAAAACCTGGCCTCAACTTGGAAATCCAAGTGTTCCACTGGAAAGGTGAGGTGATTTCGGTTGAAATCGATATAAAGATCACCGAAATCAGAGGCACGGTTTGGAAATGGCAAGCAAAACAAATATGGCACCGATCTGCGATAAACAACAAGTAGCCATCTAAATGCACTAAGATAAATATGCTACAACACTCAAACATGGCAACAAGATACATGGTAGGGATCCATTCATGATGCTTGACAAAAGATGAACACTTAGCTACGGCCAATTCATCCATTAAAAGGTTCAAACAAGCATGGCAAAAGTGCAAATGATAAACAGGTTTCAGACTTTGTGAAATTAACACTAGTCTGGAATTTCAGATCAGGTAGCACTCTTCGGAGCATGAAAACTATATGCTACAAGAAATTAACATGTCAAAGTAAAGCATGGAATGGAGCTACTCAAAGAGCTTAACAAAAAGTCCCTTAGTGACCTTGAGCCAAAAGGGATCAGAAAATACAATTGCAAGCATGTGAACATGGCAAAAACATAATCAGATTACAGACTTAGTGAAAAGCTGGAGCATGCAAATCTGTTAACGAGCAGACATGTTTACGAGCTCGATGCACTTACTACAGAGCAAGTCATGACAAACTAAGCATACACACATCAAGAATACATATTATATAAGATAGACATGGCCAGAACAACAACATAGCATGCACGGATCAACAACAACATCCTCGGCAAAATCGCTAACAAGTAGACAATCTGCCAGGATTCACGAAATAGCAAAAGTAGAGCTCGATTGACTCAAGCTAGGATGCTCCATAATTGCAAACAAAGACATGGATGGATAGAGCACCACAATATTAACAAATCATCCTTACTGATCATCCTCAAAAGAGGCACGGATCACTAGGAAACAACATGAACATATGGCATATTGATAAAAACAGATCAAGGACTTTGCAAGCTTGTGCTAGTCACCACACATATCACAAAAATACATGGATAGCATCTCTGTAAAGATGGCATGGCATATAACAAAACACATGTAGAGCTCAGGAGAATATCATGCACACATTAATCATGGCAAAAATGACAAATAGCTATTTGGTGCAACAGATCTGACAATAATCACAAATAGCTCTCTTCCAACAGCATTTCGGGCATCAAGATGAGCTCAAATGAAAAAGATGCAGTGAGGTGAAATGATGTGCTCTCTGAGGCGAACATTTCGATATGCTACACGCCCAAAACGGAGTTGCGGGTGCAAAGTTATGGCATGATGAAAATAGCAAAATATTAGGGTTTCGAGGAGAAAAGTCAACCTCTCGTCTAGATCCAGATTTGCACGCAGATCGAGATGGCGGCGGATCTCGCCGGAACAGTGGCTGCCGGTGCCATGAGTTCGCCGGAGGAGAGGGGAAGGTGCGCCGGCGACGAGGGAGGCCGGACGGCGGGGGAGCGGACCGGCGACGGCGATGGGCGGAGCCGGCGACGAGGGGAAGTGGCGGCGGGGCGATGTGCCGCGGCGAGGTGCGGGACGCCGGTGGGATGGCGCGGCAAGCTCGCGGTGGCCGGCGCTGCTCCGGCGACTGGACGCGGAGAAGGCGGCGGAGCAGCTCGGGAGCCAGGCGGCAGCGTCAGGCGCTCCAGGCGCGGGGCGCCTCGATGGGCTCGGGGGCCCGCATCGGGCCGAGCGGGCCGACAATGTGGGGCGGCGCACGGGGCGAGTCAGGAGCTGACACCTGGTGGCGGCGGGGCGAGTCGGACACGTCCGGCCTGGTTCGGACGTGTCCGGTGGCGCGGGGAAGATGGATTTAGGGTTTCAGGAGAGGGGAGACCCGTGAATTTCAGAGGGGGGCCTATTTATAGGCATAGAAGGAGCTAGGAGAGTCCAAATGAGGTGCGGTTTTCGGGCACGCGATCGTGATCGAATGCTCTAGATGATGGAGAGTGTTTTGGTGGGTTTTGGGCCAAATTGGAAGGGTGTTGGGCTGCAACACACACGAGGCCTTCTCGGTCCCTCGGTTAACCGTTGGAGTATCGAACGAAGTCGAAATGATATGAAACTTGATAGGCGGTCTACCGGTAGTAAAACAAGGCCGCTTGGCAAGTCTCGGTCCAATCCGGAAATGTTTAACCCCCACACACGAAAGGAAGGTAGAAAGGACCACCGGAGGAGATAGGAGCGCCGGAATGCAAAACGGACAACGGGGAAAATGCTCGGATCCAAGAGACGAACACGTATGCAAATGCAATGCACATGATGACATGATATGGAATGCATGAGATGCAAGCAAAGACAACGCAACAACAGCGAATAACTGGAGGACACCTGGCACATCGGTCTCGGGGCGTTACAACATGTCTCCATGCTCAATCATGTCGTAGCTGTAGTCGTGGATGAAGGCCGAAGATGGCACACCATCACTCTCCTATAAGACCAAAGATAAGGTCTCATGGGCGGTCTCGTAGCTTGACTCGGAGTATGAGTCCAATATGGGCGCCGTCGTCATGTTGTTGAAGAGATTCGTGCTCATCGCCGTGGTAGAAGGGAATGGCCCTTGCTCGACCGTCTTGTCGCCGTCTTGTTGTTGGAGGCCCATATGATCTGCCACCTCGTAGCTCGTCTCCATGACCAAAGGGAATTTCCCATGCTCGGCCATCTTCCTTGAGGGGCTTCTGAAGATGGAAGTGCCGCCCTCGCTCGTAGGTGGTCGCCTTGTACTTGATGATGTTGATGTAGGCGAACTCACGGGAAGTAGGTGAAGATGTCGTACGTCCAAAGACGAAGATGCCTTGAGAACACTTGGCGAAGATGCCGAAGTGGTTCGTGTAGCCATAGCTCCGTCGTGGTGGTGCTTGTCTCGCGGTCTTCTCTTGTGCTCATGATGTTTGGACTTGGCGTGAAGTAGGGCTTGTTGGGACTTGTAGGTAGGCGCTTGGTGGGCATCGTCATGATGATGTTGGCGTTGTCGCACTTGATCTCGTAGTAGATGTCGTTTGTCATCGTCGTGCACATGTTGCTTGGAGGTGACTTGCCCTACATGACGAGGTGGATCACGTAGGTGATGGTGGTCGCCATGGAGATGTGGACATGGACAACTTGCGCTTGTATCGCTTGGGCGCTCCGAAGATGATCGATTTTCTCGCCACCGCCTTGAAGATGACAAAGGGGAAGTAGACTTGATCAAGGCCCGAATCTCCTCCATCCTTGCATCTTGATCCTCCTTTTGTGCGGAAAGCTTGTTGACGATATAGTCCCTTTTCCTCGCTTTGGAGTGGCGAATGTCGATGGAGAGGTTCTCGATGCGCTCTCGCAATCTTGATTGTGCACCTTGCATTTGTCATTCTAGATCGAAGATGGACGCTTTGGTGATGTAGTTGTTCACGTCGTCGTTGTTGTGGAAGACCGGAGATGAAATGCCTTGCCTATCCATCACTCCAAGAGAAAAATGTGAGTGGTAGAAAGAGAAGAACGAATACCAAATGTACCTTGACCGAAGTTGAAAGTGGATCAATGATCACTCCAATGTGGACAAGGAAATAACACAATTTGTACCAATTCTTGTCGGTTTCTCACACCTACACAAGTACAAGCTTATTGTGGAGCTTGGTTAGGATGGTGGCACAAAATTTGATGCAATCGTAAGTGAGCTTCAATAATGTTGGAAAAGATCCGCAAGATGGAATGTAACAAGTAGACCAAGCATATAAGGTACACGGAAACACACACGCAAAAAGATAAGTGGGGTCAGGCGACCAAGGGTGAGCCAAAATGTGGAATCCACAAGAATACTCTTGTTGCACAACACTAGAGAGATGCTAGCATGATTGCACAATAGGAGGATACAAATAAATTGTGCACAACCTACTTAGCAAAAATGCAACGACTTCTATCCCAAGTATGCTCTATGCATGGTGTTTCTATGATATGATCCAAGATGATCTAGTATGACAATCTTAATGTTGTATGATGCTATGGTTCTTGCTTAAAAGCTCTTTGCTTATCTTTCCTCTTTGCTTAAAAGCTTGTTTGGCTCTTTGATGTTTGAGCTCTTTTCTCATGCAATGCTTGACGAACCAAGATAGCAATTGTGTATGCAATGACAACTTTGTGACACAAGAGATGATACCAATATATGAAACAATGATGTATGTATGCTATGGGAAGTATGATCACTAATGTGCACAAGTCTCGTTGCCAACAATACTCAATGGCTAGTCTCGATGGGTAAGCAATGCAAAGGAGTAAGGCTATGATGACTATCAATGTAATGGCAAGAGTGATATGTCCAATACCAAGACGAGGTCACCGTTCTTTGGTTCCACGTCCGTAAGCAAGAATAGATGACGGTGATCCAGTCACGAATATCAAGATGACATGGAGGTTACCGTCCGAGTCGATGATGAGTGGGGTGATCTTGATGGAGATACCAAGATGATGGAGACTCGTCCCTAAGTAGCCGAAACACCTTAGGAAACGGAAAAACCGCGAACTCAAAATCTCAAATGTCAAATGTCAAATGGTGGTAGCGGGAATGCCGTGGTGGTTTTGTGAAAGCTCAATGGAATTGCGGAATGTCAATGATGGGTTGTGGAGTACGCAATTCGGAAATGGAGGGTAAGGTGGTGGACTATACACGGTGTCGGAGTCACAACACCTTAGGAGACACAACTCTCAACACAAACAAAATTGGGTTAAGTCGGTGTGGAAGAAGTGTATGGTTGGTAAGCCTATGCGGAAGTGGTGGTGGTGGTTGATGAAGAAGCAGCCATCCCTAAGTAGCCTAGACACCTTAGGACACTCAAATCACTCTTCAAGAAACCACTAATGCGACGGGGAACAAAATTGGTTAGGTTGCGAAAGTCGGTGGTGATGGAGCGGATGATGTGGTGTAAGCCCTAGGCAAAGATGCCAAAATTGTCAAACTTTGATGGAGTCAAAAGATATTGGTGGTATTTTTGTTGGAACGGGGATGTCAAGAGCTTTTCAATGAGCTAAAGAACGCAAAAATCGGAGTTCGGATGAATTAGTTATGGCCGAAACACAATTTGAGCGAAATCAGTTTTTACAGGTTACGGATGTCCGGACAAGGTCGGATGTCCGAGGGCCGGACGTCCGGGCGGGCTTGAAAATCCGTAAATTCGGCTCGGGTTAGGGGTTCCGGTCGTTCGGAAAAGGTCAGACGTCCGGTCGTTCCAGGGGCTCCGGACCTCCGTAAAAGGCCGGTCATCCGGTGGGTCGGGGTCAACGCGAGATTGGAGATCTGGGGCGCGATTTTGGGCGGAAAATGATGATTTGGGGGTCAAAATTGTTGAGATTTTGTGGATGGAAAGTGGGGAAAATTGGAGAGATGCTAGATCCACTTGAAACAAAGCAAACCCACGGATCGTAACCAACAAAATCTCAACACACTAACAAATCACAAAAAAAATTGGGCTATTTTTGTGGGGAATTTTCGAATTAGGGACAAAAACAACAAGAACTAGGCTAGCAGCACAACGGGGAGGCTCCGAAATCGTGATCAATGTGGCTCATGATACCAAGATGATGTAGGGTAGAACCCTATGTGGCCGATGTTTCACGAAAGGAGCAGATCCCGCGAAGAACACGAAGAACACGAGAGGAAAGAGAGGGAAAACACAAGAGAAACACAAGAGGATCACTAAACCAACACAAGAAAGTCACACATGTGCTAGATCCTCGGATACATAGAGTTCACACGGTACACGATCAAATAAGGATGATACAAGTGTAACAATCTCTCCGTGAGGAGGTCTTGATGTTCTTCTCCGCAAGGAGGTCTTGAATCCAAAGGTATCTTCTCCGAAGATGCGGCGGTCTCTCACGAGGAGTAGATCCGATGTGGATGAGCATAGCTCTATCTCTCAAAATGAGCTAAACAACGCTAACCCTAACTATGAGGAGGTGGAAGAGTATATATAGTCTAGGGACACGAAGGGGTAAGTGGGGGATACACGTGAAGATTATATGGAGGAAATCGAAGTATTAGTGGAGAAGAATGACGACCTGATCAAGAAGATCAGAATATTCATGGGAGGCCCTACACCAATAGAAGAAGACGAAGAACCCAAGCAGATTCTCCCGAAAGACTACATCATCATCGACGACACCGACTCGGACCCAGACGATAGCGATGATGACTATGTTGATGAAGCTGGAGCAGATATCATGGAGTCTGCAACCAAAGAATATTTCTAGTAGACTACCCCATCAGTAGTAGTATTCCACCATGTAAATATAGTAGTCCGAGCACTTTTACGATAGTTAGACCGATTGTATGCCTTTGTTTGATTGAATGAAGTGATATTGTTTGCTTTTGCCTCATGTGCATATGGGTAGTGTTTTCTCTCTAGACCTCATTCTATTCTTAAATCTCATCTTTTCTAAACCCATCAGATGCCTCCGAGACGTGACAATGGATTTTCTTTCCCACCGGAGATCACTTAGTTGATCCAGCAGCAGAATACGTTAATGCAGTTGCTAGTCCAGAATCAGAATCAGGGGAACAACAACAACTACTACCCACCACCACCACCTGTTGATCACTTAACCCGTTTTCTTAGGCTGAATCCGCTGGTGTTCTCCAGTAGCATCGAGCCGATAGTAGCAGATGATTGGCTCCGCAAGATTGGAAGGGAGTTAACCACTACATGATGTACTGATGCTGAGAAGGTGCGCTTTGCCGCACATTAGTTGGATGGACCAGCAGCATCATGGTGAGAGAATTACACTGTCACCTACCCTATAACCACGATGACATGGGATCAGTTTCAGCAGGCTTTCCGTACTACCCATGTTTCAGCCGGAGCTATGGCCATGAAGAAGCATGAGTTTCGCAACTTATGCCAAGGAGGACGGACCGTTGGCCAGTATGTGGATGACTTTAGTAAGCTAGCACGTTATGCCCCAGATGACGTTGCTACGGATGCCGCTAAGCAGGAGAAGTTTCTGGAAGGACTGAATGATGAGTTGAGCATGCAGTTGATGGTAGCAAGCTTCAACAACTACTAGGAGTTGGTAGATCATGCTCTGATGATTGAAGGGAAGTAGGATCAAATTGAGAACCACAAGAGGAAGTATGGACAAGGGAAGTACAATTCTGGAGCTTAGAAGAAGCCGCGTTTTACCCCAAGACCGTGTAACATCCCAAAATTCTAAATTTTGGAATGTTATATTAAATAAATAACTTTATTTGTTTGATTGTGAGTGATTGATTGTGTGAAACTAAGTGGAATTTGAAACTTTTTGAAAAGTTGAATGAGAAGGAATGAAATGACTTTCCCAGACTTTCACTTTGCATTTTCGATCTCAATGAATTCAAATTTTATTGCACCACAAAACCCTAAAGTGAAGAAAATATGACTTCTTCCATTTAAAATGAAAAGGGTTTTGAAAATATTTGAATTCCTTTTGGAGATATTTCAAATTCAGAAGATTTATGCAACTCAATGATTTTCATGAGAGAAGATAAAATGACTTCTTAAAATTATATGAAATAGAGTTGGAAGTGGTTTGAAATTCAAATGCAAAACCATTTAGGAGTTATTTGACTTTTAATCAAATTATTTTTCTCCTCAAATTAAATAAATGGAAATAAGGGTAAAATGATTCCCTTGAATGGAAAATTAGGAGAAAATAAATTTAAAATCATGTTGGTATTTTACAAATGATTTTTGTTGGGTTTTAATGCAATAGTAGCACTGTTTGGTTTATTATTATTATTTTGAATTTTATTTGTAGATGAAAATATGTTCATCTTTTAGGATTTCTTTTTCTGAACATTTTGACATATATATATATATATATATATATGTCCTATATAAAAATACTATAGGTTTTTCTATATTTAGTTTTTTCCCCTCTCTGCTTTAATTCAAAAAAAGGAAAAAGCCCCAGCGTGCGGCTAGGCCAACAGGCCCAGCAACGCCGCAACCCACCAGCGCGCCCGAGCCTGCCAGCCCAGCTCCGCGCCAGACGCCCGGAGCCCCTTCGCCTCGGTCACCCGCTCCCCACTCGCTCGCCCCTGTGCCGCTGACCGCAGGGCCCCACTGCCCGATCGCTCTCGCCCGCAACCTTCTTCCTCCCCACGCCAGAACCACGCCGCCGCCGCCGAATCCTGGATTCCTCGGGATCCTCTCCTCAATCCTCCCCTCCTTCAAGCACCATCCCCCTATATATACTCATCTCCCTCGACCGATTCTGCCCCAAAGCCCCCTCCGAGAACCCCCGCCTCCTTCTCAATTGCTCGCCGGAGCCGAGCGCCCCCACCACGCCATTGCCGCCCCACCGAGCTACTCCGACCCCCTCGCCGCCTCCCGAGACCACCTCCGCACTCCCCTCGCTCATCCGCACCTCCTTGTGCGCTCGTGCGAGCCAGAAACTCACCGGAGCGCCGCCACCGCCGACGACCGAACGCCATCGCCGCCTCGACCTCGCCGCCGACTGTCTCCGACCACCTCCACCGGCGCCACGACCATCGTTGTACTCGTCGTCGTCTGCTTCATTGTTTATCAAAGATTCCAAGAGCGTTATTATCTTCATCAAGTAATACCAGGCAAGTTCACTTTGACCATGGTTTTCATACCTATGTTTTATTTGCATGTAGTAGTACATTTTCAATAATCCCTCCAATAGTGATATTGATTTCTTGTAGTTGAGTGGAATGCATGAGGTAGGAACCCATCTCCCTGTTATCAAGCCCAGAACGTTATATAGTTTTAATGCTATGCTTTAGTAGACGGGGTTTGGTATGAGTGCATGAGAGTGGTGTGAAGGAGGACTCTACGTCAATGGCGACAACTTCATGATGGCACCGGCAAGGACTGCATCTTCAGGACACCTCAAAATTTCGAGACTCGAGACAAGAATTCAATACACACTACTGGGTGAAGGACGGTTGACGGGCACCCTGGAGAAACCAGTGGTCAGAGGAACTCTTCGGAAGACCATGTTTTGGTCATCTTGTTCTCAAACACCCTGAAGTGCGAGAATGTAAAGAAAGGGATTGAATCTTGCGGGTAAAGTGTACAAACCTCTGCAGAGGGTTAAAACCTAATCGATTAGCCGTGTCCCCGGTTACGGACAATTTGAGCCTCTGGACTTGGATCTATCTCGGAACTCTCAACACCGGACTGATAATTTAATATTGGGCAACTTATGATGATTTGGGCTATGAGACATCGGTTGGCAGAACCATGTCATGATAGAAAACTCCATAGTACAGACTCCGGTTAATTCCTTTGATGTAGGGAAAATAAAACCAGCTTTTATGCAAACAAAACTCAGTTATAGAGCCACGAAGCCATATTGCATATAGTATAGTTTATCATTTGTTTTCTCTTATAGTGATCTTGCCGGTACATTCAATGTACTGACCTACACGGCTGCAACGTATCATGTTGCAGATATTTCTTTGACGAGTAAGAGTTACGATACAGGGTTACGGTCTACACTCAACTTGCCGATGGCGTTGATGGGACTCCACACCCGATTGTTTGTTTCCGCTGAGACTTATGAGGTATATATCAGTTTTACGTTATTTATACATGTGATTGCACTTTGATATATACATTGATGTACTGTGTGTGTCAGCATACCGATCCAGGGATGGCACAGATACACAGAGGCTTGACCGTCTGAGGTCGGGTCGCTACAGACCGGGAGGACCTTTTCAGCATACCCATGGAGGAGGTAGCTCGCACAATCATAATGGCCCCAAGAATGGTAATGGGAATGGAGGAAGCAACGGCCAGAACCGTGCCAACCCGTCAACCCCAGCTAAGAGAGACCTGAGCCAAGTCACTTGCTTTAAGTGTCAGAAGACCGGACATTATGCCAATGAATGTCCTGAAGCCCAGAATGGAAGTGGAAATGGAAGCTCTGGGAAGAAGCCGAACCCTTTCAATAGGGGACAGGTGAACCACGTTAACATGGAGGAGGTTGAAGCTCAGCCAGATGCAGTAATAGGTAAGTTTTTGGTTAAGTCATTTACTGCACTTGTTCTTTTTGATACTGGTGCATCGCGTTCATACATATCAAGGGGATTTGTGGATAAGTATAAACTGCCAACCCAAGCCCTTAGGTCACCCATGTTAGTAACCTCGCCTGGAGCAGAGTATATGGCCAGTCTATGGTGTGATCGGTTACCATTAAGGATTGGTAACTATGTATTTCCCTCGGACCTAATAGTATTGGAATCTCAAGGATTGGATGTGATATTAGGCATGGATTGGTTATCGAAGTATGAAGGGAACATTGAATGCGCCAGCAAGTCAATTTTGCTTACAATGCCAGAAGGAAGAAGGATCAAGTATGTATCCCGGCATGTGCCGAAGAGGACTCAAGTAAATTCCCTAACAGGAGTTGTGCAGGAGGAAGTACCAGTGGTGAAGGATTTCCCTGATGTATTTCCAGAGGAGTTGCTAGGCATGCCACCGGATAGAGACATTGAGTTTTTGATTGAGCTTTTGCCAGGCACAGGGCCAATATCTAAGAGACCATACAGGATGCCCGCAAAGGATTTGGAGGAGATTAAGAAGCAGATTAAGGAGTTACTGGATAAAGGTTATATCCACCCAAGTTCTTTGCCTTGGGGATCGCTAGTACTTCTAGTGGAAAAGAAGGATGGATCATTAAGGATGGTTGTTGATTATCGAGGATTGAATGAAGTAATAATCAAGAATAAGTACCCATTACCGATGATCAATGATCTGTTTGATCGATTGCAAGGAGCTAAGGTATTTTCCAAGATCGATCTGCGATCTGGATACCATCAGTTGAAGATTCGAGAGCAGGATATACCTAAGACGACTTTTACTACCAGGTATGGGCTGTATGAGTATACCGTTATGTCATTTGGTCTGACTAACGCACCTGCCTATTTTATGAACATGATGAACAAAGTGTTTATGGAGTTTTTGGATAAGTTCGTCGTAGTGTTCATTGATGATATTCTGGTTTACTCGAGGAATGAAGAGGAGCATAAGGAGCATTTGTGTTTGGTACTTGGGAAGCTCAGAGAACATCAGTTATATGCCAAGTTTAGCAAATGTGAGTTTTGGTTGAAGGAAGTTGGATTCCTCGGACACGTTATATCTGGAGAAGGTATAGTAGTAGATCCCACCAAGGTTGACACTGTGACAAATTGGGACGCCCCAACAACAGTTGGAGAAATCCGGAGTTTTCTGGGACTAGCAGGATACTATCGGAGATTCATTGAAAATTTCTCGAATATTGCGAAGCCTATGATGGAGTTGTTGAAAAAGGATACCAAGTTCATATGGACTGAGGAATGTGAGGCCAGTTTCCAGGAGTTGAAGAAACGTTTGGTTACATCACCAGTGTTGATTTTGCCGGATCAGAACAAGGATTATGAGGTGTATTGCGACGCTTCACGTCGAGGACTGGGAGCAGTGCTTATGTGGGAGGGAAGAGTTGTTTCATATGCCTCATGACATCTTAAGCCTCATGAGTTGAATTATGCCACGCATGATTTGGAGTTAGCAGCCGTAGTGCATGCATTAAAGACTTGGAGACATTTTCTCATTGGAAACCATTGTGAGGTGTACACGGATCGCAAGAGTTTGAAGTATATTTTCACGCAGAAGGAGTTGAATCTCAGGCAAAGGAGATGGTTGGAGCTCATTAAGAATTATGACATGAGATTGCATTATCATCCCGGAAAGGCTAACGTAGTAGCCGATGTGTGGATTCGTAAAAGCCATGTCAACACCCTAATGACGGGAGATTTACCGAAGGAGTTAGCCGAGGACCTTCGTGAGCTATGTTTGGAGATAGTTCCGAGAGGCTATGTAGCAGCATTGGAGATTCAGTCTACTTTGATGGGTAAGATCAGAGAAGCTCAGAAGACTAACAAGGAGATTGCTTCTATAAAGGAGAAGATGGGCAAAGGAAAAGTTAAAGTATTTCGTGAGGATGAGCACGATACCCTATGGTTTGAAGACCGTGTTTATGTGCCCAATGACCTGGAGATCAGGAAGTTAATTCTACAGGAGGCCCATGATTCACCATATTCGATTCACCTAGGAAATACCAAGATGTATTTGGATTTGAAGGATACTTTCTGATGGACCAGAATGAAGAGGGATATTGCGGAGTATGTAGTAGTTTGTGATGTATGTCAGAGAGTAAAAGCAGAGCATCAGAAGCCAGCAGGATTGCTACAGCCATTGCCAATACCCGAATGGAAGTGGGATAAGTTAGGCATGGATTTTATTACAGGATTGCCCAGAACGCGTCCAGGCTATGACTCGATTTTGGTTGTAGTCGATCATTTGACAAAGGTAGCTCATTTCATCCCGGTGAAGACTACCCACACCAGTGCTAAGTTGGCAAAGATATACATGACCAGGATCATATGTCTGCATGGAGTTCCAAGGAGTATTGTATCAGATAGATGAATCCAGTTTACCTCAAAGTTCTGGAATCAGTTGCACGAAACTTTGGGTACCAGGCTAGAGTTCAGTACAACTTTTCATCCGCAGACAGATGGACAGACCAAGAGAGTCAATCAAATTTTGGAGGATATGTAGAGAGCTTGCGCGCTAGATTACAGATCTAGTTGGACGACAATTTGCCATATGCAGAGTTTTCTTACAACAACAGTTATCAATCCAGTTTGAAGATGGTCCCTTTCGAAGCCTTGTACGGAAGGAGGTGCAGGACCCTGTTGTCGTGGGATGAAGTTGGAGACCGCCAGTTGTTTGGACCGGATTTGATTAAGGAGTCAGAACAGAAGGTGAAATTGATTCACAATAGGCTCAAGGTATCACAGTCTAGGCAGAAGAGCTACACAGATTCTGAACGCAAGGAGACAGTTTACGAAGTCGGAGAACGAGTTTATCTTCGAGTATCTCCACTTCGAGGAGTTAAGTTTTTTGGAGTTAAGGAAAAGTTAGCGCCACGTTTTGTAGGACCATACAAGGTTTTGGAGCGCATGGGAGAAGTAGCCTACAAATTGGAATTGCCCTAAGGATTGTCAGGAGTTCACGATGTATTCCACGTTTCCCAGTTGAAGAAGTGCCACGCAGAGATGGCTGATATACAGCTGAGAGATACAGTGCCATTGGAAGCGATTCAATTGGACAGTGATTTGACCTATGAGGAGAAACCAGTCAAGATTCTTGAGTATGCCAGCCGAGTCACCCACAGCAAGGTTATCAAGTTTTATAAAGTTCAGTGGAGCCACCACACCGAGGATGAAGCCACCTGGGAGCAAGAGGAAGATCTGCTGAAGGACCACCCTCACCTATTTTCTAGCCAACCCGAATCTCGAGGGCGAGATTCATCTTAAGGGGGGTAGGTTTGTAACATCCCAAATTTTCAATTTGGAATGTTATACATTAGATCATCACTGCATATCATATTTTACTTGTTTTTGGTTTGATCCTAGAAATTCTACGCAACTCACGGACCCTCGGAGAGAGTTGGGGATTTCATTATTTTCATATTTGAGTTTTCTCGAATTTTGAAAATAGGATCATTTGATTTTATTTATTTTATCTTCAATTATTTCTATTATAAAAATATGAGAGAGGGAATAAAATGACTTTCCCAAAATAAAGAAATATTGAGGATTTAATAATAAAATCAAATAAGATTTCATTTTGGTTTTATTTTCCATTTTATTTGAATTTAGTAAAAATGCGCGTTTTTCATAATTGCATTTAGGCCCCAAATAAATGTTCATCCTGTTCGGCTTGATTTTAGAAGTCGGGGAAAATTTATTTTGGGATTTTTGGAGTCGGTTTAGTATTTCTTTTATTTGTTTTTCTGCGCGTAATTATTTAAAAAACGCAACCGACTTAGGGCCGGTTTCGGCCAGGACTCCTCCGGCCGGGCCTTTAAATAGCGCCGCCCCGAGCCCGTTTAGCCCAAGCCGCCGCGCCGCTAGGAACCCTAACCCTAGCGCCCCGCCGCCGCCGCACGCTACGGCAGCCGCCGGAACCCACCGCCGCATCGCCGCGCCACCCCACGCCACCCGCCGGACCCCTCCACCGCCGAGGTTGACCTCGCCGCCGCCGGTTTTTCCTAGAAAACCGTTCGGTTTTCGCTGGTTTTCGTTCGGTTTTTTTATTTTTTTAGATCCGTTTTTTCGGTTTAGTTTATTTAGCGAGCGTTCGCTCGTTAGTTCGTTTTAACGGACACGTTCATCGTTTAGTTACAGAAAACGAATGTTCGTTCGTTAATCTGTTCGTCGTTTTTCTTTTTCTCGGATTTTCCGCGATTATTTCTGATCGCGATTTCTGATCCGATTTTCATTCTAGTATAACTTTTCGCTCGTTTATCGGAATCAGGCGATTCAAGCGCCTGGAGTTTCATCTCGAAACCCTCTTTCCGTTTAACCAACTCAAACAAGTTTTTGCTTCTATAAAATTTGACCTAGATCCAGAATAGTGAACGAAGGTTGTTTCTTTCGCCGTTTGACTTTCGTTGTTTCGTTCGATTTGATTCTTTTTGCAAATCGGAGTTCTTAAGTTGAACTTTCTGGTTAGATCTCTTATTTGAGTTTTACCCGTGCATTAGATAAGTGCTTATTGTATGCTTGTTTGTTTGTGATAGAGTACCCGGAGTGCGCCGCTTGCTACTTCGAATTGCTAGGTTTCACGGATCATCAACAGGGCAAGTAACACTTTGATCATACCTCCTACTACCTAGCTTTTATTGCATTAGATCAATCCTAAAACATTGCATGATTAGGATCTAATTGTGGGTTTTGGGGAGTAGATGAGGTAGAACCTATTACCTGTTTTATTATCAAACCTTTGGGAGTTACTTCTACGTTTGCTTATATTGCCATGCTATGCTAGTAGACGTGGATTGGGTGAGTGTATCCGTGACAGATGTGTGAGTGATAATTTAATGGTTTATTTAAGGTGGCAACTTAAACACACATCTGGGTGGATTGAGGCACCTGGGTATTCCAGCGATTGCCTATTTTTCTTTTGGAACGCCACCCAGGCTCAAAGGGATCATGAGATTATTCATACTAGAAACTTCTATGTGCAGCCACAAGCTACTATGGGCTCTAGCATAGTTGACTAAGTCGTGCAAACTCTTACAATGGTAGACTAGCAGATGTAGGGGATGTAGGTTGGTACGGTCTACCCGTTCCTAAGGTGCTAGCGCTTATGAAAGACTATGTCTCGGTCATCCGTTTCTCAAACATCATGTAGTGCAAGAATCCCAACGGAGGAGATCGAGTCTTGTGGGGAAAAGTGCGCAAACCTCTGCAGAGTGTATAAACTAATCATGGTTAGCCGTGTCCCCAGTTATGGACAACTTGAGTATCTAGTACTTGGATTATCATGTGAATCTCATCATGTTACTCTAATTAATATTGTTGGGTTTTATATATGATGCTTAATTGGGATTGAGAGGGTGTCTACACTCTCAATGTTTAACAACTACCATGATAATTAAATAAAATTTATTCCTTTGCAGTAGGGAAAAATTGGCTTTACGCAAAACTGTAACCATAGAGCTTTCCACCAGCCAAATATGCATGTACTTTAGCCTTATTCTTTCATTGCTCTCTATGTGTTACATTGCCAGCATATTCCATGTGCTGACCCATTTCGGGCTGCAACGTTCATATTGCAGACTTTTCAGACAACGAGTAAGGTGCCTTTAGGTCGTGGTTCTATACTCAGTGATGCTATTGGAGTTGATGGACTCACTTATCTTCCAAGCCTTCCGCTATTATCGTTATTGGATGGCCTTAAGCCATATTTATTGCAATAAGTTATCTTTGGAGACATTCGATGTAATAAGTGTGTGATTGCTACTCTGTTATAAATCCTTCAAGTACTGTGCGTGACAGCATTACTGATCTAGGGATGTCACTGAAGCACAGAGATCAGACCGTTTGAGGTCTGGTCGCTACAGGTCTAGACCGGTCGTCCGGTGGCTGTAGATTTCTGGCAGCTTCTTCTCTTGGTCCTTGTACTTGGCGTCCTCACTAGCTCATCCATTGGATGTGGTGGCTCAGTGGATTTCCTCTAAGTACCTGATCATGCATAGCACACATGTTGGAGGTAGTAGCCATGTCTCACATGTATAAAGTGAAAGTTCGGAGAGGAGCAAGTTCACCTTGTGTCCAATGGCGTATGTTTGAGGTCTCGTCATATGTCCTCCTGGGGCTTGGAGAGTAGTCAGAGTGTACATGGGGATGAACATGGGATGCTCCGCGTCAAATACTTTCATATTGTTTATCAAAGTCATGATTCCTGCAGTCTCATAATGATTGTCCTTGCATAAACATACGTTCAATCCCCCCAGTGGATGGCTTAGCCGCGAATCTGATTCGCCTAAGTTTCAAAACTACTTCGAGTGAAGAGCAACCCTCTCACTCGGGGGCTTAGCTGCGAACCAGATTTGCCTAAGTTTCAAAACTACTCCAAGTGAAGAGCAACCCTCTCACTTGGGGGCTTAGCTGCGAACCAGATTCGCCTAAGTTTCAAAACTACTCCGAGTGGAGAGCAATGCTCCCACTCGGGGGCTTAGCTGCGACCCCGTACTCACCTAAGTTTCAAAAATACTCTGAGTGGAGAGCAATCCTCTCACTCGGAGGCTTAGCTGCGAAACAGATTCGCCTAAGTTACAAAAACTACTCCCAGTGGGAGGATGGAGCTGTGACCCGTACTCCCCTAAGTTTCAAAAATACTCAGAGTAAAGAGCAATCCTCTCACTTGGAGGCTTAGCTGCGAACCAGATTCGCCTAAGTTTCAAAAACTACTTCGAGTGGAGAGCAATCCTCCCACTTGGGGGCTTGGGTGGACTCTGTACTCGCCTAAGTTTCAAACATACTTAGAGTGAAGATCAACCCTCTCACCCTGGGGCTTAGATGGGACCCCGTACTTGCCTAAGTTTCAAAAAATACTCTGAGTGAAGAGCAACCCTCTCACTCGAGGGCTTAGCTGCGACCCCATACTCGCCTAAGTTTCAAAAATACTCCAAGTGAAGAGCAACCCTCTCACTCGGGGGCTTAGCTGCGACCCCGTACTCGCCTAAGTTTCAAAAATACTCTGAGTGGAGAGCAGTCCTCTCACTCGGAGGCTTAGCTGCGAACCAGATTTGCCTAAGTTTCAAAAACTAGTCCAGGTGGAGAGCAATCCTCCAAGTCAGGGGCTTAGCTGCGACACCGTACTCGCCTAAGTTTCAAAAATAATCTGAGTGGAGAGCAATCCTCCCACTCGAGGACTTAGCTGCGAACCAGCTTCGCATAAGTTAAAAAATCCAAGCACATTGGAGACAAGAAAACTGCATTCGGATAACTCCAGCAAGGTGATCGTCACCAAGAAGGTCAATGGATCCACGGTGAATGTCAACATCCACCCCAGCAAAAGTACTCGGGCGTCAAGCCTATAAAGGTTTAACGGTTATGTAATCACTCAGCATTCCGAGGCGAATGCATTCAAATCATCAAGTTTTTCACTCGGCAGGAGGAGGGCTAGCTGGCTTGACAAAGGTGTCCAAGTCAATTCTGTCGGTGATCCGAGTGGTTGCATCGATAAAAGTCTCCATAAAGTCTTCAAACTAGAGCTTCTTTGTGTTAGGCACCTGGATTGCCTTCAACTTGTCCTCCCTAGCCTCCTTGAAGTGGACTCGAACGAGTGATAAAGCCACATCGGCTCCACAACAAGTAGCTGACTTCTTCAAAGCTTGCACTCGACCAGGGATGTCATTAAGGCGAGTCATTAGAGACTCGAGGTCATTTTGAAGATTGTCCTCTGGCCATAGCTCCTTGTCCACCCGAGTCAGTGCGACCTTCAGCCAAGAAATATAGTCCAAGATGCTGGCAAGGCGAGATTCCAGTCAGAGCATGTTCATCGCAACTTCGGCTCCAATAGGAGAGTTGATGGGGTCCAATCCCGTTTCGATCCGCCTGGTTTCCTCCTTGAAGTTCTGACAGAACTTCATGAGGATAAATGAAAGGAGTTAACAGTGATGTTGTGAAGAAGTTTTCTGGTTCAGTCGCATGAGGAAAAGTACCTTCGAGCATGAGGAACATCTTCTTGGCAAGACCTCCCAGATAGACCTCCAACTCACCCCTCTTCCAAGTGAGTGCGTCCACTTTGTCAGCCAGGATCACCTTCTCGTCCTTCAGATGCGCAACTTCTTTCTTCACCTCATTAACAACGGTCTTCAATTTGGCATTCTCCTCTTCCAATTTGCCGACTAAAGCTAGCTTCCTGACAACTAGTTCAGTCTTCTCACGCGCCGTCTTCTCTGCCCCCGCAAGATCAATGTCCTTCTGTTCCAAGGCTTGCTTCATTTTGTCTAAATAAATAACATTCCTCAGACGAGCTTGGAGTTGACGGTTTTCACTAGGCACATCTGTTCGAGTGGAATCACTTGGTTGAAAGGATGGGGAAGAAAAAAATAACAAGGCGTACAGTCAACAAGTGGTTACCTCCCATGATTGTCACTTCGTCTTGAGCTTTCTTCAGATTCTCATTGGCAAGATCCAGGTCAAGTTTGAGTTGGATCTTCTCCTTCTCCAAAGCAGCATACTGGGTCCCAAGTTCATAAGATTTCTACAATCGACAAAAAGACAAATCAGTCGACGGAAACAAAGACCAGTTACTTCTGAGTAAAAGAGAGCAAGTTTAGATTGCTATTACAAAATTGTTCTAAGACCACCGCCGAATCAAACATTCGATGGCGGTCTCGGGGACTACACCCAGTGGGTGCACTCAGCGTGCCCCCACTGGTTTGATTTCCCACTGGGCATGGTCTGCCCAACCTGAGTGGAAGAAGCAAAAAAAAGTTCTAAGACCACCGCCGACTGCCCACAGTCGACAGCGGTCTCGGGGACTACACCTAGTAGGTGAAATTAGCGTGCCCCCACTGGATCAGTTCCCACTCGGCACGACCTATCCAGTCTGAGTAGAAGTGCTACAAACAACCATATTCTAAAATGACCCCCACCGAATCAAACATTCGACGGCGGTCTCGAGGACTACTTCCTGTGGGTGCACTCAGCGTGCCCCCACTGGACCAGGATTCCATTCGACACGACCCGTTCGACTCAAGTGGACAAGCCACAAAGCAAAAGATAAACACCCAGTGTGTCACATCCCTAGCTTTACCTTGCACTTGGACTAGCTTGGTTGTTGCATCATGCTTAAATTGAAGAAACTTGAATAGAGGGAATCTGAAAGCCTCAAAATCTTTTAAAAGAAGGGCAAGAACCCTTTAAGTGAATCCAAAATTCCCTAAAACTAGTTTTGATAATTTTGGCAAGGGTTCTATACCAAACCAAAATTTTGGAACATTTTTAAGGAATTATTTGGTCTCTGAATTTAAAACAATATTCTATTTGAATTTGAAAATTATATTCATAATATATAAGAATATATTTTCAAAACCCCTAAAATATTATATGTGCATTTGGAAATTTTGTGCAACATAAAAATATTAAGAGGAATCCTTGGCACTAGTTGAAGTCATTGTGATTTTCAAACAACGGCAAATAAATCAAAAAAAGAAAACAGAACAGAAAAATAAAACAGAGCAGAATCTTACCTGCTTACCTGGCCCAAGAGAGAATTGGCCCAGCCCACCTGGTGACTTACCAGTCATCTTGAACCTCTGCTAGTAGGCAGAGGGAGAGACATCACACGTGGCCGAGCGCGCCACCTCCTACTTCGCGCATGCCCAGGAGATGAGGATAACCCCCTCTCACTTTCCCCTCCTTCCTCTGCCTCGCCCCCTTCCTCTGGCCTCTCTTCCTCACGGTGCTGAGCACACCCGAGACCGCCGCTCGCCGTAGCCATGGCCACCGGCCACTCCACTCCCTGCGGATGAGACCTCGAGCTCTGCATCATCGTCTTCTTCATCCACGCCGAGCCAAGCAACCGGGGAAGTACCACAACACCGTCCCTGACGTCTTCTACAACCTTGGTGCCCGGAGATCCTCGGTGTCGATTCGCTGCCCACCGACTGTCCCCGCGCCTGCCGACCTCTCCGTTAGCCTCGACGTGAGCTTCCGCATCGAACCCGTCTCCTCCCTCTCTCGTTTATGCTTGCAAGCTCCGATCCCCACCATGCGGTGAGATCACCGCCGGCGTCCTCTTTGTCGTCGTCGTTTTATCTTGCGGTAGTCGCACCCGAGTGCATGATCGTACTCCTGGTTATGCCAGGAAGCCGTAGACAAGCCCTGTCCAGCTACCCGTGCTCCGTAGCCTCGCGCCCGTGCACCGCCGAACTCCGACCGTCGCCCAGCTCGACGCCACCACCGCTACGTTCCACCTTGCTCCCTCCCATGGCCACCGCTGGATGCGTGCGTGCGCAAGCAACCCATAGCCGCAAACCGCACTCGAAACCGTTCCCTATAGCGCCTTCCACAACATCTTCATCGTCGGTTTTGGTCGCTGTCGGCCGAACTCCGGCGAAGCCGACGTGGCGACATCATTATCCACTAATGACCCTACTAATTAACCCCCTGACCCACTTACATATGGGCCCCATGCCTTAATTAACCATAGTTTAATTCATGTTTAGTTTTAACTAATCACAGTGGCCCCACACGTCAGTGTTGACCTTGTTGACGTGGCTCTTGACCGACCCCACCTGTCAGTGGCCCAAGTGATACGTCTCCAACGTATCTATAATTTATGAAGTATTCATGCCATGTTTACAATATTTTCATATGATTTTGGTGTGATTTGATTATAACTAACCCGGACTGACGCTATTTTCAGCAGAACTACCGTGGTGTTGTTTTTGTGAAGAAATAAAAGTTCTTAGAATGAGATGAAAATCAATGGAGATTTTTTCTGGAAAATATGAAAAATATTGGAACGAAAATCTACCGGAGGGGAGTCACGGGGCCCCATGAGGGTGGGGGTGCGCCGCCCCCTGCCTCGTGGACTCCCCGAGGGCCCCCTGACGTGAAATCAATGCCAACTTCTCCTATAAATACAGAAACCTCCAAAAATTAACCTAGATCGGAAGTTCCGCCGCCGCAAGCCTCTGTAGACACGAGAATCTAGGCCCTCTCTGGCACCCTGCCGGAGGGGGCCATCATCACCGGAGGGCACGGAGGAGGATCCCGGAGGGGCCATCATCACCATGAAGGCCAAGGACCAGAGGGGGAACCTGTCCCCATCCAAGGGGAGGCCATGGAGGAGGAAGCACAAGGGGGAGAACCTCTCCTCCTCCCTCTTGGTGGCACCGGAGTGCCATCGAGGGGGGAATCATCGCCGCGGTGATCGTCTTCATCAACATCACCATCATCATCATCACTCTCATCTCTTTTACGCGGTCCACTCTCCCGCACCCTGCAGTAATCCCTACTTGAACATGGTGCTTTATGACACATATTATGATCCAATGATGTGTTGCCATCCTATGATGTTTTGAGTAGATATCCTTTGTCTTTGGGTTGATTGATGATCTAGATTGGTATGAGTTGTATGTTTTACTTTGGTGATGTCCTATGGTGTCCTCTGTGTCGCGCAAGCATGAGGGATTCCCACTATAGGATGTTGCAATATGTCCATGGTTTGCTTAATGTCTGCTTTGTGTGATTAACTAAAACACAAACACGGATAAGCGGGACATGGTGTATGGGAATAAAGAGGACTTGATACTTTAATGTTATGGTTGGGTTTTACCTTAATGATCTTTAGTAGTTACGGATGCTTGCTAGAGTTCCAATCATAAGTGCATATGATCCAAGAAGATAAAGTATGTTAGCTTATGCCCCCCCTCATATGAAACTGCAATAGTGATTACCGGTCTTGTTAACAATTGCCTAGGACAATTCCACACACCGATCCACCATTATTCCACACTCGCTATTTATAATATTTAGTAATATATTCTAACTTTATGATAACAACACCTACTTTTATATTTTAGCTCTCCGATATCATACAAAGTTACCCTTTTCATGCCCACAACATAGTTTTTTTCTCGTTACTAGTTGAAAGCAAACGTTCGGTGTACGTAGAGTCGTATCAGTGGCAGATAGGACTTGAGAGAATATTGATCTTACCTTGAGCTCCTTGTGGGTTCGACACTCCATACTTATCATTTCCACCTTTGGAAATTGCTACGATGATTCCCTGCACTTGGGGACTATCAAGCTCTTTTCTGGCGCCGTTGTCGGGGAGCAATAGCATGGGGTTGATATTCTCATGTGTGCTTGTTTGCTTTCTTCACTAAGTAGATTTTATTTTTCCTTTTTTGTTTCTATTTAGTTGTGGGTGAAATATACAAAAAAAATTAAAAGAATGAAAATACAAAAAGAATTTACTTGCCTCTCATACCAAAAAAAAGTTTTTCCAAAAGAGAAGCGATTGGAAAGTTATGCATTGAAGAAGTGAGGGTCGACCTTCAGCACTTGTGTTCATGCTCACGGAAACAATGTAGAATTTTTCATGGAAGTTTCTATGTAAATAATTACCCCCTTATATATATCCATTGTATTATAAAAGTAATGTGCAAGCTTTGGTTTTAGGATGATTAGATTGCTTGTCTACTATGTGTAGAACAAAAACAGAAACTTTGGCTGTAGCGCGTGATTTTACATTTTTTTACTGGAAAGTCAAATGGGTCTGAAACTTTTTGAACTTTAATTCTGTACAATTTTTTCAAAATTTGCAAATTTATTTCATAATTGTTGGAGTTACAGAAGTTTACTAAACCTCCAGATTACAACATATTGTCCTGTTTTAGACAGATTCTATTTTTCGTGTGTTGTTTGCTTATTTTGATGCATCTATGGCTAGTATCGGAGGGTATGAACCATAGAGAAGTTGTAGTACAGTAGATATAGTTATAATGTGAAATTGGAATGAGTTTGAAACAGTACCTAAAGGTAGTGATTTGCTTTATTATACTAACGGATCTCACAAAGTTTTTGTTAAAGTTTTGTGTGGATGAAGTGCTCGAAGAACGAGGAGTTACCGATGTGAGAAGAATAAAGAGAGGCAAGAGCTCAAGCTTGGGGATGACCAAGGCACCCAAAGTAAATATTCTAAGGATACTCAAGCATCTAAGATTGGGGATGCCCCGGTTGGCATCCCATCTTTCTTCTTCAACAATTATCGGTATACCTCGGTTTTTGTTTTGTTCACATGATTTGTGTCCTTTGTGTTTTTCTTTTTATTTAAGAACCATGCTAGTATGGTATGTCCCTTCATCAGTTTATAGAATACTTCATGTGCTTCACTTATATCTTCTAAGTATGATCTTATAGAATTGCTCTTTGTGCCTCACTTAAATCTTTTGAGTATGGTTTTATAGAATGCTTCGTGTGCTTCACCTATAAATTTTGAGCTTGGATATTGGTTAGTATATATTAAATGTAGAATGATCCATGAACTTCACTTATACATTTTGTAGTATGAATAATACTATAATCTAAAGTGGATCTGGAAGAGTGTCAACTTCAATTAGTAATGATTCCACTATTCCGAATGAGAAGAATTTTACTTATGTGGAGAGTAGTAAAATTTCTATGCTTGTAGATGATGAAAAGAATGCTTTGTGTGATGGTTATATTGTTGAATTCATTCATGATGCTACTGAAAATTATTATGAGGGAGGAATATATGCTTGTAGGAGTTACAATAATATCATGTTTCCTCTCTATGTGCTTAAAGTTTTGAAGTTATCCTTGTTTTTCCTTCCTAGGCTAGTTGATCCTTGTTCCTATAAATTGTGTGCTCACAAAATCCCTAGGCATAGGAAGTGGGTTAGATTTAAATGTGCTAGTCATATTCTTCATGATGCTATCTTTATGTTTCAATTCTTATCTTTTATGTGAGCATCATTGAAATCATCATGCCTAGCTAAAAGGCATTAAAGAAAAGCGCTTGTTGGGAGACAACCCAATATTTACACTTACTGTTTTTGTGTGTTTACATGATTAAGCTACTGTAGTAACCATGTTTTATAGCTTTTGTTTCAATAAAGTGCCAAGTAAGACCTTTGGGATGACTTGGGTGAAAGTTAATGTGATCTTGCTATAAAAAACAGAAACTTTGCGCTCACGAGTTTAGCTGCCATTTTTTACAGAAGAGAGCTTTGGTGCTGATTATTTTTGCAGAAGATTAATAGACAAATTACTAACGTCCACCAATTTATTTCATAATTGTTTGAGTAGCAGAAGTATGCTTGCTTTTCAGATCATTATAGACTGTTCTGTTTCTGACAGATTCTGTTTTCATTGCATAGTTTGCTTGTTTTCTAGTTTCTATGGCTTATATTTCTCAATATAAATTGTAGAAATGATATGGTACAGTAGGCATTGTGTGAGAACAATTATGTACCTTGTCTTTGACAGTACCAAAGTGAATGGTTTACTCTTTATCGTACCAACCTATCTCACGAAGTTCCATTAAGTTTTGTGTGATTGAAGTTTTCAAGCATTGCGTGAGATATCGATATGAGGAGAATAAGGAGTGGAAAGACCCTAAGCTTGGGGATGCCCAAGGCACCCCAAGGTAATATTCATGGGAGACTCAAGCGCCTAAGCTTGGGGATGCCCCGGAAGGCATCCCCTCTTTCGTCTTCAAAACTATCGGTATACCTTACTCGGAGCTATATTTTTATTTGTCACATGATATGTGTTTTGCTTGGAGCGTATTTTCAATTTTACATGCTGTTTGAATAAAATAATTCGATCTGAAATCTTAAATGAAAAAGAACCCTCCCATGGCTAGTTAATTATTTGACTACTCAGTGTCCTTCACTTATATCTTTTTGGAGTAATTGGTCATTTACTCATGTGCTTCACATATATCCTATGAGTAAATATTTGAATGAATTGAATATCATAAATCTGAATTTATATAAGTTTCATATGCTTACAACATGGGGAGTAATGACTTCACACATAATAAGTATAGGTAGTAAACTTATTGGAAGATAACAAACATAGAATTGGGCAGTTGAACAATTCATGAAAGAATATTGAAGGAAGAGAGATTTCACATATAAATATACTATCTTGGACATCTTTTGTAATTGTGAGCACTCATTAAAATATGACATGCCAAAAAGGTTGATATCGGACAAGGAAGACAACATAATGGGTTATGTTTTCTTATATCCGAAATAAAGTATATTGTCTTGGATCATCCAACGTGTTGAGCTTGATTTTCCCCCTCATGCTAGACAAATTCTTTGCACCAAGTAGAGATACTACTTGTGCTTCCAAACGTTCCTTAAACCAGTTTTGCCATGAGAGTCCACCATACCCACCTATGGATTGAGTAAGATCCTTCAAGTAAGTTGTCATCGGTGCATGCAATAAAAATTGCCCTCTAAATATGTATGATCTATTAATGTGGAGAAAATAAGCTTTATACGATCTTGTGATGTGGAAGAAATAAAAGCGACAGACTGCATAATAAAGGTCCGTATCACAAGTGGCAATATAAAGTGACATTCTTTTGCATTAAGATTTTGTGCATCCAACCATAAAAGTGCATGACAACCTCTGCCTCCCTCTGCGAAGGGCCTATCTTTTACTTTTATCTTCTACCCTTATGCAAGAGTCATGGTGATCTTCACC
>NC_041382.1:310819797-310820626 GCF_002162155.2 Triticum dicoccoides | reverse complement strand
ATATATATATATATATATATATATATATATATATATATATATATATATATATATATATATATATATATATATATATCCAATTGGATGTAAATTATCATGAAGTATTATTGTTGAGATTACCCTTGAGGTAAAAGGTTGGGAGGCGAATCTATAAGCCCCTATCTTTCTCTATGGCCAATTAAAACTTTGAACCCATAAATATCAAGTGAGTGTTAGCAATTGTGAAAGGTTAAATGGTAGTTGAGTATGTGGAGTTTGCTAAATCAAAGCTCTGACATAGACCCTTCCTGAAAATAAGATGAATTGTAATTGTTTGATGACTGAGAATATAGTTTGTTAGTTTCAAGAAAGTTTAGGATCTATACATTAACATGTGAATAGCTTGTTACTTGATCATGAAAAGTTTTATGAGGATGAGCTACTGATATGACATATAATGATGCTAGAAAAAGTGATTAGAACTATCATTGATCAAACTTGTGCACTTGCTAGCATTCACACTTCATAAATTATTTCTTTTATCATTTACCTACTCGAGGACAAGCAGGAATTAAGCTTGGGGATGCTGATACGTCTCCAATGTATCTATAATTTATGAAGTATTCATGCCATGTTTACAAGATTTTTATATGATTTTGGTATGATTTGACGAGAACTAACCCGGACTGGCGCTGTTTTCACCAGAACTACCGTGGTGTTGTTTTTGTGCAGAAATAAAAGTTCTCGGAATGCGATGAAAATCAACGGAGATTTTTTCTGGAAAATATGAAAAATACTGGAACGAAAATCTACCGGAGGGGAGTCATGGGGGCCCCACGAGGGTGGGGGC
>NC_041382.1:310786625-310819523 GCF_002162155.2 Triticum dicoccoides | reverse complement strand
ATCAACACCAACTTATCCTATAAATATAGAAACCTCCGAAAATTAACCTAGATCGGAAGTTCTGCCGCCGCAAGCCTCTGTAGCCACGAGAAATCAATCTAGGCCCTCTCTCGCACCCTGCCGGAGGGGGCCATCATCACCGGAGGGCATGGAGGAGGATCCCGGAGGGGCCATCATCACCATGAAGGCCAAGGACCAGAGGGAGAACCTGTCCCCATCCAGGGGGAGGCCATGGAGGAGGAAGCACAAGGGGGAGAACCTCTCCTCCTCTCTCTTGGTGGCACTGGAGTGCCATCGAGAGGGGAATCATCACCGCGGTGATTGTCTTCATCAACATCACCATCATCTCTTTTACGTGGTCCAGTCTCCCGCACCCCGCTGTAATCCCTACTTGAACATGGTGCTTTATGCCACATATTATGATCCAATGATGTGTTGCCATCCTATGATGTTTTGATTAGATATCCTTTGTCTTTGGGTTGATTGATGATCTAGATTGGTATGAGTTGTATGTTTTACTTTGGTGCTGTCCTATGGTGCCCTCCGTGTCGCGCAAGTGTGAGTCATTTCTGCTGTAGGGTGTTGCAATATGTCCATGGTTTGCTTATTTTCTGCGTTGCGTGAGTGACTAAAACACAAACACGGATAAGCGGGACATGGTGTATGGGAATAAAGAGGACTTGATACTTTAATGCTATGGTTGGGTTTTACCTTAATGATCTTTAGTAGTTGCGGATGCTTGCTAGAGTTCCAATCATAAGTGCATATGATCCAAGAAGAGAAAGTATGTTAGCTTATGCCTCTCCCTCATATGTAATTGCAATAGTGATTACCGGTCTTGTTAACAATTGCCTAGGACAATTCCGCACACTGATCCACCATTATTCCACACTCGCTATTTATAATATTTAGTAATATATTATAACTTTATGATAACAACACCTACTTTTATATTTTAGCTCTCCGATATCATACAAAGTTACCCTTTTCATGCCCACAACGTAGTTTTTTTTCTCGTTGCTAGTTGAAAGCAAACGTTCGGTGTACGTAGAGTCGTATCAGTGGCCGATAGGACTTGAGAGAATATTGATCTTGCCTTTAGCTCCTTATGGGTTCGACACTCCATACTTATCACTTCCACCTTTGGAAATTGCTACAATGATTCCCTGTACTTGGGGACTATCACCAAGCCAGCATGTGACACTGACCAGTGGGTTCCATTGGTCAGGTTTGACCTGTACCAGATCTGTTGACTTGCTGACGTCACACCGACATCATGCTGGTGCAGTAAATGATTTTCTGGATTAAAACTAATTGAGTAAATTCCAGAAAATGTCCTAAACCTCTAAAAATCATAGAAAATAAACCATAACTCCAAATGAAATAATCTATATATGAAAAATTATTAGAAAAACTCAAGCAATCTGTTTATGGCATTTTCGTGCATGCTAGAACAACTTATGGCTACTATCTAGGACAAATCAAAGGTTTGGCATTTAAATAAACACATATGGAGTTTGAATTTGAACCCTTGGTTCAAACCAGCTTCATTTAATCTGGTTTCTAGTTGCATTAGCTCAAATCACATCATATTGCTATGTCATGATCATGCATCATATTGTTGCATTGCATTGATTGTGTCCCCTCTTGTTTGCCGGTGTTTGTTCCCTCTTAGTGGACGTAGTTCCGGCGATGAGTTCGATGACGCCGATGAAGAGCTATACTATCTTCAGAAGTGCCATGCAAGCAACCCCCATTGAACATTCCGATACAGTCCCACTCTCTTGCTCTTGCTCTCTTTTATTGCATTAGGACAACAACGATTCAACTGTTACATGTTGCGGTAGCTGAACCCCCATTCATTTGCATGACCTGTCTTTGCCACAGTAAATAGTTGAAACCCACTAGCATGAGTAGGAGTTGTTCGAGCCATGATGTTCCTACTCATTCATACTTGTTTGACATGTCTGCTATTGCTTAGAGTTGTGTCAGGTCTGATTCATCGGGGATGAATTGGAATGTTGTGAACATGTCCTATTGTTGAGAGCTAAGTGTGTGAAAACGATTTGGTAAAGGTAGCGCTGAGAGGCCATGTAGGAGTACATGGTGGGTTGTCTCATTGAAACCGTCCACAGGAACTGAGTTCTATGTTTGTGATCCAAGATAGTTACAACCACACATTGGGATCCGGGAACTCAAAGCTCTCTCGAGTTATTAATTGTCTTAATCTCTGTCCAGGAGTTGCAACTAGTTTCTGGTGTTTGTAGGTTGTGTTAGTAGTCTACCAAGTGGCACCCAGCCAGGTGGGCTTGGGACAGACTAGGCACCATGGCCTGCTGTACCAAGTGGCACCCGTTTGGTGGGCTTGGGAACCCTACACAGATCGTTTGGGGCCGTGAGTGAAATCCTGGCAGGATCTCCTTGCGGATGGAACCTGAATATGCGATAAACCTGGACTAGAGACTTGTGTGGTTAGTCAGGTCGTGGTCGACTCCCCCGCCAGGATTCTGCTTGAAGGTTGCTGAGATACACGACGTGTACATGGTGGTAAGTGATGAGAGCGTGTGTGAAGAAGTATACCAGTATAGGGTTAACATGATCTATTCGAATAGCCGCATCCGCGATAATGGACAACTGGGTTGCCTATGCAGTTCATAGACAAGTGAAAGTGGATACTCTAAAATGCGCAAGATAAGCGTGAGTGCTATGGATGGCCTTCTCTTAGGGAGACGGGAACAGATCCATAGTGGTCTATTGATATGGTGAATATGTGGACTCGTGTGCGCCACCTCAAAAGAGTTACCAGCAGTCGTAGTTCAGGATAGCCACTGAGTCAAAGCTGGTTTGCTGCAGTTAAACTCCACCACCCCTTTGTTGATACTGATGCATATGTAGCTAGTTCTGATGTAAGTCTTGCTGGGTACATTTGTACTCATGTTTTCTTAATTTATGTTTTTGTAGAGAGACTCTAGTCTCACTAGTAGTTCCGTGCGGACTTCGATGTTTAGCTTGTTACCTCAGCTACGATCTTGTACCCTTGGGAGGGTCTTGTAGATAGTCAGGCTTCTCAGCCTTTTTCATTTATAGTTGTCTGTACTCAGACATGTTATGCTTCCGTTACATGTATGCTCTATATGTTGGGTCATGTGACCCATGATTGTAATTCTTACTATGAATGACTCCTCGGAGCCTATTGAATAAATACTTTGAGTCGTAGAGTTTTGTTGTGATGCCATGTTGTATTTGCACATATCGAGCATATTGTGTGTATGCTTTTGAAATGCTTGGTATGTGTGGGATCCGACAACCTGGTTGTTTATTCTTGGTAGCCTCTCTTATGGGGAAATGTTTCCTAGTGCTTCCACTGAGCCATGGTAGCTTGCTACTGCTCCAGAACACTTAGGCTGGCCGACATGTGTCCTTCCTGTGTCTGTCCCTTCGGGGAAATGTCGCACGTTGTTCCTTTAAGTCCTCGTAGCTTGCTACGACTTGGGTTCATACGTTGATGACCGACACGTTCGTTGTTGGGTCATGTATGCCTTTCCCTGTAAGTTAGTGCCACCTTGGGTTTATGACTAGTCATGTCGGCCCGGGTTCTCTGTCATATGGATGTTAGCGACACTATCATATACATGAGCCAAAAGGCGCAAACGGTCCCGAGCCAGGTAAGGTGGCACCCGTGGGGATACGATGCGTGAGGCTGCAAAGCTATATGATGTGTTACATGCTATATCGATGTTACTTAGCATTGGGGTCCTGACAACTTTTGTATTAGAGCCTGACTGCCTGTAGGATTACCAAGCCAAACTGGTCGAAGTTGAGTCTAGAAATTCTTTAGTTATATAAGGGAATTGATTGTGGAAGGGAACGTAAGGCTCTTTTTACTCCTTATACCTTATGACATTCTGATCCGAGTCATCCTATCTTTCCTATGGGGTTAAGGAACTAGGCTTCTCATCTTTCTATCAGGATCACATGTTACTAATCCATAGACTTATAGGATTGATGGTTTCAAGCCTCACCTCAGTTCCTACTACTTCCGTATGTTGACAGTTGATCTCAGAACCTTGATATTGCGATGCCAAGTGGTTATGCCACCATTTTGCAGGATGTCTCAAATCTTCTTGAGCATTTACAACCGTTATGTTGTCCGAGTCATCCCAGGTTTCTAAACAATCTGATGCATTTGCAAATCATTCCTCCCTGATTTCGATGTCTTCATAAGCTAGGTTAACCACACTAAATCGGTGAGTTGAGGTACCCTATTGCCTCAGCATATATGTTAGATCTATGATTAAGACATTAGGATATTCTAGAGAACCACCTAGTAATCTAGCAATGTTTCATGTTCCCAGTGTGATGATTATGGCCGTCATTCTCGAAAGCATCCCTTGATGCCATTTAGTTAGTAAGCATTCTACTCCTAGGTTTTTGAACCCGAGATTCACCCTACTTATACATGTTGATAGTGGTTGCTAGTTCCTTTAGGATATTGGTAACCTTGGCGATAGTCCTCGAGGTCTGTGGTATTTCCTTGTTCCAAATACCAGGAACTACTTATGGCAGAAGTTCTTTTGAACCAAAAGGTCACAACCAGAGTGCTCTTGATGAGTTCTCCACTCTACATTGTGAATCTCCCAATTCTAGCTTTTTGCATGGGTTATCCAGAAGAAATATGTTGAGCTTTGTTCGACCTACTAATCTATGCACCCACAACTCAGAAGTGATATGTTCCTTTGAGTTGTCCCTTTTTAGTTGTATTCTGACCCTCTTGTAACAGTTGATAGTGAGGGGTAGATTTGCGTTTGTGTTATCGATACCTATTATTCTTGTGGTCCGTCAAGCCATTCTATTCTGGAATGACTAGGAGAAACAAACTCCAGTACCTCATCCATTTCTAGGATTGGGTCAAAGTAGTTGTATTCCACAGATCAAAATGCCAATCCAGCTTTTGTTATGCCCTATCTTGGAGTATTACCATCTTTATATCAAGAATATCATGAGAATTGCACACCATCCTATGAACTCTTGATACAGTGATACTTCTCGCCATCATTATTCATTCCTCGGTCTCCGTGTTGTTGCAACCGGAATGTTGACAAGTGAATTATGATGTGTGAAATCAATACTCCTAGCAACCCCGTTGCTTGGTAGTTAAGGGACAACAATATCATTCTTAGTGTGTTGGTTATTGAATTATCATTCTAAGACTGATCGTGCTACCTAGTCCTTATTTTCGGTGCACTTTCGATCAACGAGTTAGGATTGTGTCAACCCCTTGCTTATCTGTTCACAGCGTCTTGCCTCAGAAGCACGATTGTTCTCGATCTTAATAACATATCGGTGGTTCGTGATTTTCCAGTTATCTTCACGGAAGTATCACCAGGTTGTCCCCTGGCCATAATGTTGAGTCCGTGATCAAATGGTTTCCCTATAAACCACCTCTTCTCCAAGAATCTGTGTTGGTTACCCCCTAAGCTAGTTGGTTAAGCTAAACAACAACTTCGAGAGTTGGAAGATAAAAGCTTTGCCTTACTTAGTTCATTCCAGGGGATATCTTTTCTCTATGTGTGTGTGTGTTGAAGGAAGATGATATCTTCATCGATTGATCTCAGTGACCAAGTGTTGGACCTATTTCTTGTACAAACTTTGATTTGAGTATGGGCTATCCTCAAATCAAATCAGAACCAATGATGTGTGTAATGTTGTCTTACTCTTGGTTAATCCCGCGAGCATACACCATTACATCTTTTGGCATGACCAATGCTATCACCGTGTTCACTTAATTGTGGAATTCCATCTATATGGAAGCCTGGATGGATTGTTGTTGAGCCCATTGACAACATTTTCATCTTGTCCATGATTCATGTTGAACATTTAAGTTAGTATTGGAAACTTCTGTAAGCATTTCTTCATGCTAGCTCATGAAGTATATGCTTGGATCAAAGAAGTGACTTCCTCTAACTCATGTGCATTTGATGTAAGTTGTCGCCATGGATCCGAGAAGGCTTGTTTTTGTTCCTATGGAAACATTCCAAGTCAGCCATGCACGTGCAAAGTATTTTGTGGTCTGATAGACTGATCATCTTCGTTCCATATGAATTTCGTAGCACACCAAGCCACCGACTGATTTGTTCAAGGAGAAGAAGTTCCTTCTTAAGAGATAGACTTACGCAAGGACTTCGATATCCTCGCTGATGGTTCCCAACATGAACTCGGTAGTGTTTTTTATAAGACTACTACGTGGTCATGCTTGTCTGGGATAGCGTGTTCACATGTGTGTAGCAAAACCAGCTCATGTTTTGGAGCTTATTACCATAGTTCATTTCCCGAGAATCTCGCAACATTATCTCGTCGATTTGTGTTGCAACTTTTTATTTTCAGACATGTTGAGTCTGAAGTATCCTGTTACTAACCACATCTAAATCTCAGGTAGATATGATGGTTGGAAGATTCCCAACATTTGCATTTTGTTCCCGGCTTTCACCGCCATTGTGCCCATTTCCCATGGGCTGCCCTTCTCAGAGTTGCTGTTGAGGACCATCTTCAAAAGTGGACTACCATGGGTCTGTGTCCCCAAGACCGGAGCTTCAGATGCCTTCCAAGGTTTCCGAGATTCGTTGTGTGATTTGTTTTGTCTATTGCATTCATCTTTGCATCATGTGCATTGCATCATGTCATCATGCAACCCGTTTTAAAACTCAACTAAATAAAGCGTATGGATCTTCGATCCATTTAAACCGAGGGAATTCACACGGTGAGTTCTCTTTATAACATACCCTCCCAATATTAGGGAGCTATGATAAATAATCCATTCTTATGGAATCACCTAAAACACACTTGCAAAATTTCTCCATGCCTTTGTTATCTCGCTTCTTGACCTCAAACTTTGTCCGTAAATTCTTTCGTCATTTTTCGGAGCTCCACCAAAAATCCGAACATTTTTTGGACCTTCCTTTTACCAAGTCCCAGTTCAAACCCATTTGAATTAAATTCAAATGAGTTTCAATTTATATCTTTCAATCTTCGCCTTTTCTAATTTTCTCGGACCGAGCATATTTCTATGAGACCAAGAAAATTAACCACATGCCCAAATTCTTCCTCTAACCTTCTCTTCTCTCTTTTCCTTTCTCTTATTTTCTCTATTTTTTGTAAAGAGAAGAATTAAGAGGGAAGAGAGAAGCCTAGCCCAGCCGGCCATTTGGGCCTCCAGCAGCCCGGTCCCACCAGTTGCCCAAGGCCCAGCCGACCCCTGCTTAACTAACCCTAGCCGCCAGCTGTGCCCGATTGCTACTCCCTCTCGTTCCCATCGCCGCCGCCAGAAGCCATCGCCCTTGATCCCCTCCTTCGTTGCATCTCCAGGGGGGAGGAGTGAGGCCCCGTGCCCGCAGGCATCGTCCTCCCTGGTCCACAGCGCCACTACCTCTTTCCCTCTCCCTCTCGTCCTCCTCGCGAAGCCCCAAGCTGCTGTGTTGCTACTCTTCTCGCTCACCGCCGAACCTCGTCGCGCCAGCGTTCCAACCTCCGCCGCCGCTTTAGTCTGAGGGCCCCGCCTCCCACGTCTCCTCGTCCGCGTCCTGCCTCCTCTTCTGAGCGTTCGCGCCTGCCCGAGAGTCGGCTTCGCCCGCTGCTTCCCTGGAGGCCGTGCCTCAGCGAGCTCCTCCGTCAGTTCCCCTCCCGAACTCCTCTTCCGCCGCGCCATCTCGCCTTGCCCCGTGTAACACCCCGGATGTTACTTTCCCAATTTGTACTCCAACTCTTGTCGTTTCCGGCGTTAAGTTATTTTATTTTCTCGGGTTCGGGTTTTTGTCTCCGTGTGTTGTTATCTTTGTCATGCTTCTCATATCATGTCATCATGTGCATTGCCTTTGCATACGTGTTCATCTCATGCATTCGAGCATTTTCCCCGTTGTCCGTTTTGCATTCCGACGCTTCGTTCTCCTCCGGTGGTCATTTCTACCTTTCGTTCATGTGTGGGGATTAAACATTTCCGGATTGGACCGAGACTTGCCAAGCGGCCTTGGTTTACTACCGGTAGACCGCCTGTCAAGTTTCGTATCATTTGGACTTCGTTTGATACTCCAACGGTTAACCGAGGGACCGAAAAGGCCTCGTGTGTGTTGCAGCCCAAAACCCCTCCAATTTGGCCCAAAACCCACCTAAGCCTTCTCCATCATCTACAGCGTTCAATCACGATCGCGTGGCCGAAAACCGCACCTCATTTGGACTCTCCTAGCTCCCTCTACCTATAAATATAGCCTCCTCCCCGAAAATTCGCGGATCCCCTCTCCAAACCCTAGTCCCCTTCGTCTCCACGCGCCGGCGGACAAATTTCTGTCCGGCCGGACATGTCCGCTGCTCCCCGCCACCGCCATGTGGCGCCTCCCTATACGCCCGCCCGCCTCTCTCCGCCGCCGGCCCGCTGAGCCCAGGCAGGGCCCCCGCGGGCCCATCCGCGCGCGCCGCCCGAACCGTCGTCCTGCCGCCTTCTCCTACCTCGCGCCGCCGCCTCCCCTTGTGCTGGCGCCCACGCCACCGAACGCCGATGAGCCGCCGCCACCGCCTCTCCGCCTCGGCCACCGTCCGCCTCCTCGCAGCGCTGTCCTCGTCGCCGGCAGGAGCTCCGACGACCGGATCCGCCTCCTCCGACCTCCCCGGCGCCGCCCCGCGCCCTCCTCCGGTGAAACTCCGGCCGGCCATCCTCGGGATCCGTGCCAGCAAACTCCAGATCTGGACCCGTGTGACACCCCAAAAATTTGGCCTTGTTTTATTAAATTAAATTTTTGCCAGGATTTAAAACTTTGGATTTCTGAGCTCCATTTTGATTTTTAAGTCATTTCCTTCCCTGTTATAATGAGTTTTCCAAAAAGAAAACTTTTCAAAAATGTTGTTGGACTTATTTAACCTCTCAAGAAAAACTTTCCTTTTATCAGTATAACTAATTAACTAACTTAATTGCTTGATCTTTACTTTCTTGAAAATAGTTTTTTTTTCAAGGTTAAATGGCCATATTTGAACTACAACCATTTGATAGATTCACTTAAAATTTCCACAAAAATTTGGAGATGTCATGTGATGTTTTTAAATCACTTTTATGCAAAAATATATTTCATTCACTAAATATTTTGAGCCCTGCACTCAATTTTTCTTCTCTGGTCCAGAGTGCATTTTGCACTACAACCTATTTAAATATTTCTTTAAAACTTCTACCAAAATTAAGGCAGGTCAGTAGGAGCCTATTGTTTCACTTTGTGCAAAAACCTATTTATGTTCTTTGAAAAATTTGAGTGGATCAACCTCATTTCCATTCTGGTCCAACTTGAGGATTTGTACAGCAGCCACCATTTTAGTTGCTCCTATGCCCTTAACTATTTCTCCTACTTGTACTCCCCCATGTTAAACCCTTAAGTCCAGGAGCATGCACCTTTTAGATCATTTTTGGTTCATGGAATAATGTCATTTATTTCCTGTCCAGAATTGAAGTTTTGTAAAACTTGCACTAGCAAGTTTCCCCTTTTGTCCAACTAACATCACCACCCTCTCTTTCTTCCACAGAGACCCCCATCTGGAGTTTTTGGCCACTCCAAGACTTGCCTAAGTGCCATTGGCATTTTGTCAAACACCCTGTGGACATGTTCTGTTTTGTCATGAATTGTGGCATTGCACTGTGAACTTGCACCTCTGATCAAACCAGCATGTCCACTAGACTCCCCGTTGCTCCTAACCTCGATCTGGTAAATCCCATCCTCACCTGCGACCTGTAGCATGCCTCGGCATTGTGTCGAACACCTGGTGTGCGTGCACTGGACGCGCCCAGAGCGCGCGTATTGCAGCCGCACGCCCGAGCCGACACGCTGCTCCCCACGGCTTTGGCCCGCTCTGCAGCACCACGCCACGCGCTCCCCTCCTCGCAGCAACGCACCAAGCAGCCCCCGCCGCGCCCGGCAGGCCAAGAGCTAGCCGCCGCCGCCGCCCGACAGCCCTTGCTCCGTTCAGCACCGCCCAAGCCACCCTGGCTCGCCACCTGGCCCCGGCACAGCCCGAGCTCATCCACACGGGTGTCCGCTAGCGTTCGTCGCCGCCACGTTGCCCTAGTTACAGAGAGGCGGTTCGCCGGAGAGCTTATCCCCACCGCCGCGGAACCGACCTCGGCGTGCTATAAATGGACACCCCGAGCCCCTCTGAGCACGGATGCGACCTCATGCTACCCCAATGGCACTCCCCTGCCTCGCATTCGACCCGGGGAGGTCTTCTTCATCATCTCCGGCAACTCCTGCCGCCGCCACCGCCCCGGCCAATCCGGCACCTCCAGCACCTCCCCCTCTCCGTTCTCTTCGCCAAGAACTTCCTCATTCCCCTTTGAACCCAACCCCCTACTTAATTTTGATCGGGAGCCGTCGCCGCCAACAAATCACTTTGCCACCGAAGCTTCCCTCCGCCGCGGAGCTCGCCGCCGATGATTTACTCCTTCCCCAGCAACCCTACGACCACCGGGAGAACCGCCCCAGCCGTGTGGATCCATTCCCACCCTCGGGGGCCCGCGAGGAGCAGCCAAACGCCGGCGACGATCGCCGGAGCCCCGCTCTGCTCGGGCAGAGGAGGGAGACGACGCACGGCGACTGGTCAAACCTGACCAGTGGGCCAGGCGGGCCCACTGTCGGTGACCCAGCTCCGCCTCCACGCGTTTAAGTGGAAGCGTAAAGACCCTAAGTACGTCTCCCATTTTCGAAGACGTATTCTGCCGAAACGTTTTCTTTTTCTATTTTATTTTAAAAACAGATTTTGACCAAATCTTTGACTGGCTATAACTTTTTAAATATAACTCCAAATGAGTTGATTCTTTTTCCTACCTTCCTCAAATTTGGTCTAGTTTATTTTAAGATTTATTTGAAAAAATTTCAAACAACTTTTTGGTTCTGTTTTTGAAATGTGTGTTAATTCAAATATATTTTCAAATAGGATTTTTGGAAGAGAAGAAAACTTTCAAAAGTTTGGAGAGCACCTTGCCTTTCCACACATTGAAGGCAAGCATTCTGAACCCCGGCATAATAACTTTTGAAGTGATCATTGATGCATTTATAACACCACCGCATTTCGAAGGACTTGTTATTTCATGTGATATGATCATATGCATGGGTGCATGTACTGATTTCCATGCTGTTGGTAATGGACACACTTGTGATGATAATCACCCTCATGAGCTTTACATGCATACCGGCAGGAAACCGGGAAAACCTCTGCCTTGGGTAGGTATGAGTTTGTCGCCGGTCTCCGTCGGGACGGTTCTGTCTGGTATGGCATGGTAAGGTGATATGAGTGGTGACTCTGTTTGATGAAATATATTTGTTATACTAATCATGCAGGGAATACTTGAACCTCCTGAGTCGACCGTAGATCTAGTCTTGTTTCAGTAACCCCCATACTTGTTTCGTACTACCACTCGTCTCTACAGCAAGTAGAGTACGGTTCAGTAAGTTGTCAACCTCTTTCTAGCACACACCGTACAGAGAGGCCATGGTGGAAGATACTGGTTGTAACTGGTAGGCAGGCCACCTGGTCCAGGGGCATGGGTGTTTCCGGTTGGGACCGAGAGGGGAGGCCACCCCTTAGAGCGCGCGATATAAATTTGATCCCATGCTACGCGAGGTTGTAGCCTCCCCACTTAGAGTTTGCTTAACAGGTGTCGTGGGTGATTCCAGACACGTGTGTGATAAGCTGGTGTGTGCAAGTTAGGTGTGTTTTCAACAAAAAGACCGTAGATGGAATTAGTCCCGATGGACTAAAGAAATCCGTTACTCGTGGGTAAAGAGTACACCCTCTGCAGAGAATAAACCTATTCGAATAGCCGTGTCCATGGTTAAGGATTACAGTCTGGGATGGGTCAAGTATCGGTCTTAGTGTCGGTCTTCGGAGGTGAAACTGTTAACTAGAAAATGGAAGTACTACCCGTGACTTGTGATATCTATGATGATTATTATTATTGTTGACTAACCCGTGATATTATTGTTATTACCGATATCTCTGGGATGGTTCTACCTCCGGGATATTTATTATGATTGTTTCTTTTAAAGTCCGTTATGTGGCGTCGCTCAGACGCCCGACTGTGGTATTTCTTTTAAAGCCCTTTATGTGGCGTCGCTCAGACGCCCGACTGTGGTATTTCTTTTAAAGCCCTTTATGTGGCGTCGCTCAGACGCCCGACTGTGGTATTTCTTTTAAAGCCCTTTATGTGGCGTCGCTCAGACGCCCGACTGTGGTATTTCTTTTAAAGCCCTTTATGTGGCGTCGCTCAGACGCCCGACTGTGGTATTTCTTTTAAAGCCCTTTATGTGGCGTCGCTCAGACGCCCGACTGTGGTATTTCTTTTAAAGCCCTTTATGTGGCGTCGCTCAGACGCCCGACTGTGGCATTTCTTTTAAAGCCCTTTATGTGGCGTCGCTCAGACGCCCGACTGTGGCATTTCTTTTAAAGCCCTTTATGTGGCGTCGCTCAGACGCCCGACTGTGGCATTACTTGATTATTTGTTTCATAAGTTTTTATACTACCATGTTATTGCAATTTTATAAATAACTTGCTTGCACGCATCAGAGTTTCATTTATCTATTGTGACTGACGTCATGAGCATAAAATATTTTCAGCACATCATTGTTATATTATACCTGTGTTCATAATGTTTGCGAGTACATTCAAAGTACTCACTGGCTTGTCCCTGGCTAATGTCTTGGCCAGATTTTCTTGCACGGAGAGGAGCGACGCGATGCCAGCCCCGGAACCCACTCAATGGAGATAGCAGCCTCGCGAAGATAGGAATTTAACCTGGTCAGCTGTTCCCGTGGGAAATGGAGTCCCATAGACACAGATGTTTCACAACCCGCTTCCGCCATCCAGCACTAGAAACCATTGGTTGTACCCATAGGCTAGATTGGTCTTGTACTACATAATTTGTTTTCTGCTTGGAATTTCTGTATCAAGTTGGAGCCTCATCAGCTAACAGTAATCCTGGGGCTGATGAGCACGACGGTCTTTTCCGGAAATTATTACCCGGAAAACCCGATCGTGGCAGGCTTGGTATCAGAGCCAGGCTGACCATTGGCTAGTCCTATCCTAGCCAGGTCAATAAACTTAGGCAAACCAACCCACCAGACCTTAACCAAACCCCAGCCAAGCTTCTCGTGCAAGATAGCCACACAGTGACCCAACACCTTTTTGGCAGTCGGTGCCCAACCTATCAACCTAACCTGTCACTCATGTGCCAGTGACCGGCCCCTAAATAGTCCTTTCTCGCATGCGTTCGAAGGAAGATTCCGTCCCCTTTTCCCTATAAAAAGGGCGCGCTAGCCTCAACCCAGCACAGCACAGCCGCTACCCCCAAACCGAGCCACAATGCCTGGCCCTGTAGTGCACAACGAAACCACAGCAACCAACCTTGGAGGTTTTGTGACCATCCTCGCAAACCTCACCCGTCGTGCCTACGCGTTAGAGGAGCCACCAGAATATGTTGTGTATCAAGGACCCATGAGCGGTGAAGACCGTCAATTCTGGGCTACTGTGCACATTTACGGTAGGAGTCTAGCACCCGAGCGCCCCTACCGGTTCACCGAAAGAACAACTTCCTTTGAGCCACAAGCCATCCAGCTAGCCGCTCGAGAGGCTATAGTTCATCTCAGGCACTTGTCGCCTAGAGTTAACTGTCGCTCGTTCCACTACTATCCCAGACGTGAAGGGTATGGTAGACCACCCCAAGTCGCCAATGGAGACCACGAGACGGACCCCGCATTGTTGCACCTAGTGCGCTATGTAAGTGCACTAGAGGCACTGTTCGACCAGATCACCATTGATCTAATAGCAGCTCGTGGAGAGCTGGTTCGTCGAGCCCCGGCGCGAGAAGAAAACGAGCCCAACACCGACAACCCAGTCGTACTGTTTGGACAACCGATCGAGACCCCGAGATCTGCCCCAGCCATCGGCCAAGGTGCTGCGATAACCCCAGAAGTGCTTCGTCGCATTTTGGGAGCACACTCCAACGGGGTTGTGGCCAACAATCCCCGCGATGGTCATCATCACTACCCCGACCCTGCAGTTCCTCCGCCATCTCCGACTAATCCCGGCAGAGAGACACGTGGAGAAGCCTCGGCATCCACCAGGCACGCCCGTTTAGACATAAACGAAGTAGACTGAACCGTATGAGTAGTACCAAGTTTCAGTGTATCCTCGCCTTGTAATCATGCGACCGCATATATTAACGCAGCCTGTCTTTGTGCCTCTGTTTTAATAGTAGCCTTGCATATTTGGCCAGCGCATAGCTGCATATTTTTCCAGGCACAACTACCCAAAACCAACCCGACGACAACCACAGTAACACATCTCTTTATGAGATATGTGTATCTCTGACACTGACCTGACCTTTGGAGCCAAACTGGCAAATTTATTACTTTTCGCCACGGTAAAACGATCCGGCTCCTTTGCTATATAAAGGCCACCTTGTGACCTTACCCAGCAACCCCCACTTTGCGCACAACACTCACGCTTCTTCCTGTCATGCCAAACCCCAGCATTCATCTGAGAACCCCAGATGCAACCCCAGGTAGCTTTGTCAAATTATTGTGGGATTTTACCCGCAGTACCATGGGTTCTACCCAGCCACCCCAGTACGAGCTGTTCAAATCAAGGATCACCCCATCCACCTCGGAATATTGGGCAGCAGTGCATATCCCTCCTGTAGACCCCAACCAAGATCCAATAGAAGTTTCCTTCGTGGGGAAATCTATGCCAGCCCCACACTTGGCCATAGAAGCTGCTGCGAAAGAAGCGATTGCTCGTCTTCGATCCGCAGTACCCTATGCCCGCGAACGAGGATATTATTACTTCCCAAGTCGTGCAGCACCCGGAGAAATAACGTCTTTTCCCGGTGGGCGGATTGAGAGAGACCCAGTTCTGGCCAACCTTATCCAGTACATCATTGCTCAAGAGCATTTAAACCAGCGCGTGATGGATTATCTCCAGAGCCTCGCAGATTTAAATCCTCACATTGCCATCGGCAGACCACTGAGACCCGACCCGGAGAGACGCATTCATCGACTGGTCAATCCACTTCCTCCAATAGAAGAGGAGTGTATTCCTTTACCAGAGACATTTTATCAGGACCCCATCCAGTTACCGTTTTCATTTTAGACGTCACTATTGTACTTGTTCCTTGCAGCATTTATTTATGTATGTGACTTATGCGTGATACCCTGAGTTTGTACGGCGAGTCAATTATTTGGCTTCTGCTCATGTGTGTAGTTTTGTTGTGGTTTACGCTCCTTTAAAGTAACTGTTTTCCCCTCGCGAAACCCTGGAGTGAGATTTTCTTTTCTCTGAGTTGCTACATCTACACTTTCTCGCGACGTGGATTATTTAATTTCACTCAGCACCACAAGCAGACTCACAACCATAATCATACGGACACATACACTGTTTGCACAACTTTGCAACGGTGTTACATCCAGATAATCCCCCCCTAACAACAGTTAGCACCCGACACACTCCATCTACTCCTCATGATCACCACCACCGCGGAGAACCAACACCTGAGCCGCAGCATCGTGATACTCGTCGAAGATTATCGCGCACAGGAGCACAGAGAGCCCCAGCAGCGTCGCCAGCCCTCTGCATATCATGATCACAAACCAGTCCGGCATCGCCTCCGCCATTAGAGCCTCGACCGAGCTTCTGTATGCAGTAATGGAGAAAAGAGGAGGAGAAGTGAGGCCAGATGTGAGGAAGAAGAGAGAAGCACCCCAGCCGTTTTTATAGCTCGAGCTCGATGTACGGTGGGCGAAGTCCACCAACGCCGCTCGTCGCCGATCGCCGGTGTTCGGAGTCGAATCCGCGAGCAGTGCCGATAGCGCACTGGCCCGCGAGGTGAGTGCACGCTGCACCAGCAACTAGCACGCCGCGCACTACCACGGTACGGCCTAGATGCCCTACACACTAGGCATCGCCGGTGGAGAAAGCGCGCGGGAGAGAGGAGGAAGAAAGGTCCAGAGGGAGAAGAAGAGGAGACTGACAGTGGACCCTGGGTCCACCTGTCAGCCAGAGAGAGCACTATGCTCTCGGGTGCGATCAGCGTATATCTAAATTTAGGAGTTATCCTAAATTTATATCCAGCATAGAAATCGCCCGTTTTTGTCTCGGACCATAGACTTTTCCGCGCAGCACCAGTTTTCACACAGTGGTTTTTCACCACTTATTGCCCTCTCACTGTAGCTACATCTTTATTGCGTAAATATTCTCTTAACACCGCTTTTAGCAAATCTCGAGGACGAGTTTTTTCTTAAGGGGGATAGTATTGTGACACCCCAAAAATTTGGCCTTGTTTTATTAAATTAAATTTTTGCCAGGATTTAAAACTTTGGATTTCTGAGCTCCATTTTGATTTTTAAGTCATTTCCTTCCCTGTTATAATGAGTTTTCCAAAAAGAAAACTTTTCAAAAATGTTGTTGGACTTATTTAACCTCTCAAGAAAAACTTTCCTTTTATCAGTATAACTAATTAACTAACTTAATTGCTTGATCTTTACTTTCTTGAAAATAGTTTTTTTTTCAAGGTTAAATGGCCATATTTGAACTACAACCATTTGATAGATTCACTTAAAATTTCCACAAAAATTTGGAGATGTCATGTGATGTTTTTAAATCACTTTTATGCAAAAATATATTTCATTCACTAAATATTTTGAGCCCTACACTCAATTTTTCTTCTCTGGTCCAGAGTGCATTTTGCACTACAACCTATTTAAATATTTCTTTAAAACTTCTACCAAAATTAAGGCAGGTCAGTAGGAGCCTATTGTTTCACTTTGTGCAAAAACCTATTTATGTTCTTTGAAAAATTTGAGTGGATCAACCTCATTTCCATTCTGGTCCAACTTGAGGATTTGTACAACAGCCACCATTTTAGTTGCTCCTATGCCCTTAACTATTTCTCCTACTTGTACTCCCCCATGTTAAACCCTTAAGTCCAGGAGCATGCACCTTTTAGATCATTTTTGGTTCATGGAATAATGTCATTTATTTCCTGTCCAGAATTGAAGTTTTGTAAAACTTGCACTAGCAAGTTTCCCCTTTTGTCCAACTAACATCACCACCCTCTCTTTCTTCCACAGAGACCCCCATCTGGAGTTTTTGGCCACTCCAAGACTTGCCTAAGTGCCATTGGCATTTTGTCAAACACCCTGTGGACATGTTCTGTTTTGTCATGAATTGTGGCATTGCACTGTGAACTTGCACCTCTGATCAAACCAGCATGTCCACTAGACTCCCCGTTGCTCCTAACCTCGATCTGGTAAATCCCATCCTCACCTGCGACCTGTAGCATGCCTCGGCATTGTGTTGAACACCTGGTGTGTGTGCACTGGACGCGCCCAGAGTGCGCGTATTGCAGCCGCACGCCCGAGCCGACACGCTGCTCCCCACGGCTTTGGCCCGCTCTGCAGCACCACGCCACGCGCTCCCCTCCTCGCAGCAACGCGCCAAGCAGCCCCCGCCGCGCCCGGCAGGCCAAGAGCTAGCCGCCGCCGCCGCCCGACAGCCCCTGCTACGTTCAGCACCGCCCAAGCCACCCCGGCTCGCCACCTGGCCCCAGCACAGCCCGAGCTCATCCACACGGGTGTCCGCTAGCGTTCGTCGCCGCCACGTTGCCCTAGTTACAGAGAGGCGGTTCGCCGGAGAGCTTATCCCCACCGCCGCGGAACCGACCTCGGCGTGCTATAAATGGACACCCCGAGCCCCTCTAAGCACGGACGCGACCTCATGCTACCCCCATGGCGCTCCCCTGCCTCGCATTCGACCCGGGGAGGTCTTCTTCATCATCTCTGGCAACTCCTGCCGCCGCCACCGCCCCGGCCAATCCGGCACCTCCAGCACCTCCCCCTCTCCGTTCTCTTCGCCAAGAACTTCCTCATTCCCCTGTGAACCCAACCCCCTACTTAATTTTGATCGGGAGCCGTCGCCCCAACAAATCACTTTGCCACCGAAGCTTCCCTCCGCCGCGGAGCTCGCCGCCGGTGATTTACTCCTTCCCCAGCAACCCTACGACCACCGGGAGAACCGCCCCAGCCGTGTGGATCCATTGCCACCCTCGGGGGCCCGCGAGGAGCAGCCAAACGCCGGCGACGATCGCCGGAGCCCCGCTCTGCTCGGGCAGAGGAGGGAGACGACGCACGGCGACTGGTCAAACCTGACCAGTGGGCCAGGCGGGCCCACTGTCGGTGACCCAGCTCCGCCTCCACGCGTTTAAGTGGAAGCGTAAAGACCCTAAGTACGTCTCCCGTTTTCGAAGACGTATTCTGCCGAAACGTTTTCTTTTTCTATTTTATTTTAAAAACAGATTTTGACCAAATCTTTGACTGGCTATAACTTTTTAAATATAACTCCAAATGAGTTGATTCTTTTTCCTACCTTCCTCAAATTTGGTCTAGTTTATTTTAAGATTTATTTGAAAAAATTTCAAACAACTTTTTGGTTCTGTTTTTGAAATGTGTGTTAATTCAAATATATTTTCAAATAGGATTTTTGGAAGAGAAGAAAACTTTCAAAAGTTTGGAGAGCACCTTGCCTTTCCACACATTGAAGGCAAGCATTCTGAACCCCGGCATAATAACTTTTGAAGTGATCATTGATGCATTTATAACACCACCGCATTTCGAAGGACTTGTTATTTCATGTGATATGATCATATGCATGGGTGCATGTACTGATTTCCATGCTTATGGTAATGGACACACTTGTGATGATAATCACCCTCATGAGCTTTACATGCATACCGGCAGGAAACCGGGAAAACCTCTGCCTTGGGTAGGTATGAGTTTGTCGCCGGTCTCCGTCGGGACGGTTCTGTCTGGTATGGCATGGTAAGGTGATATGAGTGGTGACTCTGTTTGATGAAATATATTTGTTATACTAATCATGCAGGGAATACTTGAACCTCCTGAGTCGACCGTAGATCGAGTCTTGTTTCAGTAACCCCCATACTTGTTTCGTACTACCACTCGTCTCTACAGCAAGTAGAGTACGGTTCAGTAAGTTGTCAACCTCTTTCTAGCACACACCGTACAGAGAGGCCATGGTGGAAGATACTGGTTGTAACTGGTAGGCAGGCCACCTGGTCCGGGGGCATGGGTGTTTCCGGTTGGGACCGAGAGGGGAGGCCACCCCTTAGAGCGCGCGATATAAATTTGATCCCATGCTACGCGAGGTTGTAGCCTCCCCACTTAGAGTTTGCTTAACAGGTGTCGTGGGTGATTCCAGACACGTGTGTGATAAGCTGGTGTGTGCAAGTTAGGTGTGTTTTCAACAAAAAGACCGTAGATGGAATTAGTCCCGATGGACTAAAGAAATCCGTTACTCGTGGGTAAAGAGTACACCCTCTGCAGAGAATAAACCTATTCGAATAGCCGTGTCCATGGTTAAGGATTACAGTCTGGGATGGGTCAAGTATCGGTCTTAGTGTCGGTCTTCGGAGGTGAAACTGTTAACCAGAAAATGGAATTACTACCCGTGACTTGTGATATCTATGATGATTATTATTATTGTTGACTAACCCGTGATATTATTGTTATTACCGATATCTCTGGGATGGTTCTACCTCCGGGATATTTATTATGATTGTTTCTTTTAAAGTCTGTTATGTGGCGTCGCTCAGACGCCCGAGTGTGGTATTTCTTTTAAATCCCTTTATGTGGCGTCGCTCAGACGCCCGACTGTGGTATTTCTTTTAAAGCCCTTTATGTGGCGTCGCTCAGACGCCCGACTGTGGTATTTCTTTTAAAGCCCTTTATGTGGCGTCGCTCAGACGCCCGACTGTGGTATTTCTTTTAAAGCCCTTTATGTGGCGTCGCTCAGACGCCCGACTGTGGTATTTCTTTTAAAGCCCTTTATGTGGCGTCGCTCAGACGCCCGACTGTGACATTTCTTTTAAAGCCCTTTTTGTGGTGTCGCTCAGACGCCCGACTGTGGCATTTCTTTCAAAGCCCTTTATGTGGCGTCGCTCAGACGCCCGACTGTGGCATTTCTTTTAAAGCCCTTTATGTGGCGTCGCTCAGACGCCCGACTGTGGCATTACTTGATTATTTGTTTCATAAGTTTTTATACTACCATGTTATTGCAATTTTATAAATAACTTGCTTGCACGCATCAGAGTTTCATTTATCTATTGTGACTGACGTCATGAGCATAAAATATTTTCAGCACATCATTGTTATATTATACCTGTGTTCATAATGTTTGCGAGTACATTCAAAGTACTCACTGGCTTGTCCCTGGCTATTGTCTTGGCCAGATTTTCTTGCACGGAGAGGAGCGACGCGATGCCAGCCCCGGAACCCACTCAATGGAGATAGCAGCCTCGCGAAGATAGGAATTTAACCTGGTCAGCTGTTCCCGTGGGAAATGGAGTCCCATAGACACAGATGTTTCACAACCCGCTTCCGCCATCCAGCACTAGAAACCATTGGTTGTACCCACAGGCCAGATTGGTCTTGTACTACATAATTTGTTTTCTTCTTGGAATTTCTGTATCAAGTTGGAGCCTCATCAGCTAACAGTAATCCTGGGGCTGATGAGCACGACGGTCTTTTCCGGAAATTATTACCCGGAAAACCCGGTCGTGGCAACCCGGTTGACCTCTTTCTCCCGAAACCCTAGCTCATGTGCCCATCTTCATAATGCTATAACTTTGCATCCGTAGCTCCGATTTGGGCATATAGCATATCAAAATGTTCATCTCAGAGAGTACATCATTTCATTCCATTGCATCATTTTCATTTGAGTTCATATTGATGCCCGAAATGCTGTTAGAAGAGGGCTACTTGAGATAATTGTCAGATCTGGTGCTCCATTTAGCTATTTGTCATTTTTGCCATGATTAATGTGTGCATGATATGCCCTGATGCTCTTCATATGTTTTGTTAAGGGTTTTGTCATCTTTCTAGAGGTGCAACCCATGTATTTTTGTGATGTGTGTGGTGACTAGCACAAGCTTGCAAAGTGGTGCACTTGGTAATGCTGTTTTCAGGGGCTTAGCATTTCCACTAAGTCCTTGAGCTGTTTATCTCATATGGCCATATGTTCATGTTGTTTACTAGTGATCCGTGCCTCTTTTGAGGATGATCAGTAAGGATATTTTGTTAATCTTGTAGTGCTCTATCCATCCATGTCTTTCTTTGCAATTATGGAGCACCCTAGCTTGAGTCAATCCAGCTCTACTTTTGCTACTTCGTGAATCTGGGCAGATTGTCAACTTGTTTGCAATTTTGCCGATGATGTTGTAGTTGATCCGTGCATGCTATGCTATTGTTCTTGCCATGTCTAGCTTGCATTTTGTGTATTCTTGATGGGTGTATTCTTAGCATGTCATGACTTGCACCGTAGTGAGTACATCGAGCTCGTAAACATGCCTACTTGAGTTATGTTTCAGCATGTGCCAGTTTTCACTAAGTGTGAGAACTGATTATGTTTTTGCCATGTTCACATGCTTGCAATTGTGTTTTATGATCCCTTGTGGCTCAAGGTCACTAAGGGACTTTTGTTAAGCTCTTTGAGTAGCTCCATGCCATGCTTTACTTTGCCATGTTAAGTTCCTGTAGCATATAGTTTTGTTGCTCCGAAGAGTGCTACCTGATCTGAAATTCCAGACAAGTGTTGATTTCACTAAGTCTGAAATCTGTTTGCCATATGCATTTTTGCCATGCTTGTTTGAACCTGTTAATGGATGAATTGGCCGTAGCTCAGTGCTAGACTTTTGTTAAGCATCTTGAATTGCATCACTGCCATGTATTTTGTTGTCATGTTTGGGTGCTATAGCATGTTCATTTCGTTGCATTTAGATGGCTACTTGCTGTTAATCGCAGACCGGTGCCATATTTGAATCGCTTGCCATTTCCAAACCGTAACTCCGATTCCGGCGTTCTTTATATCGTTTCAAGCAATTTCATCTCATTTTTCCAGTGGCACACTTGAATTTCCAAGTTGAGGCCAGGTTCTTGCATTTCCTCTCACATCTTGCATATGCATCCCGCATCGCATCCCGCATAGCATATCATCTTTGCATCATGTTGTTTGAGTTGCACGTGGTTGATTTGTGTCCTTGTTGCTTGTTTGTCTTGTTTGGGTAGAGCCGGGAGACGAGTTCTCTAACGAGGAGCCCGTTGAGTTTGCTTTCGAGGATCCAGTCAACTCTGACAACTGTGCAGGCAAGATGATCATACCCTCAAAATCACTACTATCTTTGCTATGCTAGTTTGCTCGCTCTTTTGCTATGCCAATGCTACGGTGCCTACCACTTTCTTTCAAGCCTCCCAAATTGCCATGTCAAACCTCTAACCCACCATGTCCTAGCAAACCGTTGATTGGCTATGTTACCGCTTTGCTCAGCCCCTCTTATAGCGTTGCTAGTTGCAGGTGAAGATTGGAGGCCGTTCCTTGTTGGAACTTTTATTAACTTGTTGGGATATCATTATATTGCCATGTTATCTTAATGCATCTATATACTTGGTGTAGGGTGGAAGGCTCGGCCTCTCGCCTAGTGTTTTGTTCCACTCTTGCCGCCCTAGTTTCCGCCATATCGGTGTTATGTTCTCGGATTTTGCATTCCTTACGCGGTTGGGTTATAATGGGAACCCCTTGATAGTTTGCCTTGATTAAAGCTTTTCCAGCAATGCCCAACCTTGGTTTTACCATTTGCCACCTAGCCTCTTTTTCCCTTGGGTTTCCGGAGCCCGAGGGTCATCTTATTGTAAACCCCCCGGGCCAGTGCTCCTCTGAGTGTTGGTCCACCTGTCAGCTGCCGGTGGCCACCAGGGGCAACTCTGGGCTAGCCTACCCGTACCTAAGACAATCTGAGTGTGCCCTGAGAAAGAGATATGTGCAGCTCCTATTGGGATTTGTTGGCACATTCGGGCTGTGTTGCTGGTCTTGTTTTAACCTGTCGAAGTGTCTTGAAGAACCGAGATCCCGAGTCTGATCGGAACGTCTTGGGAGGAGGTCTATTCCTTCATTGACCGTGAGAGCTTGTCATGGGCTAAGTTGGGACTCCCCTGCAGGGTTTTGAACTTTCGAAAGCCATGCCCACGGTTATGGGCAGATGGGAATTTGTTAATGTCCGGTTGTAGATAACTTGAACCTTAACTTAATTAAAATGAATCAACTGAGTGTGTTACCGTGATGGCCTCTTCTTGGCGGAGTCCGGGAAGTGGACACGGTGTTGGAGTAATGTTTGCGCAGGTTGTTCTCTAGTTTCTCGCTTGCGCTTTGCCTCCTCTTCTCGCTCTCTTTTGCGAATAAGTTAGCCACCATATATGCTAGTCGCTTGCTGCAGCTCCACATATATTTGTACCTTGCCTTACCTATAAGCTTAAATAGTCTTGATCGCGAGGGTGCGAGATTGCTGAGTCCCTGTGGCTCATAGATTACTATTACACCAGATGCAGGGCCCGATGATTCCGCTCCAGGAGACGCGTTTGAGCTCAAGTGGGAGTTCGACGAAGACTCTCAATGTTACTATGTTTCCTTTCCTGATGATCAGTAGTGGTGCCCAGTTGGGGGTGATCGGGACCGTGTCGCTTGTTGGGTTATCTTTTATTTTGGCGCCGTAGTCGGGCCATGAGTGTTTGGATGATGTAATGTTATTTATGTACTTGATTGACGTGGCGAGTGTAAGCCAACTATGTTATCTCCCCTTTTATTATCTATATTACATGGGATGTTGTGAAGATTGCCTAACTTGCGACATATGCCTTCAATGCAATTATGCCTCTAAGTCATGCCTCGACACGTGGGAGATATATTCGCATCGAGGGTGTTACACCCCGTCACCCTCACCGCCTTGCTCCTGCTTCCCCGCCTCCATGCCGCTGCTTGGCTATCAGCAGCTGCTCGGGAGCAGCGACCCTGCTTCACCTACTCTGCATCGAGCTGCCGGCGTTGAGATGCTCCTACTCTGAGCATAATCATCGCAGCCTCTTCTGCTTTGGGCCATGCCCAGACCTATGTTGGTTTTTCCGGCATCTTCTGCCGCTGCTCGCGCACTGCCCTACCTTGCTACTGCCAACCCGGGGCCCTTTTGTCTCGCTTGGTTTTGGATCGGCAAGAACGATAACGCGAAGAACCATACCCGGACCACCAAGTATCTTCTCGAAGAATTTTGCCAAGTACCATGACGATGCGTCAAGTACCACTACCCCCAAGTACCACGACGTCCGTCGATCGCCAAGTACCCCTTCGTTTCGTCGAGGCCGGCAAGTCTGAAGACCCCAAGTACCACGACAACCTCGAAGGGATTCAAATCCGCCAAGCTCCTCTAACGATGACCCGAGAACGTCTATGATCCGTGCACAACTACCTCGCAAAGACCGGACTGACAAGTTCCCCGACAACGTGTGTACAACTACCGCCGTCTTCGGATTCGCTAAGAACGACAAGTACCTTGATGCCCGATGCATAGAACAACTACCGTTGACCCTCGAAGACCCCGTGGATGTCAAGTTCCTCGCCATGACCCCGAACATCTACGAAACGTGAACCACTACTTCCACTACGACCCGTGTACCACTACTTCCTTTGACGAACGCGTTCTGCCCCCGAATGCACGCTTCGAAGGTATAACCGCCGAGACAATGACCCGAGGAACGAATGCATGTTGTGTGATGTATGAGATGCCCGTGTTTGCGTCATGCCCGAATTGATCCTTGCACGTTCCTCGTTTCCTTGCCACTGTCACATGGGGAACCCGGTTACCGGGATCACCCCACCTTCTATCGCATGTCACGCCCCCGTCACTTTTCCTTTTGCACCGGTATCTCTGTGAGCTATCGGAACCGGAATGTTGCCGTGGCACCATTTCTGTTGTCATTGTCGTGGCACTCCTTTCGTTTCCGCCACGATGACAAATGCTTCATATCATGCTCTTGTCAACTTTTAATAAATAAAAATTGCATGACTTGCACATGTCATCCGCATCATGATAACAACAATTAAAATGTTTAAAATTGTTGTTTGCTTTAAATTGCTAAATGCATTTGGGGATTTACCGGATTCGTTGTTTGTTATATCCGACCCCATTTAAATTGTTTAGATGGTGTAGTTTTCTTATGCTTCACCCTCTTGCCATGTTTAAAAACATTTAATATTGTTGAGTACATAAACGAGAGAGAACTAAATAAGTCATGTGGTGATCCATCAATATGCAACTCGTTGCATATTGAGCTCCACTTAATTTGTTGTATTGTTTGTGCACTTTGCCATGCCATGTCGCATTAAACCGGACATGCATCATACTTGGTTGTGCATCATGCCATGCTTATGTGGTGGTTGTTTACCATGTTGTTTGCTTCTTTCCGGTGTTGTTTCTTTGGGTTAGTTCCGATAATGTCACGTTTGTGAGGATTCGTCTGACTTCATCCGTTTGTCTTCTTCATGGACTCGTTCTTCTTCCTTGCGGGATCTCAGGCAAGATGACCATACCCTCGAAATCACTTCTATCTTTGCTTCAATGTTGGGGATATCGCTTATCGGGAACTTATCGATGAACCATGATAAGGTCTAAATCGGCCAGTTTATCGGCATATCGGCCGATTTATCGCCATATCAGCTGATTTATCGGCCGATTTATCTTATCAGTCTGACAGCGGTAAGCGATAAATTGGCCGATTTATCGGCATATCGAAAGATATCTTGAACAGTGCTTTGCTTGCTAGATGCTCGCTCTATTGCTATGCCTATGCTACGATACCTACCACATGCTTTACCATGCCTCCCATATTGCCATGTCAAGCCTCTAACCCACCTTGTCCTAGCAAACCGTTGTTTGGCTATGTTACCGCTTTGCTCAACCCCTCTTATAGTATTGTTAGTTGCAGGTGAAGATTGGAGTTTGTTCCTTGTTGGAACATGTTTATTTTTGGGATATCACTATTATATCTTGTCTATTTTTAATGCATCTATATACTTGGTGAAGGGTGGAAGGCTCGGCCTTATGCCTGTTGTTTTGTTCCACTCTTGCCGCCCTAGTTTTCCGTCATACCGGTGTTATGTTCCTTGATTTTGCGTTCCTTACGCGGTTGGGTTATAATGGGAACCCCTTGACTGTTCGCCTTGAATAAAACTCCTCCAGCAAGGCCCAACCTTGGTTTTACCATTTGCCACCTAAGCCTTTTTCCCTTGGGTTCTACAGACTCAAGGGTCATATTTATTTTAAACCCCCGGGCCAGTGCTCCTTTGAGTGTTGGTCCAACTTGTCAGCCGCCGGTGGCCACCAGGGGCAACTCTGGGCTGGCCTAACGAAAGTTTGGACAATCCGGTGTGCCCTGAGAATGAGATATGTGCAGCTCCTATCGGGATTTGTCAGCACATCCGGGTGGCTTTGCTGGTCTGGTTTTGCCATTTTCGAAATGTCTTGTAACCGGGATTCCGAGTCTGATCGGGTCTTCCTGGGAGAAGGAATATCCTTCGTTGACCGTGAGAGCTTGTGATGGCTAAGTTGGAACACCCCTACAGGGTTTTGAACTTTCGAAAGCCGTGCCCGTGGTTATGGGCAGATGGGAATTTGTTAATGTCCGGTTGTAGAAAACTTGACACTTAACTTAATTAAAATGCATCAACCGCGTGTGTAGCCGTGATGGTCTCTTTCTGGCGAAGTCCGGGAAGTGAACACGGTTCTTGTGTTATGTTTGAACGTAAGTAGTTTCAGGATCACTTCTTGATCACTTCTAGTTTACGACTGTGCTTTGCCTTCTCTCCTCTCTCTCATTTGCGTAAGTTAGCCACCATATATGCTAGTGCTTGCTGCAGCTCCACCTCATACCTTTTCCCTACCCATAAGCTTAAATAGTCTTGATCGCGAGGGTGTGAGATTGCTGAGTCCCCGCGACTCACAGATTACTTCAAAAACCAGATTGCAGGTGCCGATCATACCGTGCAGGTGACACACCTGAACTCAAGGAGGAGCTCGATGAAGATCGTGTTCGTTGTGTTGTTTCGATTTCCTTTTGATCAGTAGTGGAGCCCAGTCGGGGCGATCGGGGATCTTTTGCACTAGGGGTAGTCTTCTTTTATTCTGGTTCCATAGTCGGACCTTGATTGTATCTGAATGATGTAATGTTTTATTCATGTATTGTGTGAAGTGGCGATTGTAAGCCAACTCTATACCTCTTTGTTATTCAGTACATGGGATGTGTAAAGATTACCCCTCTTGCGACATGCCTACAATGCGGTTATGCCTCTAAGTCGTGGTCCGACATGTGGGAGATATAGCCGCATCGTGGGTGTTACAAGTTGGTATCAGAGCCTCCCCCGACTTAGGAGCCCCTTGCTTGATCGAATCATTGGCATTGTTGAGTCTAGAAAAATGTTTTGAGTCTTATAGGATTATATATATCGGAGAGTAGGATTCTTTTTACTCCTCAGTCCCTTCGTCGCTCTGGTGAGGCATCCTGACATAGAGTTTTGACTCTTCTCTTCTCAAATTTCACTAAAAAAAATTTAGGATCACGCTGGTATCTTGGAATCGTTCTGATGGTTTTGTGACGAGAACATTGTTCTTGGTGCCTCCTGACATTTAGGGGTTGTGGCAGTGTCCCGGGGTGTTGAGCTCTGAGGTGTTGTCGTCACAATTTTATCGTTGCAATTCTAGAATACCTGAGTTTCACTGACATCGAAAATCTCTTTTATGCAGTTGTTGGTGAGATAACCTCGACGCTACCCAGTACTGGGGCGGGAGTTCAGGAGTATTGCCATAACTCGTATAACGTATGTTTTTCGAAGGTTGAGGTAAATGATTTTTGAAGGTTTCTTGGTTATGTGTTGAAGGATGGATACAGCTGGATGTAGGATTTGTTGGTTTTGGGTGAGATATTATGCTTCCCCTGTATCCCCAACACCTGATTACATAATCAGAAAGTTTCGGGAGTTTATAAGTGGGAATTCAAGTAGATCCTAGGATATCTTTCCGAAAGATGTATGATATGAAATTGCGGTTCGACGTCTAGTGGTCTGCCTATCCACGGTTGGTTTTATAGTGGTCTCGTTATGTCTTAAAGAGTCCTTGGCTATGCTGACTCGGGGACGCTTCGTATGTCATGTGCACTACCTTGTACATGATGGTGATGTACGATCGAGCCCGTGTGGGCCCCACCACGAAAACATCGGACGAAATCTCTATCATATGTTTGTTCCGGCTTTTTCTGCAAGCCAAACCTTTGTTTTGTTTTGAGTTGTGGTATTCGAGTTGCTTCAATGTCAAATGTTGATTCCATACCTTTCCTAAGAGGTGTTCTCATGTTTCTATGTGAGTACTAATCCTTCTTGTTAATCGAGATGTTCATGTCAGTTCTTTTCCAACGGGTGCGTTTCTCTTCAAGTGGATCCGATCATTTTCAACATCCACAAGATCAATTATCAGTTCTTCTCAACGGTGTTTGCTTCATCCATCTCCAAGTTGCCTTTGTTTTCCCGCCCTCCCACCCTTTTCCTTCAAGGACTCAGATCTCTTAATCGAGTATCCTTTTATTGATGGGAAGTCTCTCCATTCTTTTCTGTCAATGTTCTTATCCGGTGATTTTCAAGAAGATACTAACGGAGCTTCAAGTTCGTCACTCTTCACTCGTTTTCTTCTCCGGTGGATTCAAGTCAAGCTTTGTTGATCATATCATTTCCTTGTTTCAAATGTCTTCTCTTGCCGGTGCACCTCTTAATCATCCATTTCTCGATATTCAATTGTTCCGGAGTGCTCAAGGTATCTTGAAGATTCGTGTTTCCACTCTGCATTCGTTCAAGCTCTTTCGAGGTTGTTATCTTAGTCAAGTCATTTAATTCAACTGGTGCAATCTCTCTTTTAAATCATTTCAACAGTGTTTCATTTGAGTGGGCCCTAACCCACAGGTCTTTTCCTAGGATCTTACCTGACTCATCTAATTTTTCCCGGAGTTACTCTAAAATTCTTTTCCAAGCTTGACGTAAGAATGAATTATCATCAGTCATATGTCTTTCTCCAAGATCTCTCAAATTCTTTCATTGTTGACTCAACCTTTTCTATTCGTCATCCCGGAGTATCTCAACAATTCATGGTGGTGTTTCTCGTCGTCATTCTCGGATTTTGAAGACCAAAGAAGAGTTTCTCTTAAAAACCTTGCTCCATTCTTTTCTAAATTCATGGTTCTAGTTTGAGGCCATCCTCTCATAATTTTTTTGATTGTGGGAATTCTTTTCATCCATTCGGAGGTTTTCATGAGTTGTTTTTCTTTCTTTCCTCTGGAGCCCATCATTTCAGAAGAATTACTCGTTCCCAGTTTTTAGCTCTCGTTCTCCAAATCTTACCGGGGCATCATTCAAATATTCTCTAATAAGCTCGTGATTTCTTTGTTATCATGTATCTAAATTCTCTCAAGCATCTTCGTTTATTTGCTAATCCTTCCCTGGGTTTCTTCATCTTTTATTTGTTCATTTTCAATTCTTACGGTGGTTCTTCCAAGATTCTTCTTCCTTCATTTATCATATCAGTGCATTCATGCTTTCCAAATCCTACCGGTGGTTCGTTGAAGAACTTCCCAAGTTGGCGCTATATCTATCTTAATCCTTTCTACAGGAATAAGTAGTCTGCCAAATCCGTTTGCTCGTCATCAACTAAATTGGTGAAGGATAATGTGACGCCCCGAGACTGTTGCGCCAGATGTCTTCCAGTTATTCGCTGACGTTGTCATGTCATTTGCTTGCATGTTGCGTCTTGTCATGTCATCATGTGCATTGCATCATCATGTTTTTCAAAACCTGCATCCATCCGGGTTCCCCCAGTTCCTTCTGTTGTCCGTTTCGAGCCCAGACACACTTGCACGCGCCCGTGGCACGTCCGAAATATTATTCTATAAATGGCCGGAAAATGTTCTCGGATTGGGATGAGAGTTGGCGTGTGGTCTTGCTATGTTGTAGGTAGGCCGCCTGCCAAGTTTCATCGCATTCGGAGTTCATTTGATAGCCCAACCGTTAAACTATAGCGGCATTATAGCCGGTCTAACGTCGGGCGTTTTCGGTCTCCGGAAACAGTCGCCGGGCCTCCCTCTCTTGTCTTCTCCCAGCTCGAGACCGTCTACACAGCCCACTACCTACCGCCAGATCCAACCTAAGATCTCTCGTCAGCCTGCGGCCCTCCTCGCGCGCGCGTCCGATAGCTGTCCCGGACCCGACCCGGACTATCGCCACCGCTGTGTCCGGATCAACCCCAAGCATCTACAAAACGTCTCCATTTCTTTATTTGGGCCCCCTAACCTATGTATTCGCGACCGTCCAATTACGATCGGAGGGACGAGTTAGCCCCTAGCCTAACCTACCCGCTATATATACTAGTCTAAACCGAGACCTAATCCCTAATTTCTAGGGATCCTACCTAGCGTCGCCGCCACTCTCTCAGGATTCCCCTAGATCTGATCCATCCATTTCCCCCCAATCGGTGCTCTCCTGTGGATTCCCTCGATCCAACAACCAGCGAGCACCACTCCTGCCAATCCCCGCCGACGTCCAAGTCCAGCAAGCCAGCGCCTCCACATCACCGACGACCGCGCCACCAGGGCCCCGCGGCCTCAAGCCCACGTGCTATGGACCCCCCTGCCGCGCCTCTGCTCACCGGAGAACGGCTCCCTCACGCGCCCGAGCTCCTCCCTCCAACCAGAACGAGCGCCACCGCCGTCATTTGGAGCGCCGCCGTGCCGGAGATGAGTGCCTCGCGCTCTGCTCTCCTTCCTCCCTCCCTCTACTTTCCCTCGTTCCTCATTTTCTTCCTATGCTTGCAACAGATTGAGCCATGGCGCCCTTCACCTTGCGCGAACTGCACGGCCACCGGCCATGGAGGCCACCGTGCCGGCCCTCAAGCGCGTCGCCCGCGCTCCTCCCTCGCCTCAGATGCGTCGCCGACCTCTGCCTTCCCTGCTCCAGACCGAGGCGCCCCAGTTCCGCGCCTGCTGGCTGCCGAAACGAGAAGGAGCTCGTCCATGGGCACCTCCTTTTTCTCCCGTCCTCGAGCTTGCCAGAGACCTCCGACATCGACGGAGCACCAGCGGAACCAGGAGCCCTGCCTCGCGCCCTCCTCCTTGTCCTTCGTCGCCTGGTGCCGTCCCGCTGTGCCGAGCCCGCTGGCAAGTCCCACGCCGGTGCGAAGGAATGGCTAGCTGCCGTCGCCGTGATCTAACTCGCCGAATGGATCGACAAGACCCTGCAAGCGCCCCTGCCATGGCGCCTTGGCCTCCTCTGCTTCCCACATCGTTGGAGTTCATCGAGCCCCATCCGCCGCCACTCCCTGCATCGCCTGAAGCCGCCCCGCGTCTTGCCTCCTCTGTCTGCACCTCTGCATCGAGCGAGGCCAGGAAACCGCGCCCGCGTTGACTTCTCTCGTGTGGATCCACCCAGGCCTCAACCGCCTCCAAGCCCAGCACCACCAAGGCCGGCCTACCTCTCCTCCAGATGGGCCTCGGCCCAGGGTGAGTAGTCACACCTAGCGCCCCACCTTCCTTTCCTGCTATTGGCCCAGTTCGTGTTTCGGCCCATATCATGTTTTTCCAGCGTCTGCGAATTTGTGTATTTATCCTGAGACTGCAAATTTGCAGAAAAGTCCCTAGTCAACATGCATATAATAACTAATTAACTGTGCATCGGATCTAAATAAATTATATATAAAAATGCTTAGTTTTTCATCTAGTTTCATTATATCCAAGTTTCATCTATGTTTAAAAAGTTTAAAATGCTGTTTGTTTAAATTTGCTTAAATAACTTGTTAAAATGCTTTATTTCATAACTTTTTAACCGTAGCTCCAAATTTAACAAACTTTATATGTAATTGGGGTAGAAAAATGTCTAGTTTATCCTGGTGGCATCACTTTGCATGTTTAACAACTCTAAAATATGGTTTAGGGCAGAACAGTACCAAATCTATAATATGCTCATGAGGAGTTTCCGGACTTGTTGTTTTGTTGTTCCGGCCTCATTTAAACTTGCCTAGATAGGTAGTTTTCTTATGCTTCTACCTCTTGCCATGCTAAAAACATTTAATATTGTTGCGTACATAAACAAGATCGAACTAAATAAGTCACGTGGTGCTTCGTGGATATGCAACGGAGTTGCATATTGAGCTCCACTTAATTTGTAGAATTGCTTGTGCACTTTCCCATGCCATGCCTCTTTATACCGAACATGCATCATACTTGGTTGTGCACCAAGCCATGTTCATGTGTTGGTTGTTTACTATGTTGTGTGCTTCTTTCCAATGTTGCTTCTTCGGGTTGGTTCCGATTACGTTGCGTTTGTGAGGACCCGTTCGACTTTGTCCATTTGTCTTCTTCATGGACTCTTTCTTCTTCCTTGCAGAATTTCAGGCAAGATGACCATACCCTCGAAATCACTTCTATCTTTGCTTGCTAGATGCTTGCTCTTTTGCTATGCCTATGCTGCGATACCTACCACTTGCTTATCATGCCTCCCATATTGTTAAGCCAAGCCTCTAACCCACCTTGTCCTAGCAAACCGTTGTTTGGCTATGTTACCGCTTTGCTCAGCCCCTCTTATAGCGTTGTTAGTTGCAGGTGAAGATTGGAGCTTGTTCCATGTTGGAACATGGATATTTTGTTGGGATATCACAATATCTATTATTTAATAAACGCATCTATATACTTGGTAAAGGGTGGATGGCTCGGCCTTATGCCTAGTGTTTTGTTCCACTCTTGCCGCCCTAGTTTCCGTCATATTGGTGTTATGTTCCTGGATTTTGCGTTCCTTACGCGGTTGGGTTATAATGGGAACCCCTTGACAGTTCGCCTTGAATAAAACTCCTCCAGCAATGCCCAACATTAGTTTTACCATTCGCCACCCAGCCTTTTCTTTTCC
>NC_041382.1:310740611-310786484 GCF_002162155.2 Triticum dicoccoides | reverse complement strand
CGAACTAGAGCCCTATGCAGCGCCTCCTCGGGGAAACTCGAGGTTTTGTTTTAGTTGTATGGAGAGCTCATCTGAGGGTGCCCTGAGAACGAGATATGTGCAGCTCCTATCGGGATTTGTCGGCACATTCGGGCGGTGTTGCTGGACTTGTTTTACCATTGTCGAAATGTCTTGTAACCTAGACGCCGAGTCTGATCGGAATGTCTTGGGAGAAGGAATATCCTTCGTTGACCGTGAGAGCTTGTGATGGGCTAAGTTGGGACACCCCTGCAGGGATTTGAACTTTCGAAAGTCGTTCCCGCGGTTATGGGTAGATGGGAATTTGTTAATGTCCGGTTGTAGAAAACTTGAAGTTTAACTTAATTAAAATGCATCAACCGTGTGTGTAACCGTGATGGTCTCTTTCTGGCGGAGTCCGGGAAGTAAACACGGTGTTGGAGTAATGCTTGACGTAGGTTGTTCTAGGATCACTTCTTGATCATAGTTGTTCGACCGTGCTTTGCCTTCTCTTCTCGCTCCCATTTGCGTATGTTAGCCACCATATATACTAGTCGCTTGCTGCAGCTCCACCTCATACCATTACCTTACCTATAAGCTTAAATAGTCTTGATCGTGAGGGTGTGAGATTGCTGAGTCCCCGTGACTCACAGATACTTCCAAAACCAATTTTGCAGGTGCCGATGATATCGTGCATATGACACAACCAAGCTCAAGGAGGAGCTCTATGAAGATCTTGTCCTTTATGTTGTTTCGTTCTAGTCGATCAGTAGTGGAGCCCAGTTGGGTCGATCGGGGATCTGTGTCGCATTTGTGGTAGTCTTCTTCCGTAGTCGGACCTTGATTGTATCTGGTTGATGTAATGCTTTATTCATGTATTGTGTGAAGTGGCGATTGTAAGCCAACTATGTATCTCTTTCCCTTATGTATTACATGGGTTGTGTGAAGATTACCTCACTTGCGACATTGCTTTCAATGCGGTTATGCCTCTAAGTCATGCTTCGACACGTGGGAGATATAGCCGCATCGAGGGCGTTACAGATAAGCATAATGTAATTCTTATTCTTGTTTCATCGAGTAAACTCAATTCCGTATTCCGGAGGCTCATCAAGTTCTCGATTTTCAATTTTTGTCATCTTTTCTTTCCCGGAGTTCCACGCTCCCTCAATTATGTCATCGTGAAGCTCAATCTAAATCATCGCAAGGCTTTAACCTTATTCTTTTTATCCTTCATTTCGTTTGATCATTCTTTTGTTACCAAAGTTCTTCATGGAGGTTCTACATGATGGTTCAGCAAGGATTTAATTCCTTTTCGAAGTGTTCATTGCGATTCTTTTCGGAGGAGCTCAAGTTTTCTTCATCTTGCAATCCGGGGTGCAATTCTTTCACGCGTATCTTTTGAGGTGGTGTTATGTCATTCTTGATAATTTCCCTTCGTGCTTCGTGATTCACAAGTTATCGAGAATGAGATATTTTAAATCCATCAATCTCGTCATTGCAGTTATCTTGGGTTATATTTCACCTAAAGCTTTCCCTAAGGATTGTTGCTATTTGTGGTATTTATAAATGACCCAAGTTCTTCATCTATCCTCCCGGTGAAATAAGTTTCTTGTCTTCTTGTTCATATCAATCCAATCTATTGTTTCCATTAGTGTCAGAATTTCACCTCATAATTTTGAGATATTTTCCATAAGGCCACCACAAGCTTATCCTTTCATTGTGGATAATACAACAACACGGATCTAGCATTTGTTGTTAGCGTCCTCTCTCAAGATCTGTTTCCCTCCGTTCATTTCATTCCATTCTTTCATTTGTTCTGGAGGCATTGTGATGTTACTCTCCTCACTCATCATCTCGTATGGTGAGGATCGTGTTCTTTTCATGCTTAGCCATTCAACCGAAGTATTGTGCCCTCTGCTCAAGTTCTTTTCACCTTATCAAGTCTTGTATCACTTTTCAATCGGAGTGCTGCCCGAATTTGTTCTTCCTTCTTCCTCTTTCCTAATGGAGTGTTTTCAACTTCGTTCATCTTCGTTGCATTCTTTCTTTCAATTTGTGTAACCTTTTCAAGGTTCTTTGGTTTCACTCGTTTGTCAAGGAAGCAACTTAGTTTTACCTCTTCTCTTCCTCTTTTGTTTTCCTCCGGTGCCGTCCTAGATCTCGGGACGAGATCCTCTCGTAGTGGTGGAGTGTTGTGACGCCCCAAGACCGGAGCTTCAGATGCCTTCCAGGGTTTCCGAGATTCGTTGTGTGATTTGTTTCGTCTGTTGCATTCATCTTTGCATCATGTGCATTGCATCGTGTCATCATACAACCCGCTTTAAAACTCAACTAAATAAAGCGTATGGATCTTCGATCCATTTAAACCGAGGGAATTCACATGGTGGGTTCTCTTTATAACATACCCTCCCAATATTAGGGAGCTATGATAAATAATCCATTCTTATGGAATCACCTAAAACACACTTGCAAAATATCTCCATGCCTTTGTTATCTCGCTTCTTGACCTCGAACTTTGTCCGTAAATTCTTTCGTCATTTTTCGGAGCTCCACCAAAAATCCAAACATTTTTGGACCTTCCTTTTACCAAGTCCTAATTCAAACCCATTTGAATTAAATTCAAATGAGTTTGAATTTATATCTTTCAATCTTCGCTATTTTTCTTGGATCGAGCATATTTTTGTGAGTCCAAGAAAATTAACCACATGCCCAAATTCTTCCTCTAACCTTCTCTTGTCTCTTTTCCTTTCTCTTATTTTTCTCTGTTTTTTGTAAAGAGAAGAATTAAGAGGGAATAGATAAGCCTAGCCCAGCCGGCCATTTGGGCCTCCAACAGCCCCGTCCCACCAGTGGCCCAAGGCCCAGCCGACCCCTGCCTAACCAACCCTAGCCGCCAGCTGTGCCCGATCGCTACTCCCTCTCGTTCCCATCGCCGCCACCAGAAGCCATCGCCCTCGATCCCCTCCTTCTTCCTTGCATCGCCAGGGGGAGGAGCAAGGCCCCGCGCCCGCAGTCATCGTCCTCCGTGGTCCAGAGTGCCGTTACCTCTTTCCCTCTCCCTCTTGTCCTCCTCGCGAAGCACCGAGCTGCTCTGTTGCTACTCTTCTCTCTCACCGCCGAACCTCATCGCGCCAGCGCTCCAACCTCCGCTTTAGTCCGAGGGCCCCGCCTCCCATGTCTCCTCGTCCGCGTCCCGCCTCCTATTCTCAGTGTTCGCGCCTGCCCAAGCGTTGGCTTCGCCCGCTGCTTCCCTGGAGGCCGCGCCTCAGCGAGCTCCTCCATCAGTTCCTCTGCCGGACTCCTCTTCCGCCGTGCTATCTCGCCTTGCCCCGTTACCCTCAACGCCTTGCTCCTGCTTCCCCGCCTCCATGCCGCTGCTTGGCTGTCAGCAGCTGCTCGGCAGCAGCGACCCTGCTTCGGCTGCTCTGCATCGAGCTGCCGGCGTCGAGATGCCCCTACTCTGAGCATAACCATCGCATCCTCTTCTGCTTCGGGCCATGCCCAGACCTGTGTTGGTTTTTCCGGCATCTTCTGCCGTTGCTCGCGCACCGCCCTACCTTGCTGCTGCCCTCCCAGGGCCCTTTTGTCTCGCTTGGTTTTGGATCGGCAAGAACGATACGCGAAGAACCATACCCGGACCGTCAAGTATCTTCTCGAAGAATTTTTCCAAGTACCATGACGATGCAACAAGTACCACTACCCCAAGTACCACGACGTCCGTCGATCGCCAAGTACCCCTTCGTTTCATCGAGACCGGTAAGTCCGAAGACCCCAAGTACCACGACAACCTTGAAGGGATTCAAATCCGCCAAGCTCCTGTAACGATGACTCGAGAACGTCTATGATCCATGCACAACTACCGTCACCAAGACCAGACTGACAAGTTCCCTGACAACGTGTGTACAACTACCGCTGTCTTCGGATTCGCTAAGAACGACAAGTACCTTGACGCCCGATGCATAGAACAACTACCGTCGACCCTCGAAGACCCCGTGGATGTCAAGTTCCTTGCCGTGACCCCGAACATCTATGAAACGTGAACCACTACTTCCACTATGACCCGTGTACCACTACTTCCTTCGACGAACGCGTTCCACCCCCGAATGCACGCTTCGAAGGTATAACCGCCGAGATGATGACCCGCGGAACGAATGCATGTTGTGTGATGTGTGAGATGCCCGTATTTGCGCCATGCCCGAATTGATCCTTGCACGTTCCTCGTTTCCTGGCGACCGTCACGTGGGGAACCCGGTTACCGGGATCACACCACCTTCTATCGCATGTCACGCCCCCGTCACTTTTCCTTTTTCACTGGTATCTCTGTGAGCTAGCAGAACCGGAATGTTGCCATGGCACCATTTCTGTTGTCATTGTTGTGGCACCCCTTTCGTTTCTGCCACGATGACAAATGCTTCATATCATGCTCTTGTCAACTTTTAATAAATAAAAATTTCATAACTTGCACATGTCATCCGCATCATGATAACAACAATTAAAATGTTTAAAATTGTTATTTGCTTTAAATTGCTAAATGCATATGGGGATTTACCGGATTCGTTGTTTGTTATATCCGGCCCCATTTAAATTGTTTAGATGGTGTAGTTTTCTTATGCTTCACCCTCTTGCCATGTTTAACAACATTTAATATTGTTGAGTACATAAACGAGAGAGAACTAAATAAGTCATATGGTGATCCGTTAATATGCAACTCGTTGCATATTGAGCTCCACTTAATTTGTAGTATTGTTTGTGCACTTTGCCATGCCATGTCGCATTAAACCGGACATGCATCATACTTGGTTGTGCATCATGCCATGCTTATGTGGTGGTTGTTTACCATGTTGTTTCTTCGGGTTAGTTCCGATAATGTCGCGTTTGTGGGGATCCGTTCAACTTCATCCGTTTGTCTTCTTTATGGACTCGTTCTTCTTCCTTGCGGGATCTCAGGCAAGATGACCGTACACTCGAAATGACTTCTATCTTTGCTTGCTAGATGCTCGCTCTATTGCTATGCCTATTCTACGATACCTACCACATGCTTTACCATGCCTCCCATATTGCCAAGTCAAAGCCTCTAACCCACCTTGTCCTAGAAAACCGTTGTTTGGCTATGTTACCGCTTTGCTCAGCCCCTCTTATAGAGTTGTTAGTTACAGGTGAATATTGGAGTTTGTTCCTTGTTGGAACATGTTTATTTTTGGGATATCACTATTATATCTTGTCTATTTTTAATGCATCTATATACTTGGTGAAGGGTGGAAGGCTCGGCCTTATGCCTGGTGTTTTGTTCTACTCTTGCCGCCCTAGTTTTCCGTCATACCAGTGTTATGTTCCTTGATTTTGCGTTCCTTACGCGGTTGGGTTATAATGGGAACCCCTTGACAGTTCGCCTTGAATGAAACTCCTCCAGCAAGGCCCAACCTTGGTTTTACCATTTGCCACCTAAGCGTTTTTCCCTTGGGTTCTGCAGACTCAAGGGTCATCTTTATTTTAAACCCCCGGGCCAGTGCTGCTCTGAGTGTTGGTCCAACTTGTCAGCCGCCGGTGGCCACCAGGGGCAACTCTGGGTTGGCCTACCGGAAGTTTGGACAATCCGGTGTGCCCTGAGAATGAGATATGTGCAGCTCCTATCGGGATTTGTCGGCACATCCGGGTGGCTTTGCTGGTCTTGTTTTACCATTGTCAAAATGTCTTGTAACCGGGATTCCGAGTCTGATTGGGTCTTCCTGGGAGAAGGAATATCCTTCATTAACCGTGAGAGCTTGTGATGGGCTAAGTTGGGACACCCCTGTAGGGTTTTGAACTTTCGAAAGCCGTGCCCGCAGTTATGGGCAGATGGGAATTTGTTCATGTCCGGTTGTAGGAAACTTGACACTTAACTTAATTAAAATGCATCAACCGCGTGTGTAGATGTGATGGTCTCTTTCCGGCGAAGTCCGGGAAGCGAACACGGTTCTTGTGTTATGCTTGAACGTAAGTAGTTTCAGGATCACTTCTTGATCACTTCTAGCTTACGACCGTGCTTTGCTTTCTCTCCTCGCTCTCATTGGCGTAAGTTAGCCACCATATATGCTAGTGCTTGCCGCAGCTCCACCTCATACCTTTTCCCTACCCATAAGCTTAAATAGTCTTGATCGTGAGGGTGTGAGATTGCTGAGTCCCCATGACTCACAGAATACTTCCAAAACCAGATTGCAGGTGCCGATGATACCGTGCAGGTGACGCACCTGAACTCAAGGAGGAGCTCGATGAAGATCGTGTTTGTTGTGTTGTTTCGATTTCCTTTTGATCAGTAGTGGAGCCCAGTCGGGGCGATCGGGGATCTTTTGCACTAGGGGTATTCTTCTTTTATTTTGGTTCCATAGTCGGACCTTGATTGTATCTGAATGATGTAATGTTTTATTCATGTATTGTGTTAAGTGGCGATTCTAAGCCAACTTTGTACCTCTTTCTTATTCATTACATGGGATGTGTAAAGATTACCCCTCTTGCGACATGCCTACAATGCGGTTATGCCTCTAAGTCGTGCTCCGACACGTGCGAGATATAGCCGCATCATGGGTGTTACAGGGTCCCATCCATTTTCGATGATAGGCAAAAATCACCCATTACGTTTTCTTCAACAAGGTAGTCCACATCATCCATCGTAGTCCGAGTATGTCATTCTCTCAAACTCCTTCAAATGGTCGATTGTGATTGCCTTAGCCTGGTATAGAGAGTTTCAATGATATCTATATCAAAAGTAATCCTTTTTGCCACTTCAGGGAATAATTCTACGAGTCACCTTCCTAGGGTGCCCCGTTATGGAGTTATTGTAGTTAACTCCTTCTTACGTTGAGACCGTGCACCATCCTACTTAGCCATGGAATTGTTGCCTACCAAATTGAACCCTTGTCATCCTCTTCTTTCCGTTGCTCCTAATGTGTGTTTTATGTCTCAACTCAAGAGGTGTTCTTATGTCTCACTCTGTGAGTTGATCTTGAGTTGCTCGATCTTCATGAAGACCGATTCCTGTAGAGCCCTTCCTACTGTCATCGTGTTGGACAAAGATCTTGAAAGCAAGGACGTCAAAACCAATATGATGCAATGAATCAACATCTTCGAGACAGGCAGTTGGATCAAGAGTTTTGTGATGGCTTCGTGTCCCCTCTGTCCTCTTACCTCACCCTTGAATCTCGGGACGAGATTCTTATTTAGTTGGGGTGATTTGTAACATCCCTAGCTTTACCTCACACTTGGACTAGCTTCGTTGTTGCATCAATATACGTCTTTGTCGTATCTACTTTTGCAAACACTTTTTCCCTTGTTTTGGACTCTAACTTGCATGATTTGAATGGAACTAACCCGGACTGACGCTGTTTTTAGCAGAATTACCATGGTGTTATTTATGTGCAGAAACAAATGTTCTCGAAATGACCTGAAACTTCACGGAGCAACTTTATGGAAAATATAAACAATACCTACAAAAGATGAAGGCCAGGGGGCCCACCACCTGTCCACGAGGGTGGGGGGCGCGCCCCCTACCTCGTGGGCCCCCTGGTGCCTCTCCGACTCCAACTCCAACTCTATATATTGTGTTTCGGGGAGAAAAAAATCAAGGAGAAGAATTCATCGCGTTTTACGATACGGAGCCACCGCCAAGCCCTAAAACCTCTCGGGAGGGATGATCTGGAGTCCGTTCGAGGCTCTGGAGAGGGGAATCCGTCGCCATCGTCATCATCAACCATCCTCCATCACCAATTTCATGATGCTCACCGCCGTGCGTTAGTAATTCCATCGTAGGCTTGCTGGACGGTGATGGGCTGGATGGGATCTATCATGTAATCGAGTTAGTTTTGTTAGGGTTTGATCCCTAGTATCCACTATGTTCTGAGATTGATGTTGCTATGACTTTGCTATGCTTAATGCTTGTCACTAGGGCCCGAGTGCCATGATTTCAGATCTGAACCTATTATGTTTTCATCAATATATGAGTGTTCTTGATCCTATCTTGCAAGTCTATAGTCACCTATTATGTGTTATGATCCGTTAACCCCGAAGTGACAATAATCGGGATACTTACCAGTGATGACCGTAGTTTGAGGAGTTCATGTATTCACTATGTGTCAATGCTTTGTTCCGGTTCTCTATTAAAAGGAGGCCTTAATATCCCTTAGTTTCCGTAAGGACCCCGCTGCCACGGGAGGGTAGGACAAAAGATGTCATGCAAGTTCTTTTCCATATGCACGTATGACTATGTTCAGAATACATGCCTACATTATATCAATGAACTGGAGCTAGTTCTGTGTCACCCTAGGTTATGACTGTTACATGATGAACCGCATCCGACATAATTCTCCATCACAAATCCATTGCCTACGAGCTTTCCATATATTGTTCTTCGCTTATTTACTTTCCCGTTGCTATTGCTATCATCACTACAAAATACCAAAAACATTACTTTTACTACTGTTACCTTTTTGCTACCGTTACCACTACTATCATATTACCTTGCTACTAAACACTTTGCTGCAGATATTAAGTTTCCAGGTGTGGTTGAATTAACAACTCAGCTGCTAATACTTGAGAATATTCTTTGGCTCCCCTTGTGTCGAATCAATAAATTTGGGTTGAATACTGTACCCTCGAAAACTGTCGCGATCCCCTATACTTGTGGGTTATCAAGACTATTTTCTGGCGCCGTTGCCGGGGAGCATAGCTCTATTCTTTGAGTCACTTGGGATATATATCTGCTTATCATTATGAAGAACTTGAAAGATCTAAGAACCAAGATTTATCCCTCAACTACGAGGGGAGGTAAGGAACTGCCATCTAGCTCTACACTTGATTCACCTTCTGTTTTGAGTAAACTTGCGACACCTAAAACTGCTTCTGCTATTCATTCTGATATGTCGCATGTTATTAATGATGCCACTTCTGCTATGCATGACACTTATGATGAAACTACTTCTATGCTTGATACTACTGTGCCACTTGGTGATTTTCTTGATGAACAACTTGCTAGGGCTAGAGAAATCGAAAATGTTGAATCTGATGATACTGATGAAAGTGATGATGAAGAATCACTTGTTATTCCTAAGGGTTATGTTTTTGATCAAGAAGCTTCTTTAGCTATTTTAGCTTGCAAAGATAGATATGAACTCAAAAGGTTATTAGCTAAATGGAATAAGCAATCTCTAAATGTTAGAATGAAACTTGGCCCTGCTTTTGCTACTTCACCTATCTGTGTTACTGATAAGGATTATGAATTCTCTGTTGATCCTGAAATAATTACTTTAGTTGAATCTGATCCTTTTCATGGTTATGAATCTGAAACTGTTGTGGCACATCTTACTAAACTGAATGATATAGCCACCCTATTCACTAAATATGAGTGAGGGAGTCCTGGATTAGGGGGTCTCCAGACAGCCGGACTATATCCTTTGGCCGGACTGTTGTACTATGAAGATACAAGATTGAAGACTTCGTCTCGTCTCTGGATGGGACTCTAATTGGTGTGGAAGGCAAGCTAGGCAATACGGATATGTATATCTCCTCCTTTGTAACCGACCTTGTGTAACCCTAGCCCCCTCCGGTGTCTATATAAACCGGAGGGTTTTAGTCCGTAGGACAACATACAACCATACCATAGGCTAGCTTCTAGGGTTTAGCCTCTCCGATCTCGTGGTAGATCAACTCTTGTAATACTCATATCATCAAGAATAAATCAAGCAGGACGTAGGGTTTTACCTCCATCAAGAGGGCCCGAACCTGGGTAAAACATCGTGTCCCCTGCCTCCTGTTACCATCCGCCTTAGGTGCACAGTTCGGGACCCCCTACCCGAGATCCGCCGGTTTTGACACCGACATTGGTGCTTTCATTGAGAGTTCCTCTGTGTCGTCGCCATTAGGCTCGATGGCTCCTACGATCATGGATAGCGATGCAGTCCAGGGTGAGACTTTTCTCCCCGGACAGATCTTTGTGTTCGGTGGCTTCGCACTGCGGGCCAACTCGCTTAGCCATCTGGAGTAGATCGAAAGTTACGCCCCTGGCCACCAGGTCAGGTTTGGAAGTTTAAACTACACGGCCGATATCCGCGGAGACTTGATCTTTGACGGATTCGAGCCCCTGCCTTGTGCGCCACGCGGTCTCGATTAGTACGATCTAGCTCTACCATTTGACAGTGTTCAAGAAATCGCACCGGCAGCCGCTCCGTCCCTCAATCCAGAGCCAGTTGCGCCATCCATGGACGGGCGGATAGACCCCGCCACGGAGGCCGTATCCTCTGCGGAGATCGAGCCAAATATTCACCTTACCCTTCACGAGAGCCGTGTTTCCAAACTGCCGCGGCCACGGACTCCGAACCGCCTACGCCCGTTCCTGTCAAATCCGATTGGGCGCCGATCATGGAGTTTACCTCCACGCATATTTTTCAGCACTCGCCCTTTGGCGACATACATAATTCATTAAGGTCTCTCTCCTTGTCAGGAGAGTCCTGGCCGAACTATGTCTGGCAGGATTGGGATGCGGATGACGAAGAAATTCGCCGCCCACCCACCACCCACTTAGTAGCCATTGTCGACGATTTAACCGACATGCTCCACTTCGACTCCGAAGACATCGACGGTATGGACGACGATGCGGGAGGCGAGGATGAACCATTGCCCATAGGGCACTGGACATCCACCTCATCATATGACATATACATGGTGGACACACCCAAAGAAAGCAATGGCGACGGGACGGCGGAGGATGACCCCTCCAAGAAGCAACACAAGCGTCGGCGTTAGCGGCGCCACTCTAGGTCCCGCCAAGGCAAAAGCAGTGATACTGACACTGGAGATAATAGCACTTCGGACAGTGCCGAAGACAACAACAATCTCCTCCAGCAAGATTTACAGCAGGAGGATGGAGAGACCAGGCCTCCCGAGAGAGCAGCCGATGGAGAGGCGGAGGATGATAATTACATGCCTCCCTCCGAAGACGAGGCAAGCCTTGACGATGAAGAATTCGTCGTGCCAGAGGATCCCGTCGAACAAGAGCGCTTTAAGCGCCGTCTTATAGCCACGGCAAATAGCCTTAAGAAAAAATAGCAGCAGCTTCAAGCTGATCAGGATTTGCTAGCTGACAGATGGACTGAAGTCCTGGCGGCCGAGGAATATAAACTTGGACGCCCCTCCAAGAGTTACCCAAAGTGCAGGTTGCTACCTCGACTGGAGGAAGAAGCACCGAAACCTACATCCCCGGTGTATGACGCGGCTGATCGGCCACCTCGCGGCCGCGACAGAGAGGCATTCCAGCCAAAAGCTCAGCCCGCACCCCGGCGCCATTCAAATAAAAAGGCATGGGGAAATACACCAGACCTGCGAGATGTATTGGAGGACAAAGCAAAACATGCAAGATCGATCTACGGATCACGAGGGCGCGCCACTCTACGAGACGATAATCGTCACGCCAGATACAGTAAAAGTAAGTCCGGCCGGGTCAAACACAGCGGGCAAGACTCATTTGAAATGCGACGCGATATAGCCCAGTACAAAGGTGCCGCACACCCCTTATGCTTCACAGACGAAGTAATGGATCATCAAATCCCAGAGGGCTTTAAACCCGTAAATATAGAATCATACGACGGCACAACAGATCCTACGGTATGGATCGAGGATTTCCTCTTACACATCCACATGGCCCGCGGTGATGACCTACACGCTATCTAATACCTCCCACTCAAACTCAAAGGACCAGCTCGGCATTGGCTCAACAGCTTGCCACCAGAGTCCATTGGATGTTGGGAAGATCTGGAAGCCGCATTCTGTGACGCCCCGAGACCGATGTGCCAGGTGTCTTCCAGTTATTTGCTGTTGTTGTCATGTCATTCGCTTGCATGTTGCATCATGTCATGTCATCATGTGCATTGCATCATCATGTTTTCAAACTTGCATCCATCCGGGTTCCCCCAGTTCCGTCCGTTGTCCGTCCTGAGCCCAGCCACACTTGCATGCGCCCGCGGCACGTCCGAAATATTATTTTATAAGTCGCCAGAAAATGTTCTCGGATTGGGTTGAAAGTTGGCGTGTGGTCTTATTATAGTGTAGATAGACCGCCTGTCAAGTTTCATCGCATTTGGAGTCCGTTTGATGCGCCAATGGATAACTATAGCGACAGTATAGTCGGTCTTTTCGTCGGACGTTTTCGGTCTCTGAAAACCCTGCCGGGCTGCATCTCTCCCCTCTTCTCTCAGACCAACCAGCTCTCCACAGTCCACCTCGGCCCTGCCTAACCCCTTTTTGCTCAGTACATCGGCCCCTCGCACATGTCCGAAAGCTGTCCCGAACCCGACCCGGATAGTCATCACTGTTGGGTCCGGAACATCCCCAAACATCTACAAAACGTCTCCGTTTTCTTTTTTGGACTTCCTAACCTATATTTTCTCAGCCGTCCATTTTAGATCGGAGGGCTTCCATTAGTCTGCTTTTAGATCCACGTGTTTTATAAACTAGACAAACCCTAGTTTCTAGGCCTCATGTCCCATCCATCCACTTCATCCGCCGCCACCCCCTCTCCAAATCCTCCTCGGAGTCCACATCCAGCCAACCACATCCACCCACCTCCTTCCTCGTTCAGTTTTCCACCGCACACCACCTGGCCAAATCTCCTTGCCCGATTTTTCCTCGATCCACACCGCAGCCAACCACTGCCCGAGCTCCTTCTTCCCCAACACCCGCGCTGAAGATGCCCAGCGCCTCCACCTCGCGATCCCACCGCCCCCACTGAACCTCTCCGCCGGCAAGACACCAGCAGGACCCCGCCAAGTCTGCACCAAGTCTGCCTCGTCGAGTTTTTCCTCGTCGCCTTTTGTTCCTCGCCACCAACCGGAGCTCCGGTGAGCCCTCGTTGTACTTCGCCGGGGCCTCGCTGTCGGCAGGACGCCCGAGGCCGTGCCTCCTCACCGTCCTCGGCTCGATCCCGAATGGATCATGAGCACTGAGCGCCCGAACCAGGCCAGTTGCGCCGCCCCTCTTCTTCTTCTCCATGTCTCTCCCTCCTTGAACCTTCTCTCTCTGCAACAGGATATGTTGCCTGCAGGACTCGCCCGGATCCTACCGGAATGGACCTTCGGCGGCCAAACCCGTCCCCGCCCGACCTCGCTGCCCGGATCCGTGTCCTCCGCCCACCTCGAGCGCCGCCGGAGTCCTGCGCCGCTCCAAGCCGCAGCTGCATCCCCTGATTTTGTTCCTGCCCTTCAGAGTTCATAGACGACAGCAGCACACCTCGCCCCGTCGCGCCTGTTAACCGCTTGGCCTCCAAGGCCCAGACAGCGCCAAGCCAGGCCCAGTCGGGCCAGATCTGTGCTGCCCTTGCTGGCCTTCCTCCTCCTCCAGTTGGGCCTTGGCCCATGATGGGCCACCCACATCCCAGCGCCCCTCCTTTTTCCTTACCTGTTGGGCTGCCCAGATTCGGCCTGTCTCTTATTTTTTCCCTGCTGATGAATTTCCTAATTTTCCAATGCATGCATAATTACAGGAGGATGCCATTATTTTAATTTGCTCACAAGTAAATTACCGTGCATCATATGTAAAAACTTTATATATGTAACTTGCTTAGAATTTCATCTAGTTTCATAATATGTCATTTTCATCCATGTTTAAAATGCTTAAAATATTGTTTGTTTAAATTTGCTTGAATAACTTGCTAAAATGATTTAATTCATAACTATTTAACCGTAACTCGGTTTGTAACAAACTTTATATGTAAATGGGGTGGAAAATGCCTAGTTTAACATGGTGACATTGATTTGCATGCTTAACAACTCTAAAATTGTGTTTAGGGCAGAACAGTACCAAACCTAAAATATGCGCATGAGGAGTTTCCGGACTTGTTGTTTTGTTGTTCCGGCCTCATTTAAACTTGCCTAGATGGGTAGTTTCATTATGCTTCACCTCTTGCCATGCTAACAACATTTAATATTGTTGGGTACATAAAAAGGATCGAACTAAGTAAGTCATGTGGTGTTTCGTCAATATGCAACGGAGTTGCATAATGAGCTCCACTTAATTGGTACGATTCTTTGTGCACTTTGCCATGCCATGCTTAATTAAACTGGACATGCATCATACTTGGCTGTGCATCATGCCATGCTTATGTCGTTGTTGTTTACTATGTTGTTTGCTTCTTTCGGTGTGGCTTCTTCGGGTTGGTTTCGATAATGTTGCGTTTGTGAGGATCCGTTCGACTACGTCTGTTTGTCTTCTTCATGGACTCGTTCTTCTTCCTTGCGGGATCTCAGGCAAGATGACCATACCCTCGAAATCACTTCTATCTTTGCTTGCTAGATGCTTGCTCTTTTGCTATGCCTATGCTGCTATACCTACCACTTGCTTATCATGCCTCCCATATTGTTAAGCCAAGCCTCTAACTCACCTTGTCCTAGCAAACCGTTGTTTGGCTATGTTACCGCTTTGCTCAGCCCCTTTTATAGCGTTGTTAGTTGCAGGTGAAGATTGGAGCTTGTTCCATGTTTGGAACATGGTTATTTTGTTGGGATATCAAAATATCTCTTATTTATATTAACACATCTATATACTTGGTAAAGGGTGGAAGGCTCGGCCTTATGCCTGGTGTTTTGTTCCACTCTTGCAGCCCTAGCTTCCGTCATATCGGTGTTATGTTCCCGGATTTTGCGTTCCTTACACGATTGGGTTATAATGGGAACCCCTTGACAGTTCGCTTTGAATAAAACTCCTCCAGCTAGGCCCAACCTTGGTTTTACCATTCGCCACCTAGCCTTTTTCCCTTTGGAGTCGCACATCCCGAGGGTCATATTTATTTTAACCCCCCCCCGGGCCAGTGCTTGTCTAAGTGTTGGTCCAAACTAGAGCCCCTTGCAGCGCCACCTTCGGGAAACTCGAGGGCTGGTTTTAGTTTTATGGATTGCTTATCCAGTGTGCCCTGAGAACGAGATATGTGCAGCTCCTATCGGGATGTCGGCGCATCAGGCGGTCTTGCTGGACTTGTTTTACCATTGTCGAGGATGTCTTGTAACCGGGATGCCGTGTCTGATTGGATTGTCTTGGGAGAAGGAATATCCTTCGTTGACCGTGAGAGCTTGTGATGGGCTAAGTTGGGACACGCCTGCAGGGATTTGAACTTTCGAAAGTCGTGCCAGTGGTTATGGGCAGATGGGAATTTGTTAATGTCCGGTTGTAGAAAACCAGAAAACTTATCTTAATTAAAACGCATCAACCGCGTGTGTAACCGTGATGGTCTCTTCTCGGCGGGGTCTGGGAAGTGAACATGGTGTTGGAGTTATGTTTGACGTAGGTTGTTCTAGGATCACTTCTTGATCATAGTTTCTTGAACGTGCTTTGCTTTCTCTTCTCGCTCTCTTTTGCGTATGTTAGCCACCAAATATGCTAGTCGCTTGCTGCAGCTCCACCGCATACCTTGTACCCTTCCTATAAGCTTAAATAGTCTTGATCACGACGGTGTGAGATTGCTGTGTCCCCGTGACTCACAGATACTTCAAAAACTAGCTTGCAGGTGCCGAGGATACCGTGCAGATGACGCAACCAAGCTCAAAGAGGAGCTCTATGAAGATCTTGTCCTTTGTGTTGTTTCGTTCTAGTCGATTAGTAGTGGAGCCCAGTTTGGGTCGATCGGGGATCTGTGTAGCATTTGGGGTAGTCTTCTTTTATTTTGGTTCCGTAGTCGGACCCTGAATGTATCTGGACAAATGTAATGTTTTTATTCATGTAATTGTGTGAAGTGGCAATTGTAAGCCAACTATGTAACTCTTTCCCTTATGTATTACATGGGTTGTGTGAAGATTACCTCACTTGTGACATTGCTTTCAATGCGGTTATGCCTCTAAGTCGTGCTTCGACACGTGGGAGATATAGCCGCATCGAGGGCGTTACAAGTTGGTAATCAGAGCCTTCCCCGACCTTAGGAGCCCCCTGCTTGATCAAATCGATGGCGTTGTTGAGTCTAGAAAAATGTTTTGAGTCATTTAGGATTATATATATCGGAGAGTAGGATTCTTTTTACTCCTCAGTCCCTTCATCGCTCTGGTGAGGCATCTTGATGTAGAGTTTTGACTCTTCTCTTCTCAAATTTCACTAAAAAATATTTTAGGATCACACGGGTATCTTGGAATTGTTCTGATGGTTTTGTGATGAGAACATTGTTCTTGGTGCCTCCTGACATTTAGGGGTTGTGGCAGTGTCCCGGGGAGTTGAGCTCCGAGGTGTTGTCGTCACAATTTTATCGTTGCAGTTCTGGAATACCTGAGTTTCGCCGACATTGAAAATCTCTTTTATGCAGTTGTTGGTGAGATAACCTCGACGCCACCTAGTAGTGGGGCGGGAGTTCGGGAGTATTGCCATAACTTGTGTAACGGATGCTTTTCGAAGGTTGAGGTAAATGATTTCTGAAGGTTTCTTGCTTATGTGTTGAAGAATGGATACAGCTGGATGTAGGATTTGCTAGCTTTGGGTGAGATATTATGCTTCCCCTGTATCCCCAACACCTGATTGCATAACCGGAAATTTACGGGAGTTTATAAGTGGGAATTCAAGTAGCTCTTAGGATATCTTTCCGACAGATGTATGATATGAAATTGGGGTTCGACGTCTAGTGGTCTACCTATCCACAGTTGGTTTTACAGTGGTCTCGTTGTGTCTTAAAGAGTCCTTGGCTATGCTGACTCGAGAACGCTTCATATGTGATGTGCACTGCCTTCTACATGATGGTGCTGTACGATCGAGCCCGTGTAGGCCCCACCACGAAAACTTCGGACGAAATCTCTATCATATGTTTGTTCTGGCTTATTCTGCAAGCTAATCCTTTGTTTTGTTTTGAGTTGTGGTATTCAAGTTGCTTCGAAGTCTAGTGTTGATTCCATACCTTTTCCTAAGCGATGTTCTCATACTCCTATGTGAATACTAATCCATCTTGATCATCAAGATTGTCATCTCAATTCTTTTCAACCGGCGTGTTTCTCGTCGAGTGGATCTGATCTTTTCAACATCCACAAGATCCAATCTCAACTTTCTCAATGGTGTTCGTTTCATGCATCCCCAGTTGTCTTTGTTTTCCCACCCTCCCACCCTTTTTCTTCGAGGACTCAGATATCTTAATCGAGTATCCACTTGATTCATGTGAAATTTCTTCTTTTCTTTGATTCAATGTTTGTATCCGGTGATTGTCAGGACCTCGACTCAATGCCACATCGATCTAGCATGTAACACCTCATATCACTTTGCGGCCTCACGCACGGTATTCCCACGGGTGTCGCCTTACCTTTGCCCGGGACCGTTTGCGCCTTTTGGCACACGTATATGACAGTGTCGCTAGCATCCATATGATAAGGAGCCCGGGCTGACATGGCTAGTCGTAAACCCAAAGTGGCACAGACTTACAAGGACAGACATCCATGACCCAGCATAGAACGTGTCGGTCATCAGCGAGTGAATCCAGGCTGTAGCACTGTGCTAGCAGGACTCCGGTGATCCGGGCTGTAGCGGGCTAACAGGACTCCGGTATTGATCGCGTGACATTTCCCCGAAGGGACAGACACATGAACAAAGAAGGACACATGCCGGCCAGCCTAAGTGTTCCGGAGCAGTAGCAAGCTACCATGGCTCGGTGGAAACACTAGGAGACATTTCCCGGTAAGAGAGGCTACTAAAGATAAACAACTAGATAGTCAGATCCCACACATACCAAGCATTTCAATAACATACACACAATATGCTCGATATGTGCAATACAACATGGCATCACAAAATGACTCTACGACTCAAGTAGTTTATTCAATAGGCTCCGAGGAGCGAGATATTACAAACATGGGTCTCATGACCCAACAATCAGAGCATACAAGTCAAGCACAAGCGGAAGCTTAACATGTCTGAGTACAGACAACTATAAATGAAAAAGGCTGAGAAGCCTGACTATCTACCAGATCCTGCCGAGGGCACAAGATCATAGCTGAGGTAACAAGCTAAACGTCGAAGTCCACGTGGAACTACTAGTGAGACTGAAGTCTCTCTGCAAAAACATAAATTAAGCAACGTGAGTACAAATGTACCCAGCAAGACTTACATCAGATCTATCTACATATGCATCATTATCAACAAAGGGGTGGTGGAGTTTAACTGCAGCAAGCCAGCTTTGACTCGGTGGCTAACCTGAACTACGACTGCAAGTAACTCTTTTGAGGTGGCGCACACGAGTCCACATATTCACCATATCAATACACCACTATGGATCCGCTCCCGTCTCCCTACGAGAACGCCATCCATAGCACTCACGCTTATCTTGCGTATTTTAGAGTATCCACTTTCACTTGTCTATGAACTGATATAAGCAACCCAGAAGTCCTTTACCGCGGACACGGCTATTCGAATAGACGATGTTAACCCTGCAGGGGTGTACTTCTTCATACATATTTCCACCACTTAGCGTCTGCACACGACATGTGCTCGGCAGACTTCAAGCGAAAGCCGACGTGGGTGTAGACCACGACCTACCTAAACACTAAAGTCTCTAGTCTAGGTTTATCGCCTATTCGGGTTCCATCCATGAGGAGATCCGGCCGGAGTTTCGCTCACAGCCCCAAACGATGTGAACAGGGTTCCGTGACACCAAACGGGCGCCCGGTATACCCGGCCACGTGCCTACCGCATCACAACCCACCCCTCCGGTCAGCGCTGCCCACGGCCTCCAGCATACTACAAACACCAGAAACTACTTGCAACTCCTGGACAGAGGACAAGGGTGATTAAGAAGTCGAGCGGGGTCATATTTCAGGGCCCAATGTATGGTAGTAGCTGAGTCATGGATCACAAACACAGAACTCAGTTCCTAAGGACGGCTTCAATGAGACAACCCACCATGTACTCCTACATGGCCTCTCACCGCTACCTTTACCAAATTGTGTTCACACACTTAGCTCTCAATGGTAGGACATGTTCACACACCTCTGATTCATTCCCGATGAATCAGACCTGACACAACTCTAAGCAGTAGCAGGCATGACAAACAAGCAAGAATGAGTAGGCACAACAGGGCTCAAACAACTCCTACTCATGCTAGTGGGTTTCATCTATTTACTGTGGAATGACAGGTCATGCAGAGGATAAAGGGGTTCAGCTACCATAGCAGGTAACAGATGAATCGTTGTTGTCCTAATGCAGTAAAAGAGAGCAGGAGCGAGAGAGTGGGTTTGTATCGGAATGAACAAGGGGGTTTTGCTTTCCTGGCACTTCTGAAGATAACATTGAGTCTTCATCAGTGTCAACGATCACATCATCGGTACAACGTCTATCGAGGGGGAACAACACCGGCAAACACAGAAGAAACACGATCAATGCAATGCACAATATGATGCATGCTATGACATGGCAATATGAATGTGTTTTGAGCTAATGCAACTAGCAACAGATTAAATGAAGTTGGTTTGAATACAAGATTCAAATTCCAACTCCATATATGGTTAATTAAATGCCCTTTATTTGTTTTGTCCAAAACAGAGGACAAACATTGTTCAAACATGCATGAAAATGGTACAGATGGATTCCTTGAATTTTTCTGATAATTTTTCATATATAAATTATTTAATTTGGAGTTACGGTTGAATTTCTATGATTTTTAGAAGTTTATACAATTTTCTGGAATTTCAGAATATTAATAATTCCAGTAATTCATTATTGCGTCAGCCTGACGTCAGTGTGACGTCAGCAGGTCAACAGGTCACTGTCCAGTCAAACCTGACAGTGGGTCCCGCGTGTCAGTGAAATTAGTTTAGTTAGAATTTAATTAAACTAAACTGGGTTAATTAACAGGGCTGGGCCCCACCTGTCAGTGAGTCAGTGGGTTAGCTAAAATTTAATTAGCATCTAAACTAAATTAGCAGGGCCTCGGGCCCACATGTTAATGACCCAGGGGGGGTCAAACCCTGGTCAACTCGGTCAAACCTGCCGGCGACTAACCGCCGGCGAGGTCCGAGACGGCGGCGATGCGCGGAATCGCAGTACAGGCCACGGTTTGAGGCGCCGATGGCACCGTTGGAACCCCGAGCCTCGTCCGCGTCGTCTGGTGCTAGTGGGGTCGCCGGAGACGACTCAGATCGACGGCAGCGTCCACTTCCGCGGCGGCCGGAGTTCGGACGCGAACGGTGGCGATGCTACGACGCACTAAAGGAGAAAACGAGGAGTGCTACGTGCTCCTGGGGGTTCACCGAGCATGGTGACGTGCTCAGGCGCGGGCTGCGGTGGCCCTGGCCACGGCGGCGCCATGGCCGGCGGAGCCAAGCTCTCGGCTGTGATGGCCAACGGGGTTTGGGGGCAGCTCGAGCAACGTGACTAGGGGGAGAAGGAAGAGGAGCTCACGGGGAGTTGGCCGGTGCAGACGACGGGGCCGGGGAAGCGTCGGAGCGAGCGGGACGGCGAGGCGGATCTCCGGTGTCCGAGGAGGGGGAAAACGTCGGGGCGGCGCTCCGGGGCTCCTCTGGTCGCGTGAGACGACGAGGAGGACGAGGGAGGATCGGCGGAGCACGAGGGCGTGTCGGAGAGGCTTCGGGATGGCTGCGGCCGCACAAGCGCTGGTCGGCGGCGACGGCTCCGTTCGGTTGCGGGAGGGAGAGAGAGCAGAGGGGGATAGGGACGGAGGGAGAGACACGGGAGAGTGAGAGAGGGTCGAGGGGGCCGCGTGGCGTCACCGAGGCGTCGAGGAGGAGCCAAGCAGGCTGGGAGGGAGGAGGTGGCCGGGGCGCGTGGCCGCGCGCTCCGGGCGCGTGCCCGTCCTCCTGGCAGAGGAGGAAGGCGACAGGGGGGATAGCGGTGGCGGGCTGGGCCGCTGGAGGAGCTGGGCCAGGTAAGTGGGCGCCAGGTAAGTGGCTGGGCTTCTCTCTTTTTTTATATTTCTGTTCTGTTTTCTATTTAATTGCCACTGAATTCAAATTCAAACAAATTTGAAAACAGTGCCAAAACTCCCCTGGATAATTTTATGTCACTTAAGGTCTACTCCTCATAAACATAAAATATCTCAGGGCATTTGAAAATATATTCATTATATTTTATGAATATAACTCCAAATTCAAATAAAATATTGATTTAAAATCAGAGCCCAAATAATTCCTTAGAAATGTCCCAAAATTTTGGTTTGATTTATAAATCTTGCCAAAATTGTCAGAGCTATTTCTAGGGCATTTTGGATTTACTGATTGCAATTTTAGGGTTTCTTGCCCCTTTATTAAAATGATTTCCGAGGCTTTCAATTTCCTCATTTCAACTTTCGGAATATAGACATGATGCACACATGAAGCTAGCCTAGAGCATTACCAGAAGCTAGGGATGTGACAACTCACCCCCACTAAACAAGAATCTCGACCCGAGATTCAAGTGTAGGGTAAGATGAAGGGGAAACGCAAACTAGTATAATCTTCACGATCCAGGGTGCATTCCATAAGAGTGTTGATTTGATCACCATCATTATCTTGATGTCTTGCTCCGAGAACTCCAACCAACATGACAACGAGAGGAGAAGGGAACTCTAGAAGGATCAATCTTCTCGAAGGTCTAACAACTCAGGATTAACTCTCGGAATGAGACATAGCAACATCTCTCGAGCTGAGAGACGAAGCACACCTCTAGAGGGATGGAGTGGAGCAGATGACAAAGGTTCACTAGGTAGACAACAATTCCAGACTTAAGAATGTGGTGATCGGTTGTCAACGTAGCGAGGAGTTGAATTGCCATGATACCATAACGATGCACCTTAGGGAAGGTGACTCGTAGAAATATCCCCTTAAGTGGCAAAAGAATTGCCTTTGATTCAAAGATCATTGAAACTCTTTATACCAGCTTAAGGCAAATCTCGAGCGATCGTTTGGAGGGGGTCGGTAGAATGGCATACTCGGACTTGGATGATGTGGATTACCTTGTTGAAGACAACGTAATGGATGAATTTGCTTACCATCGGAAATGGAAGAGACCCATGGTAGAATGGCACATTGGCGGTGCAAGCTGGGAACAAAATGCAAATGCTGGGAATGATTCTGGTAACTGGGGAAGAACCCAACAATAGAGAGTGAATTCACTGTCTGAAAGGGTCATAGCATTTTCGAGGAAACTGAGAGGAATCCGAGTTAGTGCCGATGATAACACGTAGCGCTTGAGCGTGCTCTCAAGAACTTGAGCATTTCCATATTCATCAAGGTTTTACCAATATCCGTGTCAAGGATCTTGGCAACACAACTTGCTACCATGATGAATGATGATGGATGATGCAGATGCAAAGGAAGATAACACTTTCTCAGATTTTACCCTTGGCGGGGTCAAGGAAATAAAATCTGGATGATCGACCGAGAGACATTTAGCACTCCGCTTCTAATGTTCTCCTTGATGTGCTAGCGTAATCCATAGATGATTATGGTTTGATATCTAGAACATCAAGTAAAAGGTCGGACTTCGGGATCTCAAAATCCATAGGGGCAACTAGGGAGTAAATCCTACGAAATCCCTATGGGGAGGTGGCCAACTTCCTCAATCAAGATATTATAATAACAGGTCTTCCGGCTGGGTGTGTTGGCCACGACATCCACTTTACCGGTTATCGCGGGAGACCGATATTATATTTCTTGGGAAATGTTCCAAACCATCATATCTGCCTGAGATTCAGACCTGGTTGGTGTCAGAATATTCCAGACTCATCGAGTCTAGGAAGAAAAACGAAAGTTTGCAACACAAATCGACGAGATGACGTTGCGAGATTCTCGGGGAATGAACTACGATAGTAAGCTCCAAAACATGAGCTGGTTCTGCTACAAACATGTGAACACGTTGTCCCAGACAAGCATGATCACATGGTAGTCTTACAACAAAACACTACCGAGTTCCGGTGGGGAACCATCATCGAGGATATCGAAGTCTTTACGCAAGTCCATGGATTAGCTCTTATGAGGGAACTTCTTCGCCTTGAACAAATCAATCAGTGGCTTGGTGTGCTCGGGACACATATGGAATGAAGGTTGCAAGTCTCCAGACCACAGAATACTTCGCACGTGTGCATGAATGACTTGCGATGATTCCAGAGGAAGCAAAACTAACTTTCTCAAATTCATGGCGGCAACTTTCACCAAATGCACGTGTATAAGAGGAAGTCACTCCTTTCATCAAACAAATACTTCATGAGCTGGCATGAAGAAAATGCTTTAAAAGTTTCCAACACTAACTTATTGTCCAACAAGATCTTGGAGAAGATAAAATGATGTTGATGGGCTCAACAACAATTCATCGAGATTTCCATGAAGATGGAATTCCCTAATTATGTGAACAGGTGATAGCATTGGTCAGACCCATAAGATATAATGGTGTATGCTCGAGGAGTCAACCACGAGTAAGACAACATTACGAACATCGTTGGTTCTGATTTGATTTGAGAATAGCCCACACTCAAATCAAAGTTTTAACAAGATAATAGGTCCAACAACTGATCACAGGGACCAATCGATGAAGACATCATCTTTCTTCAACATACATACAAGATATCCCTTAATATGAACTAAGTCGGAGAAGCCTTTATCTTCCAGCTCTCCAAGTTGATGCATAGCTTAACCAACTAGCTCAGGGGTATCCAACACGGATTATTGGAGAAAGGGTGGTTTACAGGATAAACCAACTTGATCACGAGCTCAACATAACAGTCAGGTGACAACCTGGTAATACTTCCGAGAAGATATTCGGAAAATCATGAACCACCGATATGTTACTAAGCTCGAGAACAATCTTGCTTTTCAGGGCAAGATGATATGATCAAATGAGCAAGGGATTGGCATAGCCCCAACTCATTGACCGAAAGGTGCACCGGAATAAGGACTAGGTAGCACGATCAGTCTTAGAAGGATGATTCAAAAACCAACACGCTAAGAATGAAATTATTGTCCTTTAACTACCAAGCAACGAGGTTGCTAGGAGTATTGATTTCACACATCACAATTCATTTGTCGGTATTCCGGTTGCATCAACACGAAGACCGAGGAATGACTAATGATGGTGAGAAGTATCACTACGTCAAAATTCATGAGAGTTGGTGCAGTTCTCATGACAATTCTGACATGAAGGGGGTAATACTCCAAGGTAGAACAGAACCAAAAGCTGGATTGGCATTTGATCTGCGGAATACAACTGCTTTGACCCAATCCTAGATATGGAAGAGGTACTTGAGTTTGTTTCTCCTAGTCATTCCGTGATAGAATGGCTTGACGGACCACAAGAGTAATAGGCATCGATAAACGAACGCACGCATACTCTTGACTATCAATTGATAGACGAAGGTCAGTAGACAACTAAAGAGGGACAACTCAAAGGAACATATAACTTTCTGAGTTGTGGATGCATAGATTAGTATGTCGAACCAAGTTCAACAAGTTTCTTCCGAATAACCCATGCAGAAAAATAGTACTGGCAGAGTCGCAATATAGAATGGAGAACTCATAGAGGGCCTGTTGTGATCTTTTGATCCAACAAACTTCTGCCATAATGGTTCATGGTATTTGGAAGAACGATATACCATGGACCTCGAGGACTATCGCAAAGGTTACTAATATACTAAAGGAACTAGCAACACTATCAACATGATGTAAGTAGGGTGAATATCGGGTTTAAGACCCAGGAATAGAATACCTACTAACTATGTGGCATCCCGGGATGCTTTCGAGAATAAAGGCCAGAATCATCACACTGGGACACAAATCATGGCTAAATTACTAGATGATCCCCTAAGACACCTAGGGTCATAATACCAGCTCCAACATATATGTCAAGGCAATAAAGTACCTCAACTCACCGATTAGTGTGGTTAATCTGGCCCAAAGGAACATCGAAACGGGAGGAAGGAATTTGCAAATTGCTTCAGACTATTTAGAAACCTGGGATGACTTGGACAGCATAACGGCTGTAAATGCTCAGAAAAGATTTGAGACATTCACAAAAATGGTGGCATAACCACTCAGAAGCACAATATCAAGGTTTCGAGATCAACAGTTAACATACAGAAGTCGTAGGAACTGAACTCAAGCTTAAATCCAACAATCTTATAAGTCTACGGATTAGTAACACGTGATCCTGATAGAAAGAAGAGAAAGCCTAGTTCCTTAACCCCGTAGAAAAGATAAGATGACTCAGATCAGAAGGGCATAAGGTAAAGGAGTAAAAAGAGCCTTACGTTCCATCCCACAATCAATTCCCTTATATAACTAAAGAATTTCTAGACTCAACTTCGACCAGTTTGGCTTGGTAATCCTACAGGCAGTCAAGCTCTGATACCAACGCTGTCAGGACCCCGACTCAATGCCACATCGATCTAGCATGTAACACCTCATATCACTTTGCGGCCTCACGCACGGTATTCCCACGGGTGTCGCCTTACCTTTGCCCGGGACCGTTTGCGCCTTTTGGCACACGTATATGACAGTGTCGCTAGCATCCATATGATAAGGAGCCCGGGCTGACATGGCTAGTCGTAAACCCAAAGTGGCACAGACTTAGAGGGACAGGCATCCATGACCCAGCATCGAACGTGTCGGTCATCAGCGAGTGAATCCAGGCTGTAGCACTGGGCTAGCAGGACTCCGGTGATCCGGGCTGTAGCGGGCTAACAGGACTCCGGTATTCATCGCGTGACATTTCCCCGAAGGGACAGACACAGGAACGAAGAAGGACACATGCCGGCCAGCCTAAGTGTTCCGGAGCAGTAGCAAGCTACCATGGCTCGGTGGAAACACTAGGAGACATTTCCCGGTAAGAGAGGCTACTAAAGATAAACAACTAGATAGTCAGATCCCACACATACCAAGCATTTCAATAACATACACACAATATGCTCGATATGTGCAATACAACATGGCATCACAAAATGACTCTACGACTCAAGTAGTTTATTCAATAGGCTCCGAGGAGCGAGATATTACAAACATGGGTCTCATGACCCAACAATCAGAGCATACAAGTCAAGCACAAGCGGAAGCTTAACATGTCTGAGTACAGACAACTATAAATGAAAAAGGCTGAGAAGCCTGACTATCTACCAGATCCTGCCGAGGGCACAAGATCGTAGCTGAGGTAACAAGCTAAACTTCGAAGTCCACGTGGAACTACTAGTGAGACTGAAGTCTCTCTGCAAAAACATAAATTAAGCAACGTGAGTACAAATGTACCCAGCAAGACTTACATCAGATCTATCTACATATGCATCATTATCAACAAAGGGGTGGTGGAGTTTAACTGCAGCAAGCCAGCTTTGACTCGGTGGCTAACCTGAACTACGACTGCAAGTAACTCTTTTGAGGTGGCGCACACGAGTCCACATATTCACCATATCAATACACCACTATGGATCCGCTCCCGTCTCCCTACGAGAATGCCATCCATAGCACTCACGCTTATCTTGCGTATTTTAGAGTATCCACTTTCACTTGTCTATGAACTGATATAAGCAACCCAGAAGTCCTTTACCGCGGACACGGCTATTCGAATAGATGATGTTAACCCTGCAGGGGTGTACTTCTTCATACATGTTTCCACCACTTAGCGTCTGCACACGACATGTGCTCGGCAGACTTCAAGCGAAAGCCGACGTGGGTGTAGACCACGACCTACCTAAACACTCAAGTCTCTAGTCCAGGTTTATCGCCTATTCGGGTTCCATCCATGAGGAGATCCGGCCGGAGTTTCGCTCACAACCCCAAACGATGTGAACAGGGTTCCGTGACACCAAACGGGCGCCCGGTATACCCGGCCACATGCCTACCGCATCACAGCCCACCCCTCCAGTCAGCGTTGCCCATGGCCTCCAGCATACTACAAACACCAGAAACTACTTGCAACTCCTGGACAGAGGACAAGGGTGATTAAGAAGTTGAGCGGGGTCATATTTCAGGGCCCAATGTATGGTAGTAGCTGAGTCATGGATCACAAACACAGAACTCAGTTCCTAAGGACGGCTTCAATGAGACAACCCACCATGTACTCCTACATGGCCTCTCACCACTACCTTTACCAAATCGTGTTCACACACTTAGCTCTCAATGGTAGGACATGTTCACACACCTCTGATTCATTCCCGATGAATCAGACCTGACACAACTCTAAGCAGTAGCAGGCATGACAAACAAGCAAGAATGAGTAGGCACAACAGGGCTCAAACAACTCCTACTCATGCTAGTGGGTTTCATCTATTTACTGTGGAATGACAGGTCATGCAGAGGATAAAGGGGTTCAGCTACCGCAGCAGGTAATAGATGAATCGTTGTTGTCCTAATGCAGTAAAAGAGAGCAGGAGCGAGAGAGTGGGTTTGTATCGGAATGAACAAGGGGTTTTTGCTTGCCTGGCACTTCTGAAGATAACATTGAGTCTTCATCAGTGTCAACGATCACATCATCGGTACAACGTCTACCGAGGGGGAACAACACCGGCAAACACAGAAGAAACACGATCAATGCAATGCACAATATAATGCATGCTATGACATGGCAATATGAATGTGTTTTGAGCTAATGCAACTAGCAACAGATTAAATGAAGTTGGTTTGAATACAAGATTCAAATTCCAACTCCATATATGGTTAATTAAATGCCCTTTATTTGTTTTGTCCAAAACAGAGGACAAACATTGTTCAAACATGCATGAAAATGGTACAGATGGATTCCTTGAATTTTTTTGATAATTTTTCATATATAAATTATTTAATTTGGAGTTACGGTTGAATTTCTATGATTTTTAGAAGTTTATACAATTTTCTGGAATTTTAGAATATTAATAATTCCAGTAATTCATTATTGCGTCAGCCTGACGTCAGTGTGACGTCAGCAGGTCAACAGGTCACTGTCCAGTCAAACCTGACAGTGGGTCCCGCGTGTCAGTGAAATTAGTTTAGTTAGAATTTAATTAAACTAAACTGGGTTAATTAACAGGGCTGGGCCCCACCTGTCAGTGAGTCAGTGGGTTAGCTAAAATTTAATTAGCATCTAAACTAAATTAGCAGGGCCTCGGGCCCACATGTTAATGACCCAAGGGGGGTCAAACCCTGGTCAACTCGGTCAAACCTGCCGGCGACTAACCGCCGGCGAGGTCCGAGACGGCGGCGATGCGCGGAATCGCAGCACAGGCCACGGTTCGAGGCGCCGATGGCACCGTTGGAACCCCGAGCCTCGTCCGCGTCGTCTGGTGCTAGTGGGGTCGCCGGAGACGACTCAGATCGACGGCGGCGTCCGCTTCCGCGGCGGCCGGAGTTCGGGCGCGAACGGTGGCGATGCTACGGCGCACTAAAGGAGAAAACGAGGAGTGCTACGTGCTCCTGGGGGTTCACCGAGCACGGTGACGTGCTCAGGCGCAGGCTGCGGTGGCCCTGGCCACGGCGGCACCATGGCTGGCGGAGCCGAGCTCTCGGCTGTGATGGCCAACGGGGTTTGGGGGCAGCTCGAGCAACATGACTAGGGGGAGAAGGAAGAGGAGCTCACGGGGAGTTGGCCGGTGCAGACGACGGGGCCGGGGAAGCGTCGGAGCGAGCGGGACGGCGAGGCGGATCTCCGGTGGCCGAGGAGGGGGAAAACGTCGGGGCGGCGCTCCGGGGCTCCTCTGGTCGCGTGAGACGACGAGGAGGACGAGGGAGGACCGGTGGAGCACGAGGGCGTGTCGGAGAGGCTTCGGGATGGCTGCGGCCGCACGAGCGCTGGTCGGCGGCGACGGCTCCGTTCGGTCGCGGGAGGGAGAGAGAGCAGAGGGGGATAGGGACGGAGGGAGAGACACGGGAGAGTGAGAGAGGGTCGAGGGGGCCGCGTGGCGTCACCGGGGCGTCGAGGAGGAGCCAAGCAGGCTGGGAGGGAGGAGGTGGCCGGGGCGCGTGGCCGCGCGCGCCGGGCGCGTGCCCGTCCTCCTGGCAGAGGAGGAAGGCGACAGGGGGGGTAGCGGTGGCGGGCTGGGCCGCTGGAGGAGCTGGGCCAGGTAAGTGGGCGCCAGGTAAGTGGCTGGGCTTCTCTCTTTTTTTTATATTTCTGTTCTGTTTTCTATTTAATTGCCACTGAATTCAAATTCAAACAAATTTGAAAACAGTGCCAAAACTCCCCTGGATAATTTTATGTCACTTAAGGTCTACTCCTCATAAACATAAAATATCTTAGGGCATTTGAAAATATATTCATTATATATTATGAATATAACTCCAAATTCAAATAAAATATTGATTTAAAATCAGAGCCCAAATAATTCCTTAGAAATGTCCCAAAATTTTGGTTTGATTTATAACTCTTGCCAAAATTGTCAGAGCTATTTCGAGGGCATTTTGGATTTACTGATTGCAATTTTAGGGTTTCTTGCCCCTTTATTAAAATGATTTCCGAGGCTTTCAATTTCCTCATTTCAACTTTCGGAATATAGACATGATGCACACATGAAGCTAGCCTAGAGCATTACCAGAAGCTAGGGATGTGACAGTGATTCTCATGAAGATTCTAACGGGGCATCAAGTTTGTCATCCTCATTCCTTTTCTTCTCCGGTGGATTCAAGTCAAGCTTTGTTGATCATATTTTATCTCATTTCAATACCTTCTCATGCCGGTGCACCTCTTAATCATCCACTTCTCACTATTCAATTGTTCCGGAGTGCTCAAGATATCTCGAAGCTTAGTGTTTCCACTCTTCATTCGTTCAAGATCTTTCGAGGATGTTCTCTCATTCAAGTCTTTTAATTCAACCGGTGCAATCTATCTTCCAAGTGACCTTTTCAATGGTGTTTCTTTTGAGTGGGCCCTAACCCACGTGTCTTTTCCCAGGATCTTACCTGACTCTTCTTATTTTCCCGGATTTATTCTCAAATTCATTTCAAAGTTTGACATAAGAATGATTCATCATCAGTCACATGTATTTCTCCAAGATCTTTCAAATTCTTTTCATCATTGTCTCTACCTCTTCGCTTTTGATTCTTCCGGAGTGTCTAAACGATTCATGGTGGTGTTTCTCGTCGTCTTTCTAGGATTTTGAAGACCGAAGAAGAGTTTTTCCTCCATATCTTGCTCCATTCTCTTCAAGATTCATGGTGCTAGGTTGTTGCCATCCTCTCATATTTGTTTTCGATTGGGAGAATCCTTTTCACCCATCAGGAGCTATTCAAGATTCTTTTCAGTTTGATTCTCTGAAGGCCATCATTTCGGGATTATTCATTCTCAGCTTTCAGCTCTCGTTATCTAAATCTTACCGGTGCATCATTCAAGCTTTCTATAATCAACTCATGATCTTGGCGTTCACTTGTATCTAAACTCTCTAATGTATGTTCATTCATTTGCTAATCCTTACCGGTGATTCATCCTTTTACTTCATTCGTTGTTCAATTCTTACGGTGGCTCTTCCAGGATTCTCTTCCACTGTTATCATATCAATTCATTCATTGTTCCAATCATACCGATGGTTCGTTGAAGACCTTCTCAAGTTTGCGCTATATCTCTTTTAATCCTTTCTACGAGAATAAGTAGTATGCCAAATCCATTGTTTGTCATCAATCTAAATTGGTGAAGGATAAGCATAATGTAATTCTTATTCTTGTTTCATCTAAATGATTCAATTCCTTATTCGGGAGGTTCATAAAAAATTCTCAGTTTCTATTGCTTTATCTTTTCTCCCGGTATTCCAAGTTTCCACTTTATCTCGTCGCAAAGCTTCATCTAATCATTGCAAGGATGCAAACTTATTCTTTTCATCCTTCTTTTCGTTTGATCATCCTTTTGTTACCGGAGTTCTTCCTGGATGTTCTACATGACGGCTCATCAAAGATTTAATTCCTTCTCGAAGTGTTCACTGAGATTCTTTTCAGAGGAGCTCAAGTTTTCTTCATCTTGTAATCCGAAGTGCAATTCTTTCTTCCGTATCATTGGAGGTGGTGTTATGTCATTCTTGATAATTTTCCTTCCTGTTTCATGATTCACAAGTTATCAAGAATGAGATATTTTAAATCCATCAACCTATTCATTGGAGTTATCTTGGGTTATATTTCACCTAAAGCTTTCCTTAAGGATTGTTGCTATTTATGGTAATCATAAATGACACAAGTTTTTTCTTTCATCATACTGGTAATATAAGCTTCTCGTCTCCTTGTTCATATCAATCCAATTTATCGTTTCCGCTAGTGGCAGGTTGTCACCTCATAATCTTGAGATGTTTTCCATAAGCCCACAACAAGTTTACTCTTTTCGTTGTTGGTTTTCCAACAACTCCGTTCGACCCTTCTCCTAAAGATGCTTTCAAGCTCATTCGAGGTAGAAGATATTGTTTTCTCCTCTGTTCATTCCATTACATTTTTTCTTCTTTGTTCCGGAGGCATTGTGATGTTACTCTCTTCAATCATCATCTCAAATGGTAAGGATCATGTTTTTTCCTTGCTTATCCATTTAACCGGAGTGTTGTGTCCTTTTGCTCAAGTCCTTTTCTTCCTATCAAGTCTTGCATCTCTTTTCAACCGGAGTGCTACCCAAATCGGTTCTTTCTTATTCCTCTTTCTCAACCGAGTGTTTGCAACTTTGTTCATCTTCTTTCAAAATGGCTTAACCTTTTCAAGGTTCTTTGGTTTCACTCGTTTGTCAAAGAAGCAACTTAGTTTTACCTCTTCTCTCTCTCTCTTCTGTTTTCCCTCCGGTGCCATTCTAGATCTCGGGACGAGATCCTCTCGTAGTGGTGGAGTGTTGTGACGCCCCGAGACCGATGTGTCAGGTGTCTTCTAGTTATTCTCTGTCATTTCCATGTCATTCGCTTGCGTGTTGCATCGTTTCATGTCATCATGTGCATTGCATCATCATGTTTTCAAACTTGCAGCCGTCCGGGTTCCCCAGTTCCGTCTGTTGTCCGTCCTGAGCCCAGGCACACTTGCACACGCCCGCGGCACATCCGAAATATTATTGTATAAGTGGCCGGAAAATGTTCTCGGATTGGGTTGAAAGTTGGCATGTGGTCTTATTATAGTGTAGACAGACCGCCTGTCAAGTTTCATCGCATTTGGAGTCCGTTTGATGCCCCAACAGATAACTATAGCGGCAGTATAGCTGGTCTTTTCGTGGACGTTTTCGGTCTCCGGAACCCTGCCGGGCTGCATCTCTCCCCTCTTCTCTCAGACCAACCCGCTCTCCACAGTCCACCTTGGCCCTTCCTAACCCCTTTTTGCTCAGTGCATCGGCCCCTCGCGCGCGTCCGAAAGCTGTCCCGAACCCGACCCGGATAGTCATCACCGTTTGGTCCGGAACATCCCCAAACATCTACAAAACGTCTCCGTTTTCTTTTTTGGACTTCCTAACCTATATTTTCTCAGCCGTCCATTTTAGATCGGAGGGCTTCCATTAGTCTGCTTTTAGATCCACTTGTTTTAGAAACTAGACAAACCCTAGTTTCTAGGCCTCATGTCCCATCCATCCACTTCATCCGCCGCCACCCCCTCTCCAAATCCTCCTCGGAGTCCACATCCAGCCAACCACATCCACCCACCTCCTTCCTCGTCTAGTTTTCCACCGCACACCACCTGGCCAAATCTCATTGCCTGATTTTTCCTCGATCCAAACCGCAGCCAACCACTGCCCGAGCTCCTTCTTCCCTGAGAACCCGCGCTGAAGATGCCCAGCGCCTCCACCTCGCGATCCCGCCGCCCCCACTGAACCTCGCCGCTAGCAAGCCACCAGCAGGACCCCGTCAAGTCCGCGCCAAGTTTGCATCGTCGTGTTTTTCCTCATTGCCTTCTGTTCCTCACGACCAACCAGAGCTCCGGCGAGCCCTTGTTCTACTTCATCGGGGCCTCGCTATCGGTAGGACGCCCAAGGCCGTGCCTCCTCACCCTCCTCGGCTCGATCCCGAATGGATCATGAGCACTAAGTGCCCGAACCAGGCCAGTCACGCTGCCCCTCTTCTTCTTCTCCGTGTCTCTCCCTCCCTGAATCTTCTCTCTCTTTGCAACAGGATATGTTGCCTACAGGACTCGCCCGGATCCTGCCGGAATGGACCTTCGGCGGCCAGACCCGTCCCCGCCTGACCTTGCTGCCTGGATCCGCGTCCTCCGCCCACCTCGAGCGCCGCCGGAGTCCTGCACCGCTCCAAGCCGCCGCTGCATCCCCTGATCTTGTTCCTGCCCTTTAGAGTTCAAAGACAAGAGCAGCGCACCTCGCCCCGTCGCGCCTTTTGACCGCTTAGCCTACAAGGCCAAGATAGCGCCAAGCCAGGCCCAGTCGGGCCAGATCTGCGTCGCCCTTGCTGGCCTTCCTCCTCGTCCAGTTGGGCCTTGGCCCATGATGAGCCACCCACATCCCAGCGCCCCTCCTTTTTCCTTACTTGTTGGGCTGCCCAGATTCGGCCTGTCTCTTATATTTTTCCCTGCTGACGAATTTCCTAATTTTCCAATGCATGCATAATTACAGGAGGATGCCATTATTTTAATTTGCTCACAAGTAAATAACTGTGCATCATATGTAAAAACTTTATATATGTAACTTGCTTAGAATTTCATCTAGTTTCATAATATGTCATTTTCATCCATGTTTAAAATGCTTAAAATGATGTTTGTTTAAATTTGCTTAAATAACTTGCTAAAATGATTTAATTCATAACTATTTAACCGTAACTCGGTTTGTAACAAACTTTATATGTAAATGGGGTGGAAAAATGCCTAGTTTAACATGGTGACATTGATTTGCATGCTTAACAACTATAGAATTGTGTTTAGGGCAGAACAGCACCAAACCTAAAATATGCGCATGAGGAGTTTCCGGACTTGTCGTTTTGTTGTTCCGGCCTCATTTAAACTTGCCTAGATGGGTAGTTTCATTATGCTTCACCTCTTGCCATGCTAACAACATTTAATATTGTTGGGTACATAAACAAGATCGAACTAAATAAGTCATGTGGTGTTTCGTCAATATGCAACGGAGTTGCATAATGAGCTCCACTTAATTGGTAGGATTGTTTGTGCACTTTGCCATGCCATGCTTCATTAAACCGGACATGCATCATACTTGGTTGTGCATCATGCCATGCTTATGTCGTGGTTGTTTACTATGTTGTTTGCTTCTTTCCGGTGTGGCTTCTTCGGGTTGGTTCTGATAACGTTGCGTTTGTGAGGATTCGTTCGACTACATCCGTTTGTATTCTTCATGGACTCGTTCTTCTTCCTTGAGGGATCTCAGGCAAGATGACAGTCGGTGTCAAAACTTGCGGATCTCGGGTAGGGGGTCCCGAACTGTGCGTCTAGGCCGGATGGTAACAGGAGGCAGGGGACACAATGTTTTACCTAGGTTTGGGCCCTCTTGATGGAGTTAAAACCCTACGTCCTACTTGATTAATATTGATGATATGGGTAGTACAAGAGTAGATCTACCACGAGATCGGAGAAGCTAAACCCTAGAAGCTAGCCTATGGTATGATTGCATGTTGTGGTTGTTGTCCTACGGACTAAAACCCATCAGTTTATATAGACACCGGAGAGGGTTAGGGTTACACAAGGTCGGTTACAAAGGAGGAGATATCTATATCCGTATTGCCTAGCTTGCCTACCACGCCAAGTAGAGTCCCATCCGGACATGAGACGAAGTCTTCAATCTTGTATCTTCATAGTCTAACAGTCTGGCCGAAGGATATAGTCCGGCTGTCCGGAGACCCCCTAATCCAGGACTCCCTCAGTAGCCCCCGAACCAGGCTTCAATGACGATGAGTCTGGCGCGCAGTATTGTTTTCGGCATTGCAAGGCGGGTTCCTCTCCAAATTCCGTGTACCTGTCAAAATAGTGTCCGGCCTCTTGTGAATGTTGCACTCCTTGGCTTCCGCGCCCAATAATGGCCACTTTCCACGTGTCGAGCGAATGTGAAGAGCCAGGGTGTTTTTACATTTACCCCCTAGCTGTGTGAATGAGCTGACTATTAAAAAGACGAGGATTCAGATCCAAATCACACCATCCTCCCTTGGCGAGCATTCATCGGAGCGCATTCGACAGAGATCCATTCCACCATGGCCGGTCGACGCAGCTCCTCCTCTCGCTCCCCTAGCCCCCAGCCTGGAGATTGGGAGAGATGTTCCGTCCCGCACATCCAATTAGTGATGCTTCAGACCATGGGATTTCTTCCCCCAGCGTACATGGTCCCGTTTCGAGCCGGGCTCTCCACCTATAATGGCGGAGAGCAAGCGGAGAGCCTTCCCAATCCCTCCAAGGGAGAGCGGGTATGCATTATCCCTTATTTGGTAAGAGGGCTCGGATTTCCAATTCATCCGTTTCTCTAAGGGCTCCTGGAGTTCTACGACCTCCAGTTGCACAACCTTACGCCTGCCTCCATGCTGCATATCGCGGGATTCGTAGCCCTTTGCGAGTTGTTTTTGGGCTGTGAGGCTCATTTCACTCTGTGGAAGAAGCTGTTCTGCCTTGTGCCCTGTTCTCAGAAGGGGTCAATATATCAAGTGGGCAGAGCCAAAGTGCGGCGTATTGCCGGGACCGGATACCTGCCTGTAACCCCAAACAAGACGTCCGAAGACTGTCCTTCAGAATGGTTTTATATAGAAGACGTCCCCCTCCTGGATCCTATTAGAATCGGCCTTCCTGAGTTCGACAACGCCCCTTTGAAGAAGCGCCGGAGCTGGCGTCCATGGAGCTCCCTGGAGGAAGATGACAGGGACGTTCTTTACCTGATGAGCCGGATAAGTTTTTTAGCTCGATCCGGATTGACCATGATTGAGGTCATGGCCATATGTATTATGCGGGGGGTGCAGCCGCTTCAATATAGAGGCCACCCCATGTGGGATTTCAATGGGGAGGATGACGCCACCCGCCACGGCCGTAAAGGGCCGGGATCGGTTGCTGATCTAATAAAGATCTTATCCACTTTGTACAAGGGAGAAGAGGAGGAATTCCTTTGTGTCAACCCACATGGTGGATTTTCTGTGTACAATCCTCCGAGTTGGGTAAGAGGAGACTTTTTCTCGCCCATCCCTTTCGTATTCCCATAGTTAAGTATTCAATCTAGCGATTTCAACGCAGGAGCTGCGCCAGGCTGTAAGGGAGATAAACAACCCCCCCTCCACAACCCGAGGACCCTGGACGGTCTCTTGACCCGGCCTCCCAGGAGGATCCGGACATATCTGTGAAGCTGATCGATGGGGTATTTTACCAATTGAGTAATGACAATGCTTTGGTGGCCATTACGGCCGATTACCCTGGGCTACTTCCAGCCTCACAGGTCACTGAGACCGAAGTCCCAGTACTTCGAAAAGGGATCCGTCCTTGCGTGTTTTTGATTGCCGTATAACAGCCGTGTTTTGCAGGGGAGGTCCTCGAGGCGGAAGGCCGAGCCTGCGATGACTAGCCAACAAGGGGCCGCGAGGTCAGGCAGGCTGAAAAGACCCGCAGTCCGGATTGAGACACCGGCGTAGCGGTACGGCACGCCGTCTTTATTACAGGACATTATTCTCAGAGGCATATTAACGCCCATGCCTTCTTTTCAGGAAAAAGAGCGCTCGCCGGACTATACTCGGAGAGTCCACTAATCGCGCCTTCACCAGCCAGGCTCCAAGGCAGGATTCGGAGGCGGGAACGAATAGATAGAGGATGCGGATAAACTTTCCGCCACCAATTCTGAGGTGGAAAGTGCCATGAACCACAGGCATCGCCGGACTGTTGTTCGTGATGCTTGTTTCTCCCAAGAGGCATTGGATGCTTTCAACTCGGGAGATGCGTACCTCCGTGCCGCTCAAAATGGTCTAGCCAGAGCCACGGAGCAATATGTAAAAGACATACGGGTGAGAAAATTTGGTGATTATATATATCAGTAGCCCCTGAGACTTGAAACAGTTAGAATAACTAATTTAAGGATCAATTGTTATGCAGGTTCTTACCGAAAAGAATACTCAACTGTCCCAGGAGCTGGAAGAGTGCAGAACCCAACTTCAGGCCGCGCTGGCCGCGGCGGGGGAGCCCAAAGAAACCCCCTCTGGTAGTATATCCTTCGAATGATAAGTGTCATATAGGATGTGGCGTATATGCAGATCTGATGATAAAATTGCAGATGACGCTGGAGTAAATCCGGATAAGCAACAACGCCTACGCCAGCTGAAGGCCGGTGAGAGCGTGCTTACGAGGGTGAGGCAGGAAAAGAATGATCTCCTAGATGCCAACACCAAGCTGGGCGTGGAACTAAAAGATGTTCGTGCCCAACTGTCGGACTCTGTTAAGGAGAATCAGTGGCTTCGACAAGGCATATTTAGTAAGTGCTTGAACAAACTTTGAAAAAGAGTTCGGTGAGGAAGCTGGCTGACAGAGTTATGTTTGTAGGTATGCTAACAGGTCGTCCTGCCGAGGAAATGCCCGGTTCAACGGGTGACCTTCTTCCCGAGCTCTCACAGCTGTACGAACGAGTTCGGTAGATGATGCAAGGCGTCGCCCAGGCCTTGTGGCCATCCGTCTCCATACCCGAAGGCCTTGGAGAGCTTGCAAAAAAGCTGAAGGGAGCGCGGCGACGCTTACGATTATGGAAGATATCGGCCTGCCGTCAGGGCGCCAGGGAAGCCTGGGCAATGGTGAAGACACGGTACACAAAGGCTGACCCGAACCACATGGCCGAAGTCGGACCTGTGGGGCCCGATGGGAAGGAGATCCCTGTGAGCTTAGTGTACGGCCAAGTAGAATTGGCCGCAAAGTATTCCCAACAGGACTGTAGACTAGACAGCATATTGGATGGTATTGAAGAGGAATTCAACCAGTCAAATTGACTATGTAATTTAAAGTGACGTGTATAATGCCTTCTAGCCGGATTGTAGATGTTTGTCGTGGCAGACCTTTTCGCTTCAACCTCGGGACCCGACGGTCCGGAGTGTATCCGAATACCCTCTCGGTTATGTAAGAACCGGGGCATGCATGGAGACCAGGCGTAGGGGTCATTAGTGCTTTATGAAACAAGTGCCCAACTAGTTATGTTATATTACATGGGTAGTAAGAAACATCTTCCACGGAGAATAGTTCCGTTAAGGGTTCCTTTCCCTGGGTAAGCATGCCCTAAAGTGCATGTCCGGACTGCGATAAGAAGCGCAAAAAAAGCATCTGGGGGCAGATATGGATAATAAATAAAAGTCATCTTTTGTTCACCGACCGAATATTCCCTTAAGAACGCTAGCTTTCGGCTTCGCCCAGTCTGAGGTACACATCCGGCTGACCCGGTGGTAACAATCGCAGAGGTGCTCCCCTTATGCCCTAGCCGAATTAACGGGAACGTAGGGCATAAACACAAGAGCCAGGCAACCCAGCTTGGCCAAAACTTAAGTCATATCTATGCATATAATGGTGAAAAAAGGTACATGCGGAAGTATAACACATGTGTTGGGCGTGAGGCCCAGGTAAATAATTTAAGCTTCCATTAAAGAAGCCCCCAGGTATGGAGAGTGCGGCTAGCGCATCTGTAATGTACAAGTGAGGCACAACGTGACCCTTGAAGGCCTAGAGAAATAATAAGAAAAAGAAAGAAAGGGAAACAAGACAGATGATGCATATGCAAAAAATGGACAAAGGGAGGGGACTAACATAGAGTCTGGTGCTAGGCGTAGAATCTTCGAAGCCTGGCTGTGTTCCATGGGTTCGGCTCGAGTCGACTAGTCGATGCATCCCGCAGTCGGTACGCTCCACCGGTCAGAACTTGGTCGATAATGAAGGGACCTTCCCATTTGGGCTCAAGCTTGTTCTTTTTCTTATCCGGCAGTCGTAGAACTAGTTCGCCAACGTTATAAGTTTTGGCCCGTACTTCTCTGCTTTGGTATCTGCAAGCCTGTTGCTGGTAAAATGCGGAACAGGCTTTGGCTACGTCGTGCTCTTCCTCCAAGGTGTCCAGACTGTCCTGACGATCAAGCTCGGCTTCTCTTTCTTCGTACATGCGCACTCGAGGTGAGTCATGAATTATGTCACAGGGCAAGACTGCCTCTACGCCGTACACCATAAAAAACGGTGTATATCCGGTACTACGATTCGGCATGGTACGCAGCCCCCAGAGTATGGAGTCGAGCTCCTCTACCCAGTGCGTGTCAGACTCCGTTAAGGAACACACTAATCTGGGTTTAATGCCGCTCATTATAAGACCGTTTGCTCATTCGACTTGACCGTTGGTTTGTGGGTGATAGACTGAAGCATAATCGAGCTTGATGCCCATTTTGCTACACCAGAGTTTTACCTCATCGGCCGTGAGGTTCGTGCTGTTATCAGTGATGACGTTGTGGGGGACGCCGTAACGGTGTACAACCCCAGATATGAAATCTATCACCGGTCCGGATTCGGCTGTTTTAACTAGTTTAGCCTCTATCCATTTGGTGAATTTATCCACCATGACCAATAAGTATTTTTTCTTGTGGGTTCCCCCTTTAAGGGGTCCAACCATGTCGAGCCCCCAGACCGCGAAGGGCCATGTAATGGGGATTGTTTGGAGGGCGGTGGGTGCCATGTGGCTTTGATTTGCATAGAGCTGGCAACCGGCGCAACGTTGGACCAAGTCCTGTGCATCTGCCCGGGCCGTTGGCCAATAGAATCTTGTACGGAAGGCCTTGCTTACAAGAGCCCGGGCTGCGGCGTGATGACCGCCGAGTTCGGCGTGAATTTCTGCCAAAAGGTTCCACCCTTCCTCTTTGGAGATGCACCTTTGAAGGACTCCGGTAGTGCTTTTCTTGTATAATTTTCCCTCATGGACCCTGTAGGCCTTGGATTGCCGCACTATGTAGCATGCCTCATTTTGGTCTTCCGAAAGTTCCTGTCTAGTTAGGTAGGCCAGGAATGGTTCTGTCCACGGGGCAATAATGGCCATTATTTCGTGGGCTGAATGTGTTATTTCGGTGGCGGAGCCTCCGATTGTGTCAGAGAGTTCGGTATCGGGTATTTTGGCCGGGTCCAGACTGTTGTTACCGGTGTCCCCTTCCCATGCTACGGATGGCTTGAAGAGCCTTTCCAGAAATATGTTGGGAGGGACCGCGTCGCATTTTGCGCCGATGCGGGCGAGGATATCCACCACCTGATTGTTTTCCCGAGCCACATGGTGAAATTCGAGCCCCTCGAACCGAGCTGACATTTTTAGGACGGCATTGCGATAAGCTGCCATTTTCGCATCCTTGGCATCAAAGTCTCCATTTATTTGGGATATCGCAAGGTTTGAATCCCCGCGCACCTCTAGGCGTTGTTTGCCCATGGATACTGCCATCCGGAGACCATGTAGAAGGGCCTCATATTTGGTTGCGTTGTTGGAGTCCGTATACATTATCTCTAGTACGTATTGAACTGTATCTCCTGTTGGGGACGTTAAAATGATGCCAGCCCCCAGACCAGCCAACATTTTGGAGCCGTCAAAGTGCATGATCCAGTTTGAATAAGTGTCGTACTCCTTAGGGAGTTCGGCTTTCGTCCACTCGGTGACGAAGTCAGCCAAAACTTGTGACTTAATAGCTCACCGTGGCTTGTAAGTTATGTCGAATGGGAGGAGCTCAATGGCCCATTTGGCAATCCAGCCCGTCGCATCGTGGTTATTTATAATATCGTTAAGTGGTACTTCCGAGGCTACCGTTATCGAACACTCTTGAAAGTAGCGTCGCAGCTTCTGGGATGCCATAAATACCGTGTACACTATCTTTTGATAATGCGGGTACCGTGATTTGCATGGAGTAAGGACAGTGGACACATAGTAAACCGGCTTTCGAAGGGGGAATTTGTGTCCGTCCACTTCTCGCTCGACGACGAGCACTACGCTTACTACTTGATGAGTTGCCGCAATGTATAGCATTGGTTCGCCAATGTTTGGTGCGGCCAGGACTGGGTTTGTTGCCAATATGGCTTTTATTTCATTGAGTCCGGCTGTGGCGGCATCCATCCACTCGAAGTGTTCGGTGCGCCGGAGGAGGCGATAAAGGGGTAATGCCTTTTCTCCCAAGCGGGAGATAAAGTGGCTTAGAGCCGCCACGCATCCGGTCAATTTTTGTATTTGTTTGAGGTCTGTTGGGGGAGCCAACTGTGACAACGCTCGGATTTTGGCCGGATTAGCTTCAATACCTCTACTAGAGACAATGAATCCCAGGAGCTTTCCGGCTGGTATGCCGAAAACGCATTTTTCCGGATTGAGCTTGATGTCATATGTTCGGAGGTTATCGAATGAGAGACTCAAGTCGTCTACTAGAGATTCGACATGCTTGGTTTTGACGATCACGTCATCTACATATGCCTCCACTGTTTTGCCGATTTGGTTTGCCAAACATGTCTGAATCATGCACTGATATGTTGCGCCGGCGTTTTTGAGCCCGAAGGGCATTGTGTTGAAGCAGAATGGGCCGTATGGTGTGATGAATGCCGTTGCGGCTTGGTCTGGCTCTGCCATTTTAATTTGATGGTAGCCGGAGTATGCGTCGAGGAAACACAACGAATCGTGTTCTGCGGTAGCGTCGATGATTTGATCGACACAAGGGAGGGGCAAGGGATCCTTTGGGCAGGCCTTGTTAAGGTCCTTAAAATCGACGCACAAGCGCTAGGATTTGTCCTTTTTTGGTACCATCACCAGGTTTGCTAGCCAGTCCGGATGTTTTATGTCTCTGATGAATCTGACCTCCAATAGCTTGGCTAGTTCCTATCCCATTGATTGTCTCTTAGGTTCGGAGAAACGTCGAAGAGCCTGCTTGACTGGCTTGAATCCTTTTAGGATATTTAGGCTGTGCTCGGCCAACCTGCGTGGGATTCCTGGCATGTCTAAAGGGTGCCAGGCAAAAATGTCCCAGTTCTCGCGTAGGAACTCTCGCAGTGCAGCGTCGACATCAGGGTTTTATTGTGCCCCGATGGAAGCTGTTTTTGTAGGGTCCGTTGGATGGACTTGGAATTTGACTATTTCGTCTGCCGGTTTAAAGGAGGTGGACTTGGATATTTTATCGAGTATCACGTCGTCCCTGTTCATCATGGAGCGCAGCGCAGTTAGTTCCTCGGCCGCTAGGGCTTCAGATAGTGCCTTGAGGGCCAGTGCGGCTGTCTTATTTTCGGCGCGGAGTGCTATGTCCGGATCACTAGCCAGAGTGATAATTCCGTTGGGCCCGGGCATTTTGAGCTTCATGTACCCGTAATGGGGTATGGCTTGGAAGATTGTAAACGCCTCCCGCCCTAATAGAGCGTGGTATCCGCTGCTGAATAGGGCCACTTGGAATGTAATTTCTTCGGACCTGTAATTATCCGGCGTGCCGAATACCACATCTAGTGTGATTTTCCCAGCACAGCGTGCTTCCCGACTGGGGATGATTCCTCTAAAGGTTGTGCTACTTTGCTCAATGCGGCTCCAGTCTATTTCCATCTTTTGAAGAGTTTCCTCATAGATGAGGTTTAATCCGCTCCCGCCGTCCATGAGTACCTTGGTGAGTCGAAAGCCGTCCACGATTGGACTGAGGACCAGTGCGGATGGTGCTCGGGCTGTTCGGAATTTGGGTTCGTCACTGGCATTGAAGGTAATAGCCATGTCACTCCAAGGATTTATTTCTGCTACGTGGCAGATTTCAGCCATGCTGCGGAGTGTTCGCTTGCGTCTATTATTTGACGCGAAGGTCTCAAAGACCGTTAACACCGTATTGTTGTCCACGGGATGGTGCTCTGTGGTATTTGGGAGGAGTAGATCCTCACCACTTTTGGCCACCTATCGGAGTATCCAACATGCTCTAAGGCTATGCGTTGGTATTGCATCCGCTGTACTATGAATTTTGCAGGGTCCGTCAAGCCATCCCTCCAGTACGGTTCCTTGCCCCGTAGAGGGCTTTTGCTTTTTGGTAGTTAACCCAGGTGTATTGTGATAATGCACCCTTTTATTTCGGACTGGTTTGTATTCAGGGCCGGATTATCCCAAAATTTTATTTCGGTTTTCTAGGCGCTTTCCATCGCATAGTACTTTCGTACTATGGACACCAAGTCGGCAAAGCGTGTAATTTCGCGGCGACTTATGGCGTTGAGGATTCCCTTGTCCGTGCAATTATTGCAGAAGAATGAAATTGCGTCTTCCTCGCGGCAGTCATTTATCCTGTTCATGACCAGGAGGAATCTGGCCCAGTAATGGTGTACTGTTTCTTTGGGCTCTTGCCTAATTTGGGATAGATCGCTTATGTTTGGGTGGGTGGGTGGATGTGACACCCCCGGTTTGACCGTACACTAAACATACATGCAAACGTGTACGATCAAGATCAGGGACTCACGGGAAGATATCACAACACAACTCTACAAATAAAAATAAGTCATACAAGCATCATATTACAAGCCAGGGGCCTCGAAGGCTCGAATACAAGAGCTCGATCATAGACGAGTCAACGGAAGCAACAATATCTGAGTACAGACATAAGTTAAACAAGTTTGCCTTAAGAAGGCTAGCACAAACTGGGATACAGATCGAAAGAGGCGCATGCCTCCTGCCTGGGATCCTCCTAACTACTCCTGGTCGTCGTCAGCAGGCAGCACGTAGTAGTAGGCACCTCCGGTGTAGTAGGAGTCGTCGTCGACGTTGGCGTCTGGCTCCTGGGCTCCAACATCTGGTTGCGACAACCAGGTAGAAGGGATAGGGGGAAAAGAGGGAGAAAGCAACTGTGAGTACTCATCCAAAGTACTCGCAAGCAAGGAGCTACACTACATATGTATGCATTGGTATCAACTGGAATAAGGCTATCATATGTGGACTGAACTGCAGAATGCCGGAATAAGAGGGGGATAGCTAGTCCTTTCGAAGACTATGCTTCTAGCAGCCTCCGTCTTGCAGCATGTAGAAGAGAGTAGACTGAAGTCCTCCAAGTAGCATCGTATAGCATAATCCTATCCGATGATCCTCCCCTTGTCGCCCTGTGAGAGAGCGATCACCGGTTGTATCTGGCACTTGGAAGGGTGTGTTTTATTAAATATCCGGTTCTAGTTGTCATAAGGTCAAGGTACAACTCCAAGTCGTCCTGTTACCGAAGATCACGGCTATTCGAATAGATTAACTTCCCTGCAGGGGTGCACCACATAACCCAACACGCTCGATCCCATTTGGTCGGACACACTTTTCTGGGTCATGCCCGGCCTCGGAATATCAACACGTCGCAGCCCCACCTAGACCAACAGAGAGGTCAGCACGCCGGTCTAAACCTAAGCGCCCAGGGGTCTGGGCCCATCGCCCTTAGAACACCTGCACGTTGCATGGGCGGCCGGAAGCAGACCTAGCCTAGTAGGTGTTCCAGTCCAATCCAGCGCGTGCCGCTCCGTTGCTGACGTCACGAAGGCTTCGCCCGATACCACGACGTCGAGTGCCCATAACTGTCCCCGCGTAGATGGTTAGTGCGTATAGGCAAGTAGCCAGACTCAGATCAAATACCAAGATCTCGTTAAACGTGTTAAGTATCTGCGAACGCCGACCAGGGCCAGGCCCACCTCTCTCCTAGGTGGTCTCAACCTGCCCTGTCGCTCTGCCTCAAAGTAACAGTCGGGGGCCATCGGGAACCCAGGCCCACCTCTACCGGGATGGAGCCACCTGCCCCTTCAGCCCCCAACTCCGAACAGTACCACAGGTAATGTAATAGTATAAAGTGTATAGTATAAGCCCATGATCACTTCCCGAAGTGATCACGGCCCAGTAGTATAGCATGGCAGACGGACAAGAGTGTAGGGCCACTGATGGAACGCTAGCATCCTATACTAAGCAGTAGGATAGCAGGTAATGGTAACAACAGTAGTAGCAAGGACAGGCTATGCATCAGAATAGGATTAGCGGAAAGCAGTAACATGCTACACTACTCTAATGCAAGCAGTAGAGAAAAGAGTAGGCGATATCTGGTGATCAAAGGGGGGGCTTGCCTGGTTGCTCTGGCAAGAGAGAGGGGTCGTCAACTCCGTAGTCGTACTGTGTAGCAGCGGCGTCGGTCTCGGTGTCTAGCGAGAGAAGAGGGGGGAGAAACAATAAATATTTAAGCAAACAGATGCATAGCGATGCATGACATGACAAGTATCGGTGCTAGGGGTGCCCTATCGCGGTATGAGGTGATACCGGTGAAGGAGGGAAACATCCGGGAAAGTATCTCCGGTGTTTCGTGTTTTCAGGTAGAGGAGCCGGAGGGGGAAAGTTGCGTGTTTGATATGTTAGGGGTCTGTGGCGGGTGAACGGGCTGAGTATCCGGATTCATCTCGTCGTTCTGAGCTACTTTCATATATAAAGTTTTCTGATCCGAGCTACCGTTTATTTTCAAAAGATTTTATTAATTTCTGAAATTTATTTAATTATTTAAATTAATTCGAAATGGATTTATGACATCAGCATGATGTCATGCTAACGTCAGCAGTCAACGGGGGTTGACTGGTCAACCTGACCAGTGGGTCCCACTGGTCAGTGTCACATTTTAATTAATCAATTTAATTAACCTAATTAGTATTAATTAGGGGGTGGGCCCCACTGTCATACTAATTAATTAGCTAATTAACTAACCAGGTAATTAGATAACTAATGTTTAATTAGTTGTTTAGTTTAGTTAATCAAAATTAATTAAGTAAATTATTTCTTTAATTAATTAATTATTTTTATTTTTATTTTATATATTTTTTAATCTTTTTTTATAAACGTTCTGGGCGCTGGGGCCGGCGTGTAAGTGGCCCAGGGCCTTAACGGGCGCTGGGGCTCACAGGCGCACGAACGGGCGCGTGCCCGAGGGAACGGACCCGGGCGGTGCCGTTGGATCCAGCGGGGCGGCCGGCGGAGGCCACGACGGGGCTCAGCTGGAGAAGGCCGGCGCGGTGCGGAACGGGGCGGGGGTGCGCGAGGGGGCCATGGGCGCGCCGACCGAAGGCGCACGGGGCCCAGTAGCAGGTGCGGCGGCCGGAGCCGCGCCATGTGAAGGACGCAGCC
>NC_041382.1:310739957-310740521 GCF_002162155.2 Triticum dicoccoides | reverse complement strand
GGGGGCCATGGGCGCGCCGACCGAAGGCGCACGGGGCCCAGTAGCAGCAGCCGGCAGCGGCGCGGGGCGCCACCAGGCGTGCCGTTGTCGGGAAGGAGGTGCGCGCGGGCGCGCGACAAGGGGGCAGGCGGAGCGCGCGGTGAGCGCGACAGGGGCGCGGTGGCAGGCTTGGCCGGTGCGGGGTCGTGGCGCGGGCGGCGGAGCGCTGAGAGCTGGAGGCTCGGGCGCGGTCTCGTGCGAGCGAGCGCGCATGGGGGAGGAGGAGAGGACGGGGCCTCACCGCGGGAGCGTGGGGACTATGGCAACGGGCTCGACGGAGGTCAGGGAGGTCCGACGAGGGAGATGACGATGCGACGGCTGTCCGGTGAGGGAGGTCCGGCGAGGTGGCTCCGACGACGGGCGGCGTTCCGGGCAGCAGCGGACGACGGAGGGCAGGCGCAGGGCGTCGGGGGCGACGCGGCAAGCGCGGCGAGGGGCGCCGCTGAGAAAGAGGGGACGGGGCGCGAGGATGCGGGAGGGGGCCGGCGAGGCGGCTATGGGCGTTGGCGTCAGTGGTTCGCTCCC
>NC_041382.1:310717165-310739947 GCF_002162155.2 Triticum dicoccoides | reverse complement strand
AAGAGGGGACAGGGGCGCAAGGATGCGGGAGGGGGCCGGCGAGGCGGCTATGGGCTTTGGCGTCAGTGGTTCGCTCCCCTCGATCCGATCTGGATCGGGGAGGAGGGGGAGAGCGAGTGGGGGGGGGGCGAGTGGGGCGACGGGGTGGGGTTAGGGTTTGGTCGTGGGGATAAGGGTGGCCGGTTGGGCCGGTTCGACCGGGTCGGCGGAAGTGGCCAGCTGGGCGGGTTGGCCTAGTCGGGCCAGGGGCACATTTTTTTCCCTTTTTGTATTTTCTTTTATTATTTCTTTTCTGTTTAATTCATTTAAAAGTATTTAGGCATTTTCTAAAAATATGTTTGCTGCACTATAATTACCCTTGTAATATTCGGCAACCACCGAACATTTTTGTTTCAACTTTTAAAAACTTTTGTTGTTTGCCATTTTTTCGAATTGATTTTTGAATTGGTTTGAACTAAGGAAAGTTTAGCAACAGTAATCAAAGATGACATGGCATCATTAGCGGAGATTCACTGTAGCTTAATTATCGGGGCGTTACAATTCTCCTCCACTACAAGAAATCTCGTCCCGAGATTTAGGAGGTAGAAGGAAATAGTGCGGGGTAATCATCACGAAGACGATCCTCGCGTTCCCAGGTGGCTTCGTCTTCAGAGTGATTCGACCACTGGACCTTGAGGAACTTGATCGCCTTCTGACGGGTGCGGCGTTCAGCTTGGTCGAGAATGCGGACCGGATGCTCTTTATAGGAGAGGTCCTGTTGCAATTCGAGCACTTCATGGTCCACTGCTCGGATTGGGTCCTTGAAGCAGCGTCGGAGTTGTGACACGTGGAACACATCGTGAACCTGAGAAAGGTTCGGCGGAAGCTCCAGTTGATATGCCACCTTTCCACGCCTTTCGAGAATAGTGAAAGGACCAATATAGCGGGGAGCTAGCTTTCCTTTGATCCCGAAGCGGTGTGCACCCTTCATTGGTGTAACTCGAAGGTAAGCCTTTTCGCCAGGTTGATAGACCATGTCTTGGTGATGACGGTCATACTGACTTTTTTGACGTGACTGAGCAATGTTGAGATTCTCGTGAATAATGCGAACTTGTTCTTCGGCCTGTTGGATAATATCCGGACCAAAGAGTGGACGTTCCCCCATTTCTGACCAGTTCAAAGGGGTTCGACACTTTCGTCCATATAGCACTTCGAAGGGGGACATCTTCAGACTAGCTTGATAGCTATTATTATAAGAGAACTCGGCATATGGAAGAGATTCCTCCCATTTCTTGCCGAATGATATTACACAAGCTCGAAGCATGTCTTTGAGAACTTGGTTGACACGTTCAACCTGTCCTTGCGACTGAGGATGAAACGCAGTACTGAACGACAGATGAGTTCCCATAGCTTCTTGGAAACTCGCCCAAAACCTTGAAGTGAATAAGCTGCCACGGTCTGAACTAATAACCAGTGGAATACCGTGAAGTGAAACAATTCTGCCCATGTAGAGACTAGCAAGCTGACTAGCAGTGATTGTCTCTTTGACCGCCAAAAAATGTGCAACTTTAGAAAGCCGGTCAATGACGACAAGAATAGCATCATTACCTTTCTGCGACTTGGGAAATCCAGTGACAAAGTCCATCTCAACATGGTCCCATTTCCATTCAGGAATAGAGATAGGTTGTAGAGTTCCAGCAGGCCTTTGATGCTCAGCTTTGATGCGACGGCAAACGTCACACTCCGCAACATAACGAGCAATGTCCTGCTTCATATTAGACCACCAAAATCTTTGGCGAATATCCTGATACATCTTCGTACTACCAGGATGGATGGACAGAGGTGTATCATGAGCTTCTTGCATAACCCTTTTAGTCTTATCCAGGTTTTTCTTCGAACGTGGTACCACTAGGTGGCCTTTGAAATACAAGGCGCCATCGTCGGCGATCGTGAAGAATGAGGGCTTTCCTTCTGCTAGATGGCGTTTAATCTTATGGACTTCAGAGTCTTAACCTTGAATACTCTTTATACCAGCTACGAGATCTGGTACGACAGTCAGGGTACTTAGAGAACCCTTAGTAACAACAAGAAGATTCATCTTGCGGAACTCTGGGGGAGGGGGAGCGAGTGCTCTAGGAGGAACAATATGGAGGTTCAGCTTTCTAAATTCTTCGACAAGCGAGGGCTGAACTTTGTGAACCTGGAGGTGGTTGCTATAAGACTTGCGGCTCAAGGCATCAGCCATTACATTAGCCTTGCCGGGGGTATAGGATATACCCACGTCAAAGTCTACAACAGCCTCCATCCATCTCTGCTGACGGAGGTTCAGATCTGGCTGAGTAAACAGATACTTCAGACTTTGATGGTCAGTGAAGATCTCACAACGATTACCGAGAAGGTAATGTCGCCACTGCTTCAGTGCATGAATGACAACTGCCAGCTCGAGGTCATGAACTGGGGAGTTTTCTTCATGAGGGCGCAGTTGACGAGAGGCATAAGCAATCACTCTGCGCTCCTGCATTAGGACACAGCCTAATCCCTGACGGGAAGCGTCGCAGTAAATGACGAAGTCCTTCTTAGTATCAGGTGGTGCAAGCACGGGGGAAGAAGTCAACTTGTCTTTGAGCGCCTGGAAACTTTCCTGACACTTGTCTGTCCAGTCAAACTTGACACCCTTATGCAACAGATTAGTTAGGGGCCTGGCAATCTTGGAGAAGTTCTCGACGAATCGACGGCAATAGCTGGCGAGACCGAGGAAACTTCTGTCGGGGGAAACTGATCCACGAACACCTATGGGGCCGGCGGACCGGGCCCCTTTCGGTTCGGCGGGGGGCGGAGATCGCACGAAGAGCAGATCGAGGCGAAGCACACGAGCAGTTTACCCAGCTTCGGAGCTCTCCGGAGAGATAACACTCCTACTGCTGCTTGTTTGATTATCTTGTGTTCTTGCTCCAAAGAGAGAGGGTAGTGTTTTTCGTGGTTCCGAACTAGTCCCAGCCTCCAACCTCTCGAACGTGTCGAACCCTTTCTACGTTGCGCATGGGCCTCCTTTTATACGCTAAAGGGGTCACCGACAGGTGGTAACGCAGAGAAGGGTACAAATGTAAAAAGTGAGGTGGTTGGTACAGTTACTTGTACAGTGCAACCTACGTAACCCTGACAGCAGGGGACAAGGGCATTAAATGCCTGTCTGAGTCACCCAAACAGTGCAGAAAAGGACCATTAGGGGCGCCACCGTTCGCCACGATGGCGATCTTGTCAGCTTCGCACGCCACTGCGCACCGCTGGCTACACAGCCTCCTGCCACGCGCGCCTGGAGAGGCCCCCAGAGCGACACGTTGGTGGATGCGCTGGAGCATGGGCACAGAGTGGCCGCCTGCCACGGCAAGCGCCTTGCCGCTGTTGTTATCTTGTCGGGTCCGGAAGCTTGCCGCTCACCGGGCCTCGAGGTACCTTGGTTGGTCTTCCCGGCAAGCTCCTCTTGCCGGGGCCTTGTTGCCTTGCCGGAGCGCGTGGCGCGTCGCGGCAAGTTCCTTGGAGTGCCTTGGTTGGCCTTCCCGGCAAGCTCCTCTTGCCGGGGCCTTGTCTCCTGAGCTTAAATACTTTGTTCTTGAATGGCTCCAAGGGAACCACGGAGGATCTTGGTGTTAGCCCGGCAAGCCTTGCCGCGGGGTGCTGCAACTGCCTGTGCACAAGTTCGGGGTACTAGGGTACCCCTATTCTAGTACACCGACAGGAGCCCCCGGGCCTGGGCCAGACACGGTGCCAAGCGCTGTTGGGCCAGGCCCAAGACAGGGCACGGGCACACGCAGACTGGGCCACGCCGAATCTTGCTCCGTATCCACCGCGCTCTCCCCTAATGGCACGCGTTGAATGCGGCATCGTGGGAGAGATCGTGGGTGGTTCTTTATTCGGAAGGGAGAAACGTCCGCCCCGTCCCTCTTTATAAACAGAGGAAACAGGGGCAGTTCGTTCCCCCTCGCTGGTTGCTACTACTCCATCTTCACGAACCTCCGCCGCTCCCCCCCTTCTTCTCGAAGCCGAGAGAGCAGCGCTCCGCCCCCCATTGCCACCAGCATCACCAACGCCGTCGACCTCCCCCACCACCTCCGCCATGGCTCCGAAAGCCGACAAGGGAAAGGGCGTGAAGTCGGCCGAGGCGCAGCGGCTCGCGGCGCTGCGGAAGGAGCGGGCGATCTTCTCCCCCCAGCTCGGCGTGAAGGAGCTGAGGGAGTACTTCTACCTCTTTTGGGCGACGGAGACACGGGCGCATCCGCGCACGAGGGTACTCCCGGCCGCTGCTTCGGAACTGGCTCCAAACGGGTACCCATTCTTCGCGTTGTTCTTCTATTGTGGGCTCTGCCCGCCCTTCTCAGAGTTCTTCTGCGATATCATGAACACCTACGGCTTCCGCCTCCTTGATTTCACCCCCAACGCCGTTCTGACCATGGCAGTTTTCGCACATTTGTGCGAAAACTTTGTCGGAGTCCACCCCAATGTTGCCCTTTTCCGCCACTTCTTCATACCTCGGGTAGAGAGAGGAGAGCCGCTTGCCGGAGGGATCGCCTGGATCTCGAGAGTCGGCAAGAAGGAGGCATACTTGGAGGGTGAGCTCCGCAGCAAGTGGGAGGAGTGGAGAGCGGAGTGGTGCTGGATCGTCGAGGAGAATCCGCAGCCCTTCACCGCCGTGCGCCAAGCTCCAATAGTGCGCGGCAATGACTGGAGCAACGTGGCCCCGGAAGACGAGAGGCTGAAGATCGCCATTACTAGGATCCTTCGCCTCAGGCTTGCCGGGCTCACTGTAGGTGCTGTAGGCACAGATTTCCTCCGCCGCCGCATCGCCCCCCCTGCAGGAGAGGGGGAGGCCCGCCTGGGAATTCAAGAACTCGGCGGACATCATGAGGCTGCGGCCGGGCCTCAACTACAACTTCACCATCTTGGAGCTAGATGCATTGCTCCTGGAGTTGTTCAAACGCGATCCTCAGCACCCATTCCCGCTGGCGAGGGGCGTCGTTCAATTGTGCAATAATTCTTCGCTTGACCGGATCCGCGCCATGATGCCGTTGTGCGATTCACACGGAATCGTTCCAACTTGGCAAGAGCCTGCGGATGACGTCGTGCAAGCGTTCTTCGACAACTTGGAAGAAGTGCCGGTCCACGCTGACGAGCAGAAGAGCCTCATCCGTGACACCACCGACGAGGAGCTGCAGCGCATCGCCACTAGGGCGGAAGAGGTTGCGGCCGCAGCTGCCGCGGGGGCGTTCGGGTTCACTGTGGAGGAGGCAGAGGCGGCAGAGGCGGCAAACCTCGCCGAGCGCGCGGAGTTTATTGGCGAGGAAGAGCCTGCCGGCTCTGAAGCTGAGCTGAGCGAGGCCGGCGAGGAAGAGCCCGAGCCTTCAGAAAACTTGCCGCAGGCGGAGCCCCCGGCCCCGCCAAGAAGGCGTCTTCGCAGGGCCGCGGACGTAGCGGGGCGGCAGCCGGGTCAACAGCCGCCGAGCCATGCGACACGCTCTACCGCGGCAAGCAATGTTGCCGCGGGAGCGCCTAACGCAGCAGTGGCAACTGGAGCGGGATCTTCCCGGGACACCGCCACCGCCCCCGCCAAGCGGGCAAGGGATCCTACTCCTCCGCCTCGCCACGCCAGAGGGGAGTCGGACTTCGATCTTTCGCGCTCAGCTCCGACGAGGAGGAAGAAGAGTAAGTTTCTTTGGTGCTCTTGTAGCTCTTCAATCTTGTTTTATCTTGTATCTGACTTGCTTCAATCTGGACTCCTTTCTTTTCAGGACGCTGGCCCAGAGAGCGGCGAAGAGGGCCAAGGCCGCGGTGATTGTCATCGAAGATGACCCGACTGTGTCAGCAGGGGGTGGGTCCGAGACCACCTTGACGGACCCGGCAACCACTCCTCAAAGCAGCCCCCAGCGCAGCCCCCAGCGTAAGTTCATAGTTAGCTTTCCGCTGTCAAGCGCGCATGAGTGCTTTTTCCTTTGTTGATATCTTGCTTGTTGATTTGTGTAGGAGCAGAGCAGCCATATCAGGAGCGCCCGGAAGCTGGTCCCGAAGTGCCATCTGCTTCGACTATGCCGCCAAGGGAGGAGTTCCCGGTAAGGGAGCGCTCTCCAGCAAGGGGCAGCCCCGTCGATCCTGCGGCGGTCGAGACCGCAACTGCAGATCTTGGCACAGGTAATTCACTTGTCCAAAAACTTTCCCTTGTGTTCTTCTTCTTCTGATTTTCTTCTCTTGGATTTTTGATTGATTTTTCTCCCTTCTTCGTTCTTCAGACCCATCTGCTGCTGAGCCAATGGAGACAGAGGGCGCCGGCGAGGAAGGGGCCGGTGCTGATGAGACCGCCGGCGAGGAGGCCACCAAGGCTGCCGCCGCAGAAGCCGGCGAGGGGTCGGGCGATCGCACTGACGACCCTAAGGCCGCAGGAGCGCCAGGCGCTGCGCCGACCGCCGATCCCTCTGCCGCTTCTGCGGAGCCGGGCTCCGAGGAGCCCCAGCCCGACGCCTACTTGAAGGCCGGTGACGATATCTTCATCAAGCTACCCTGGGCGTCGAGCTCCAGGGCGCCGGTCAAGGGGGAAACTTTCGATGAAGAGGTGCTCGCCTCTGCTGGACTGTCGTTGGTCGACGCGCCCAGCAGCAGCAGTGGCGAGCCTGAGGAGGAGCAGCTGCTGCGGAAGCTGCTGTCACTCTACCGCGCACGGCAAGCCAAGCTAGCTTCCCGGGAAGCGCTTGTCGCGAAGGCGAGAGTTGACATGGAGAAGCGCGCGGAGGACCTCCGGGGCCACAATCAAGAAGCTCTCCGGTCCCTGGCACAGGAGCGGGAGCGACTCGACGAGGAGCGCACGGCCTTCCTTCTCGTGAAGGCTGAGCTGAGGAGGAACAAAGGCTGGCCGCCGAGAAGCAGTCCGCGCGAGAAGGCGAATTGGTGCAGTGGAAGGCCAACCTCGACAGCTACAAGGAGGAGCTCGCCGAGCGCGAGCAAGCACTTGGCGGGGCGCTCAAGGAGGCAAAGGACGCTGCCGCAATCGCAGAGGCTGCCAAGAAAGAGCTGGAGGAGAAGGTGGCGCAGCTGGAGGCCAACATCGGCAAGAGCGGCGAGGAGCTTGCCGCGCTCAAGCGTGAGCGTGAGAAGGATGCTGCCGCCCACGGTGAGCTGCAAGGTCTTCTCGCTGAGAGGGGCACGGAGCTCAGCGCCGCCAAGGATTCCAATGCAGACCTGGAGTTGGAGCTGGCCACGCTGACGCAGACGCTGGACGTCGCCAAGGAGCGGGAGAAAACCTTGTCGGAGAATGTCAAGGCTGACAAGGCGCTGCTGGAGAGCATCGCAGTTACCCAGAACTCATTCAGAGATACTGTGGAGCACTGGACCGAGGGTCTGGTGAATATTGCCGCAGTCATCGACGAGGAGCTGGCGCAGCTGGGGATGGAGGACTTTGGGTATCCCTCCGACGAGAATCTCCAACCCAGCACCAAGCTCAGCCTGTTCTTCAAGGGCGTGGCGACGGCACTCCAGCGGCTCCGGGAGAGGATCCCAAAGCAGCTGGCCGACGAGTCGCGCAAAATCTGCCCGGGGTTCTCTAGAAGGTGCTGATGAAGGTGGCCTTCCGCAATCCAGGCCTTAGCTTCACCAACGTCCTCAAGTCCTTGCCGCCAGACGCTGATCGGGACGCGCTCAAGGCCCTTGTCGCACCCATTGTGGACAAGGTGAGCGAGATCAAGAGGGTTGAGGGCGATCGCGTAGACTAGGCCGCTCATTTCTTCTTTTCCCTTTTCGCTGCTAATCACGTTATGAAAACAGTCTGTTAGAGCTGCGACAAGTTATCTTGTAATATAACTTTATTTCTGTTATCAATTTCTATGTTATTTCCTCTACTAGATTCCTTCCTTTGTATGTTTTTACCCTACGCTTCTAGGGAACTTGTCGGCGCAGGCACCCGAGCCGCGAGCGCTGAGTGCGGAACGTCAGCAGCCTGCTGGCGGCGCTGCTTCCGACAAGAAACCTTGTCGCGACTAGATGCAGCACACTTAAGTTGTTGAGCGGACTCCAAACAAAGTAAGGGCGCAACTAGCCACGAGTTGGTTCCTCCGCGCACAGGTTTTCCATACAAAGCAGGGTCGTTCGAGGAAGATAACTTAAAAATTTAAAAATTGATTGCTCAAACTTTGGCAACTTAGCTTTTCTGTCGTTTGCTTCCCGGCAACGCAAAACTTTGCTTGAACGACGCTTGGTCCATACCACAATCTTCTCCTTCCCCCCGGCAAACTTGTGTGCGAGGGAACCTTCTTTTTCTTTGTTGAAAAAGAAGAAAGAAGGAAAATAATGATATGGAGCCCTTCGGCTCGTTATTGCTTACCGGATGTAGGTGCTGCACAAAGTGTCAGATAATGCATGCAAGAAAGAAACTAATGCATGAAATGGACAAGTTGTGCGGAGCACACGGGGTTCTATTTATGCACGGGATCTGCGCCCGGCTTTGTACGAAGGATTACATGCAATAGTGGCAAGACTTGTACAAAAGGTGGTTGCCGGAACGGGTTCCGGCAACCGCGCCCTACGGGAAAAACTTACGAAGATGTTCTATGTTCCAGGAGTTGCTCACCGGAATGCCATCTTCGGTCTCAAGGCGGACAGCGCCGGGCCTTGTGACTCGTTTCACCCGATAAGGGCCTTCCCACTTCGGCGTCAACTTGTTGGAATTCTTGGCGGACTGAACGCGCCAAAGAACAAGGTCGCCTTCCTCGAAGCTTCTGGCTTTAACTTTGCGGCTATGGTAGCGGCGCAAAGCTTGCTGGTATCGAGCAGCTCGTACAGCAGCCTGAAGACGATCTTCCTCAAGGAGCAGCGCGTCGTCTTGTCGCAGATGTTCTTGCTCAAGCTCATCATAAGCGAGCACTCGAGGCGATCCGTATACGAGTTCCGTGGGGAGAACTGCCTCTGCTCCATAGACTAGAGCGAAAGGCATCTAGCCAGTGGCTCGATTTGGCGTCGTTCTGATTGACCAAAGAACCACCGGCAACTCCTCGATCTAGTTTCTTCCGCACTTGTGCAGCCTGTCGAAAGTTATGGTCTTGAGCCCACGCAGCACTTCAGCATTTGCCCTCTCTGCTTGACCGTTGCTTCTCGGATGAGCAACAGAAGCGAAGCAGACCTTGGCGCCAAGGTCTTGGACGTACTGCATGAAGGTGCGGCTCGTGAATTGCGTGCCGTTCTCAGTGATGATCCTGTTAGGGATCCCGAAACGGCAAACAATTGACCTGAAGAACTTGACTGCTGACTTTGCTGTCACCTTCCTCACTGGCTGCACTTCCGGCCACTCTGTGAACTTGTCGATTGCGACGTACAATTACTCAAAGCCCCCGACAGCTCGGGGGAAAGGGCCGAGGATATCGAGCCCCCAGACCGAAAATGGCCAAGATAAAGGGATCGTCTGGAGAGCTTGAGCTGGCTGGTGTATCTGATTGGAGTGGAACTGGCACGCTTCACACTTGGTTACTTGTGCAGTTGCATCCTGGAGGGCTGTCGGCCAAAAGAAACCTTGCCGGAAAGCTTTGCCGGCAAGTGCTCTTGCGCCAATGTGGTGGCCACATATGCCTCCATGTATCTCTGCCAACAGCTTTTGTCCATCTTCCCGGCAAATACACTTCAATTTCACACCGTTGAGTCTTCTTCTGTACAGTATGCTATCGACAAACTGGTACATACTTGACTGCCGGGCTACTTTTTCCGCTTCTTCTTGCTCTTCGGGAAGTTCTCCTGTCTGAAGGAAATGGACAATCTGCTGTGCCCATGCTGGAGCTTGTGGCTCGACAACAAGGACTAAAGGCACATCTGCTGCTGCGGGAACATCCGCGTCTACGGCAAGGACTTGCGGCACTGCCGGAGCTTGATGTTCCCCGGCAAGCTTGCCGGAGCAACACTTGTCGGGAGCGTCTGCTTCAACGGAACAAACCATAAGGCTTGCCGGAGCAGACTGCCCCTCAGCATCCTTGGTGTTGATCTTGGGGACTTTCTTGGCGGCGGCTTCGGGGAGCTCTGCCGGAAAGAAGTCACCAGAAACCAACTTCCTCTTCTTGCTTTGTCTAGTTGATGGTGTTACGGATGGTTGAGTCAACTTAAGCACAAAGATCCCTGGTTCCACAGGTAACTTTAGTGCGGCGCACTTTGATAGGCCATCAGCAATGTCATTCTGAGCTCTTGGGATATGCTCCATCTGTAGGCCGTCAAAGTGCTCTTCTAGCTTCCTCACTTCATCGACATATGCTTCCATCAATGGACTCTGGTAGTTCTTATTTACTTGGCGGACGACAAGCTGTGAGTCACCCCTGACAATGAGCTTCTTGATCCCAAGGTCCGCTGCGATTCTGAGACCGGCAAGCAATCCTTCATACTCTTTAGTATTGTTGGTTGCTTGCTCCTTGGGAAAGTGCATCTGGACTATGTACTTGAGGTGCTCTCCGGTGGGCGCGACAAGTAGCACGCCCGCACCGGCGCCTTGCAGCGAGAAGGCACCATCAAAGTACATCAGCCACTCTTTGCTTGCCTCTTTGACGGGGATGCTCGTCTCTGGAATTTCTTCATCTGGTGTTGGCGTCCATTCTGCTATGAACTCTGCCAATGCTCTGCTTTGGAGTGTTGAAGTGCTCTCAAATTTGAGGCCAAAGCTTGACAGTTCCAGCGCCCACTCGACAATCCTGCCTGTCGCTTCTGGATTTTGCAGTATCCTCTTCAGCGGAAAGCGAGTGACGACTGTGATCTCATGTGCTTGGAAGTAATGGCGCAGCTTTCTCGAGGCCATGAGGAGGCCGAAAAGCAACTTCTACACACGAGAGTACCTTGATCTAGCCCCCTGTAGAAGGGAACTGACAAAGTAAACTGGACGCTGCACCATTCTCTTCTGCATCTTATCATGCTCCTGCGCAGATCCATCTCTGTCGGGACCAGAGCTTGTCGGCGAAGCCCCCTACTTGTCGCTGGATGCATCTACCATGGTTGCTGGCTCATCATCTGCCTCCCTCTCCGTCACTAACGCAGCACTAACCACTTGATTGGTTGCCGCTATATACAGCAGCAACCTCTCTTGCAGCTTAGGTGCGACAAGTGTTGGAGTGGAGGACAGGTATCTCTTTAAATCCTGCAGCGCAGCCTCCGCCTCCGGAGTCCATTTTATTGGACCTGCCTTTTTCAAAATTTTGAAAAATGGCAGGGCGCGCTCAGCAGATCTAGAGATAAACCTGCTGAGAGCAGCCACGCAACCGGCAAGCCTTCGTATATCCTTGACGCGCTTTGGTGCTTCGATCTGCTCAATGGCCTTGATCTTGTCGGGATTAGCTTCAATTCCCCGCTGAGACACGAAGAACCCAAGAAGCTTGCCGGAAGGGACTCCAAACACGCACTTCTCGGGGTTAAGCTTGAGGTTAATCTTGCGCAGATTTGCAAATGTCTCGTCTAAATCTTGAATCAGGGTCGCCCTGTTCTTGCTCTTGACCACTATGTCATCCATGTAGGCTTCCACATTTCTGTGCATCTGCGGCTCAAAAGCGTGGTGGACTACCCTTGCGAATGTTGAACCAGCATTCTTCAAACCGAAAGGCATCCGTACGAAGCAGTACGTGCCACACGGGGTGATAAATGCGGTTTTCTCTTCATCCTCTTCTGCCATGAAGATCTGATGGTATCCTGAGTATGCATCAAGAAATGAAAGCAAATCACATCCGGCTGTGGAGTCAACAATCTGGTCAATGCGCGGCAAGGGAAACGGGTCTTTGGGACAAGCTTTATTAACATCAGTGAAGTCAATACAAAGCCTCCATTTCCCGTTAGCCTTGCGCATGACAACAGGATTGGCCAATCACGTGGGATGGAGCACTCCTCTGACAAGGCCTGCTGCTTCCAACTTCTTGATTTCTTCTGTGATGAATTCTTGGCGCTCCACTGCCTGTTTCCTGACTTTCTGCTTGACGGGCCGCGCATGAGGACAGACGGCAAGGTGGTGCTCAATTACTTTCCTGGGAACACAGGGGATATCATACGGTTGCCATGCAAACACGTCGACATTCGCCCGCAGGAAAGCAACGAGCGCGCTTTCCTATTTGGGTCAAGAGTGGCGCTGATGGTGAAGGTACCACCAGTGCCGTCCTCCTTGGCGGACACCTTCTTGGTCTCAGGTGGAGCTGTCATTGCCTTCTTACACTTGCCGGTCGAGCTCGATGGTGCGTCCTCGACGGTAGCGCAGCACTCCGAAGAGGTGCGCTTGCCGGAGTGGGCATCAGAGCTCTTGCCGGACTTGGTCTTCTTCTTCCCCCGGGAGCTTCAGCGGTAAGTGTCTTGCGTTCTGCTGCGGCTGCTGCTTCCCGGTAGATCTTGTCGGCACAGATAAGAGCATCCTTCCTGTCGCCAGGGACAGAGATGACACTTATCGGGCCTGGCATTTTCAGTATGTTGTATGCATAGTGAGAGGCTGCCATGAACTTGGCGAGTGCCGGACGGCCAAGGATTCCATTGTAAGGTAATGGAAAGTCAGCAACATCAAACGTGACCCTCTCAGTCCTGAAGTTCAGCTCGCTGCCAAATGTTACCGGCAACGTGATCTTTCCCTTCGGCTTGCTCCTTCCCGGGTTGATTCCTTGAAAAGTACCGGTTTCTTTGAGCTCGCTGTCAGGGATCTGGAGTTTCTGGAGCACCGCAGAGGAGATCAGGTTCAAGCCGGCCCCGCCGTCAACTAGCATCTTAGTGACCTTGAGGTTGCGAATTGTTGGAGACACCAACATCGGCAAGCACCCGACCGCAGTTATGCGACCAGGGTGGTCCTCAATATCAAAGATGATAGGCGTGCTGGACCATTTCAGAGGCTTGCGTGACTCGACGGGTGGTTCTGCTGCATTAACTTCCCGCACCCATTGCTTGAGCTGACGGTGCGAGGTATGCAGAGAAGCACCACCGTCAACGCACAGGACCTCTGTGGCTTTCTGGAACTCCTGCTCATCAGTCTCCTCATCATCCATGTCTTCATCGTCGTCGTCATCTTCATCCTTGTCGCGGCCGCGAGGAGGTCTATCTCCTTGCTGCTGCTTGGCCTTGCCGCGGTGTCCTCCTCGGTCGGGACGTTTCTTGCCGGATCCCCCAGCACCTTCCTGGGCCTTCTCCTTGTCGCGCCGCTCGTATTCAGCTTTCTGTTGCTCAACAAGCTGCTCGACTTTCTTACAGTTCTGGAGATCATGGCCCTTGGTGCGGTGGATCTTGCAATACTGCTTGTTGGTGCCGTCCTGCTTGTCGGCAACCGCCACCTCCGCGGCAACCTCCTTGCCGGAGTCACCAGCTTTGGCTTCCTTGGCGCCACCACCGTTGCCGGACTGCTCAACAACTAGCACCTCTTTGCCTTTCCTCCTCCTGTTGTTCCGCCGCCGGTTTTTCCTTGCCGGGGCAGCATCTTCACTGTCAGATCCTCCCGCTCCTACATTCTCTCCGGGGAGTCTCCTCCCTTCCTCAGCACGTGCACACTTGTCGGCCAGTGCATATAACTCACTGACGTCCCTGATCTTGCACATCGCCATTTCCTCCCGCATCCTGCGGTTTCGCATGTTCTGATGGAACACGCTGATCACCGCGGCAGGGTGGACGTCTGGGATGTTGTGCTGCACACTGCTGAATCTCTGAATGTACTTGGGCAGGGGCTCTCCTTCCTTCTGGGTGAGCAGATGAAGATCACTCTCCTAGCCATGAGGCTTGTGTCCGCCTGTGAAGGCGCCGACAAACTGATGGCACAGATCAGCCCAAGAGGATATGGAGTTGTCCGGCAAGTGCATGAGCCAGGATCTGACGTTGGGCTTGAGCACCAGCGGGAAGTAGTTGGTAAGGATCTTGTCATCCCGTCCCCCGGCAGCCTGCACCGCAATGGTGTAGATGCTGAGGAACTCCGATGGATGTGTCCTGCCGTCGTACTTCTCCGGTACGTCTGGCTTGAAGTTCTTTGTGCTGGGCCACTGGACTTGCCGCAGCTCACGAGTGAATGTAGGGCAACCTACCGCGTACGGCAGATCGCCTGGTTCCCCTGGCGCATGCATGTCAACAGAGGGCCCAGCGCGCTTGTCGGATTGACGTCGCGCTTCTCTTCGGCGCTCAATGCGAGTTCGAGCATCTTCTTGTTGTCGATCATGAAGAACTTGGCGCTGATCGCGACGAGCTCGTGGATCCGACGATGCGGTGGAGTCGCTGTCGAGGTGGATCCGGCGAGTCGGCGATCTTGCCCTTCGGGGTGGTGATTTCATGGTAGTTGCACCTCCACCCGTTTCGTCGCCACTGGCTTGCGCCCGGCAACCCTGCCGCGGCAGCGACGCGCTTGGCCGCCGTGGAGTGTCGCCATTGGCGTAGCCGATGAGACTCTGAATGGTGGCCCTCCATTCGTCGATCTTGTCCGACGTTGGAGGGTAATCTAGGAGCAGTTGAGCTCGCGCCAAAGCTTCTGCTGGGGTGGTGGGTGGCAGTGGCAGACGGCGCGAGGAGCGGGACGTGCTCGGACTTCTAACTATGTTAGAAGGAGCAGTATCCCGTCCAGGCGACCGTGCCCCTCTCGTGCCAGCACGATGGCGTGCATGCTGGTCTTGAGCGCCCCGAGATCCACCAGCTTGGTCTTGGCCTATCTTGCGTATGGCACTGCGAGTGCCATGACGCTGTTGGTCTTGCGCCTCCTGAGAGTGGCGCGGAACATGTACAGTCGCCGAGGTTTGTGCAGCCTTGTCCTTGGACCTGGCAGCATGATAAGCTTCCTCGTCGACGTCCATTCTTCCGCCGGCGTCCATTCCACCACCCGTTTGCTCCAACGGTGGCGGAAGTGACGTGGACGGAGCGGCTGCCGCCGAGGTCTTCTTCTTCGGTGGCATGTTGATGAAGGGAATGAAGATCTAGCTCGCGTGAACGCCGGATCAGGTTCACACAATCTCGACGCCCCCTACCTGGCACGCCAAAGATGTCGGGGGAAACTGATCCACGAACACCTATGGGGCCGGCGGACCGGGCCCCTTTCGGTTCGGCGGGGGGCGGAGATCGCACGAAGAGCAGGTCGAGGCGAAGCACACGAGCAGTTTACCCAGCTTCGGAGCTCTCCGGAGAGATAACACTCCTACTGCTGCTTGTTTGATTATCTTGTATTCTTGCTCCAGAGAGAGAGCGTAGTGTTTTTCGGGGTTCCGAACTAGTCCCACCCTCCAACCTCTCGAACATGTCGAACCCTTTCTACGTTGCACATGGGCCTCCTTTTATACGCTAAAGGGGTCACCGACAGGTGGCAACGCAGAGAAGGGTACAAATGTAAAAAGTGAGGTGGTTGGTACAGTTACTTTTGTAGTGCACCCTACCTAACCCTGATGGCAGGGGACAAGGGCATTAAATGCCCGTCTGAGTCGCCCAAACAGTGCAGAAAAGGACCGTTAGGGGCGCCACTGTTCGCCACGATGGCGATCTTGTCAGCTTCGCACGCCACTACGCACCGCCGGCTGCATAGCCTCCTGCCATGCGCGCCTGGAGAGGCCCCTAGAGCGACACGTTGGTGGATGCACTGGAGCTTGGGCACAGAGTGGCCGCCTGCCGCGGCAAGCGCCTTGCCGCTGTTGTAATATTGTCGGGTCTGGAAGCTTTCCGCTCACCGGGCCTCGAGGTACCTTGGTTGGTCTTCCCGGCAAGCTCCTCTTGCCGGGGCCTTGTTGCCTTGCCGGAGCGCGTGGCGCGTCACGGCAAGTTCCTTGGAGTGCCTTGGTTGGCCTTCCCGGCAAGCTCCTCTTGCCGGGGCCTTGTCACCTGAGCTTAAATACTTTGTTCTTGAATGGCTCCAAGGGAACCACGGAGGATCTTGGTGTTAGCCCGGCAAGCCTTGCCGCAGGGTGCTGCAACTGCCCGTGCACAAGTTCGGGGTACTAGGGTACCCCTATTCTAGTACACCGACAACTTCGGACTTGCTTCACATTCTTCGGAGGAGTCCAATCGAGAATGGCCTGAACTCGTTCAGGGTTGACGGCAATACCATCCTTGGAGATGACATGCCCAAGATAGGTTACTTCGGGGAGCCAGAATTCACACTTGGAATACTTAGCATACAACTGATTCTCCCGAAGCTTTTCTAGCACAAGACGAAGATGTTCAGCATGTTCTTCCTTGTTCTTGGAAAATACAAGGATATCGTGCAAATAAACCACGACGAACTTGTCGAGGTAATCCATGAATATATAGTTCATCAGACGAGAGAAGGTGGCTGGAGCATTCGTTAAGCCAAATGACATGACGGTGTACTCATATGATCCATACCGAGTCACGAAGGCGGTTTTTGGGATGTCCTCTTCACGAACACGGATCTGGTGGTAACCCAACCTCAAGTCGAGTTTGGAGAACACTGATGAGCCAGCCAGTTGATCATAAAGATCATTGATCCGAGGAAGTGGGTATTTATTCTGAATGGTAGCTTGGTTTATAGGACGGTAGTCTTGGACTAATCGGTTTGTCCCATCCTTCTTCTTAACAAAGAGAGAAGGTACTCCCCAAGGAGAGCAACTTGGGCGAATGAAACCTTTGACAAGAGATTTGTCGATTTCCTCCTTAAGTTCAATGAGCTCATGCGGCGGCATCTTGTAGGGTCGTTTAGCTATAGGGGTGGTGCCGGGTTTTAAGTCGATGATGAATTCGACAGCTCTAGCAGGGGGAATCCCTGGAAGTTCTTCTGGGAAGACATCTTGGAATTCACGAACGATGGGAATGTTTTCAATGCCCTCAAGTGGTGCAGCATTCAACGCATTCAAGCCATAAAGCCGTGCCTCGGTGTTTTGCACCAGATGAGCTTGATAAGTAACTATTTTGTCTGAAGGGTGTAGCAGATGGACGGTCTTAGTGGCGCAAACTATAGAAGCAGTATGCGCTTTTAACCAATTCATTCCCAGAATGAGATCAATGCTACAGGACTTCAGTACGATGGGAGAGACAAGGAATTCCAGTCCTTCGATTTCTACAGGGACGTCGTTGCAAATCATGGAGGTTCGACATTGGCCCGCAGGGGTGTGTACTAATAGTGAAGCATTCATGTCCTCACATTTAATGTCGTGCAAGCATGCAAAACCTTCTGACATGAATGAATGCGATGCACCTGTATCAAATAAAACGGATGCTGGTACTGAATTTACGAGGAGGGTACCCATCACAGTAGCAGGCTGGTCTTGAGCTTCGCTTAGATCAATGTGGTTGGCATGAACACGACCATAAGACTTGGCATTGTTGCTGCGGGGCTGGTTGCTTCCACGGCCAGTTGCTGGAAGGGCCAGTTGATTCTGGTTCTGGTTGCATTCCCTAGCACGGTGCCCTGGTTGTCCACACCTGAAGCACAACCCATTATTGGGAGTGGGAACAGGAGCTTGTGGTGGTGGAGCTGGGAGTCTTGGCTCCTAGTCGGAGGAGCAGGCAGACGAGGTGCAGCATAGGTCTGCCTTGGGGAAGGTGCATCCGGCTGGTACAAGCTATTGGGAATCCATATCTCGAGCTTTTGCGAGGACGGGCCGGAAGATGAGCCCGTGTCACGGTTGCGCCTGTGAGAGCTCTGGTATTCCTGCAGACCAGTTTCGACATTGATGGCCTTGTTCACCACAGTGGCGAAATCAGCAAAGTCATGCACTAGAAGTGCGAGCTTGATGTCAGCTTGAAGGCCATCACGAAACTTCTCTTGTCTGCGTGCATCAGTCGCAATGTCCTCTTCAGCATAGCGGGACAAGTCAAGAAACTCCCGCTGATAAGCTTCAACAGTCTTGTTGCCTTGGGTGAGGTTGCGAAACTCACGCTTCTTACGGTCCATGACTCCCTGAGGAATGAAGCGAGCACGGAAGGCAGCTTGGAAGTCTGGCCAGGTGATGATTGTTCCAACTGGCAGAGTACGCCTGTGGCTGTCCCACCATTGAGCTACGGGTCCCTTCAGGAAGAAGGAAGCAAAGGTGACATAGCTGGCAGGGGCTACATCAGCAGACTCCATCTCATAGGTGATGTCACGGAGCCAGTCGTCAGCATCCAGAGGCTGAGTTGAGCTGCGGTACACAGTTGGGTTCAGGCGCATGAAATCCTGCAGAGTTACTGGGTTGGCTGCTGGTTCATATTGGGGCAAGGAAACTGAGCCATCATATTCTCCATGAACTGGCGATTCATCTCAAGCTGTTGGATCATACCAGCCATGTACTCAGGCGTTGGTGGGAGATTGCCACCACGTCCACAACCAGCTGGTCTAACCATCCTGCTAATATATAACAGGGGTAGTTCAGCATCGAGTAATTTTGCAAGGACAAGAATCATTCATGATGAAACATGCACAATGAAAGCAGCATGATAGATACTACATAGTAGACGGCATATCTTACAAAAGAGATCATGCATAGAGTTCGGTACACAGAGTTCAGTACATAGACTAATACATCATAGGCGGCACACAGGCTCACGACGAATGCATCTAACACTAATAAGCAAGCCTTCATCAGTCCCATGAGGAACTGTGGAGGTAGGTGTAGCCTGATAGCTGGTAGTGACGCGAAGGGAAGACCTCCACGCGAGCAGCCTGGGGTCCGCGGATACTCTGGTGCCGAACCCGATGCGCAGGTGGCAGGAGAGGACCAAGTGCAGGAGATTAGCCTCCCACATCTGGCAAGCCAACACCCTGGGGCATCACGGTCCTGGCAGGGTAGACCGCAGAACACGACAGATCACCAGATCGGACAGAGGGGTGCAACAGCGTCAGAGCACGGTACATGTGCTGATGGGTGGTGTACAACTCGTGGCGAAGAGCTCGGTTAGCTCTATCCAACCCATCAGCATACAGAACCAGGTTCTGATGGTAGAAGGGCTCTCGGGTGACGGTGGAGTAGGAAGCAGTGTAGTATCCCTCCGCACCAACATCAGATGCGATAGCAATGTGCCTGAAGGGGGAGGTGTCCAACTCCTGATACTCTCCGCGAAGACGTGTCAGAGCAGCATAAGCAGCATCGTGGACCGCCATGTTGATGGTCACTCCAACACCATGAGCAGTGTGCAGCACGGTAGTGGAGTCATACTCTCGAGAGTAGAGGTGGACGATGGCACGGTACTGCTCCTGGTTGAAGTCCTGGTACTCCTCATAGACGGTGTACTCAGGGTGCCATCGATAACCCAGATAGGTCATCATCTCAACCAACACAGCAGGTGATCCTGAGGCACCAATGGCCGTCGTGTGGCGCACGAACTGCCTCGTGGGTTCCATCTGAAAACAAAGATATTTTCACAGGAGTCAAATGACAATGTGGAAAATGTTCAAATACCACTCTAAGGAATAACTAGGGCTTATCCAACTTTGGGGTGAACGTGGTCATGGGATCCTAGTGTTAGAGTTAGTAAAATTGTTTAACCCGAGTAGGAGAGAGTTCAGTGTCCCAGAGTAAGGATCGAGGAGTAAAAGAGCCTAATACCACCTAGATGGCGATGTGGGCCCATAAGGCACAAAGCCATGTTAGTAAAAGTTTTGTAATGTCTAGACTCAACTTCGGCCAAGGAGTGTGGAAGGGGGATTCCTACAGGCAGTCGGCTCTGATACCAACTTGTGACGCCCCCGGTTTGACCGTACACTAAACATACACGTAAACGTGTATGATCAAGATCAGGGACTCATGGGAAGATATCACAACACAACTCTACAAATAAAAATAAGTCATACAAGCATCATATTACAAGCCAGGGGCCTCGAAGGCTCGAATACAAGAGCTCGATCATAGACGAGTCAGCGGAAGCAACAATATCTGAGTACAGACATAAGTTAAACAAGTTTGCCTTAAGAAGGCTAGCACAAACTGGGATACAAATCAAAAGAGGCGCAGGCCTCCTGCCTGGGATCCTCCTAACTACTCCTTGTCGTCGTCAGCGGGTAGCACGTAGTATTAGGCACCTCCAGTTTAGTAGGAGTCATCGTCGACGGTGGCGTCTGGCTCCTGGGCTCCAGCATCTGGTTGCGACAACCAGGTAGAAGGGATAGGGGGAAAAGAGGGAGAAAGCAACTGTGAGTACTCATCCAAAGTACTCGCAAGCAAGGAGCTACACTACATATGTATGCATTGGTATCAACTGGAATAAGGCTATCATATGTGGATTGAACTACAGAATGCCGGAATAAGAGGGGGATAGCTAGTCCTTTCGAAGACTACGCTTCTGGCAGCCTCCGTCTTGCAGCATGTAGAAGAGAGTAGACTGAAGTCCTCCAAGTAGCATCGTATAGCATAATCCTATCCGATGATCCTCCCCTCGTCGCCCTATGAGAGAGCGATCACCGGTTGTATCTGGCACTTGGAAGGGTGTGTTTTCTTAAATATCCGGTTCTAGTTGTCATAAGGTCAAGGTACAACTCCAAGTCGTCCTGTTACCGAAGATCACGGCTATTCGAATAGATTAACTTCCCTGCAGGGGTGCACCACATAACCCAACACGCTCGATCCCATTTGGTCGGACACACTTTTCTGGGTCATGACCGGCCTCGGAAGATCAACACGTCCCAGCCCCACCTAGACCAACAGAGAGGTCAGCACGCCGGTCTAAACCTAAACGCCCAGGGGTCTGGGCCCATCGCCCTTAGCACACCTGCACGTTGCATGGGCGGTCGGAAGCAGACCTAGCCTAGTAGGTGTTCCAGTCCAATCCAGCGCGCGCCGCTCCGTTGCTGACGTCACGAAGGCTTCGCCTGATACCACGACGTCGAGTGCCCATAACTGTCCCCGCGTAGATGGTTAGTGCATATAGGCAAGTAGCCAGACTCAGATCAAATACCAAGATCTCGTTAAACGTGTTAAGTATCTGCGAACGCCGAACAGGTCCAGGCCCACCTCTCTCCTAGGTGGTCTCAACCTGCCCTGTCGCTCCGCCTCAAAGTAACAGTCGGGGGCCGTCGGGAACCCAGGCCCACCTCTACCGGGATGGAGCCACCTGCCCCTTCAGCCCCCAACTCCGAACAGTACCACAGGTAATGTAATAGTATAAAGTGTATAGTATAAGCCCATGATCACTTCCCGAAGTGATCACGGCCCAGTAGTATAGCATGGCAGACGGACAAGAGTGTAGGGCCACTGATGGAACGCTAGCATCCTATACTAACCAGTAGGATAGCAGGTAATGGTAACAACAGTAGTAGCAAGGACAGCTATGCATCATAATAGGATTAGCGGAAAGCAGTAACATGCTACACTACTCTAATGCAAGCAGTAGAGAAAAGAGTAGGCGATATCTGGTGATCAAAGGGGGGGCTTGCCTGGTTGCTCTGGCAAGAGAGTGGGGTCGTCAACTCCATAGTCGTACTGGGTAGCAGCGGCGTCGGTCTCGGTGTCTAGCGAGAGAAGAGGGGGGAGAAACAATAAATATTTAAGCAAACAGATGCATAGCGATGCATGACATGACAAGTATCGGTGCTAGGGGTGCCCTATCGCGGTATGAGGTGATACCGGTGAAGGGGGGAAACATCCGGGAAAGTATCTCCGGTGTTTCGCGTTTTCAGGTAGAGGAGCCGAAGGGGGAAAGTTGCGTGTTTGATATGTTAGGGGTCTGTGGCGGATGAACAGGCTGCGTATCCAGATTCGTCTCGTCGTTCTGAGCAACTTTCATATATAAAGTTTTCCGATCCGAGCTACGGTTTATTTTCTAAAGATTTTATTAATTTCTAAAATTTATTTAATTATTTAAATTAAGTCGAAATGGATTTATGACATCAGCATGATGTCATGCTAACGTCAGCAGTCAACGGGGGTTGACTGGTCAACCTGACCAGTGGGTCCCACTGGTCAGTGTCACATTTTAATTAATCAATTTAATTAACCTAATTAGTATTAATTAGGGGGTGGGCCCCACTGTCATACTAATTAATTAGCTAATTAACTAACCAGGTTAATTAGATAACTAATGTTTAATTAGTTGTTTAGTTTAGTTCATCAAAATTAATTAAGTAAATTATTTCTTTAATTAATTAATTATTTTTATTTTTATTATATATATATATTTTAATCTTTTTTTATAAACGTTCTGGGCGCTGGGGCCGGCGTGTAAGTGGCCCAGGGCCTTAACGGGCGCTGGGGCTCACAGGCGCACGAACGGGCGCGTGCCCGAGGGAACGGACCCGGGCGGTGCCGTTGGATCCAGCGGGGCGGCCGGCGGAGGCCACGACGGTGCTCAGCCGGAGAAGGCCGGCACGGCGCGGAACGGGGCAGGGGTGCGCGAGGGGGCCATGGGCGCGCCGACCGAAGGCGCACGGGGCCCAGTAGCAGCAGCCGGCAGCGGCGCGGGGCGCCACCAGGCGTGCCGTTGTCGGGAAGGAGGTGCGCGCGGGCGCGCGACAAGGGGGCAGGCGGAGCGCGCGGTGAGCGCGACAGGGGCGCGGTGGCAGGCTTGGCCGGTGCGGGGTCGTGGCGCGGGCGGCGGAGCGCTGAGAGCTGGAGGCTCGGGCGCGGTCTCGTGCGAGCGAGCGCGCATGGGGGAGGAGGAGAGGACGGGGCCTCACCGCGGGAGCGTGGGGACTATGGCAACGGGCTCGACGGAGGTCAGGGAGGTCCGACGAGGGAGATGACGATGCGACGGCTGTCCGGTGAGGGAGGTCCGGCGAGGTGGCTCCGACGACGGGCGGCGTTCCGGGCAGCAGCGGACGACGGAGGGCAGGCGCAGGGCGTCGGGGGCGACGCGGCAAGCGCGGCGAGGGGCGCCGCTGAGAAAGAGGGGACGGGGCGCGAGGATGCGGGAGGGGGCCGGCGAGGCGGCTATGGGCGTTGGCGTCAGTGGTTCGCTCCC
>NC_041382.1:310708156-310717117 GCF_002162155.2 Triticum dicoccoides | reverse complement strand
GGGGGGGGGGCGAGTGGGGCGACGGGGTGGGGTTAGGGTTTGGTCGTGGGGATAAGGGTGGCCGGTTGGGCCGGTTCGACCGGGTCGGCGGAAGTGGCCAGCTGGGCGGGTTGGCCCAGTCGGGCCAGGGGCACTTTTCTTTTTTTCCCTTTTTGTATTTTCTTTTATTATTTCTTTTCTGTTTAATTCATTTAAAAGTATTTAGGCATTTTCTAAAAATATGTTTGCTGCACTATAATTACCCTTGTAATATTCGGCAACCACCGAACATTTTTGTTTCAACTTTTAAAAACTTTTGTTGTTTGCCATTTTTTTGAATTGATTTTTGAATCGGTTTGAACTAACGAAAGTTTAGCAACAGTAATCAAAGATGACATGGCATCATTAGCGGAGATTCACTGTAGCTTAATTATCCGGGCGTTACAATTCTCCTCCACTACAAGAAATCTCGTCCCGAGATTTAGGAGGTAGAAGGAAATAGTGCGGGGTAATCATCACGAAGACGATCCTCGCATTCCCAGGTGGCTTCGTCTTCAGAGTGATTCGACCACTGGACCTTGAGGAACTTGATCGCCTTCTGACGGGTGCGGCGTTCAGCTTGGTCGAGAATGCGGACCGGATGCTCTTTATAGGAGAGGTCCTGTTGCAATTCGAGCACTTCATGGTCCACTGCTCGGATTGGGTCCTTGAAGCAGCGTCGGAGTTGTGACACGTGGAACACATCGTGAACCTGAGAAAGGTTCGGCGGAAGCTCCAGTTGATATGCCACCTTTCCACGCCTTTCGAGAATAGTGAAAGGACCAATATAGCAGGGAGCTAGCTTTCCTTTGATCCCGAAGCGGTGTGCACCCTTCATTGGTGTAACTCGAAGATAAGCCTTTTCGCCAGGTTGATAGACCATGTCTTGGTGATGACGGTCATACTGACTTTTCTGACGTGACTGAGCAGTCTTGAGATTCTCGTGAATAATGTGAACTTGTTCTTCGGCCTGTTGGATAATATCCGGACCAAAGAGTGGACGTTCCCCCGTTTCTGACCTGTTCAAAGGGGTTCGACACTTTCGTCCATATAGCACTTCGAAGGGGGACATCTTCAGACTAGCTTGATAGCTATTATTATAAGAGAACTCGGCATATGGAAGAGATTCCTCCCATTTCTTGCCGAATGATATTACACAAGCTCGAAGCATGTCTTTGAGAACTCGGTTGACACGTTCAACCTGTCCTTGCGACTGAGGATGAAACGCAGTACTGAACGACAGATGAGTTCTCATAGCTTCTTGGAAACTCGCCCAAAACCTTGAAGTGAATAAGCTGCCACGGTCTAAACTGATAACCAGTGGAATACCGTGAAGTGAAACAATTCTGCCCATGTAGAGACTAGCAAGCTGACTAGCAGTGATTGTCTCTTTGACCGCCAGAAAATGTGCAACTTTAGAAAGCCGGTCAATGACGACAAGAATAGCATCATTACCTTTCTGCGACTTGGGAAATCCAGTGACAAAGTCCATCTCAACATGGTCCCATTTCCATTCAGGAATAGAGATAGGTTGTAGAGTTCCAGCAGACCTTTGATGCTCAGCTTTGATGCGACGGCAAACGTCACACTCCGCAACATAACGAGCAATGTCCTGCTTCATATTAGACCACCAGAATCTTTGGCGAATATCCTGATACATCTTCGTACTACCAGGATGGATGGACAGAGGCGTATCATGAGCTTCTTGCATAACCCTTTTAGTCTTATCCAGGTTTTTCTTCGAACGTGGTACCACTAGGCGGCCTTTGAAATACAAGGCGCCATCGTCGGTGATCGTGAAGAATGAGGGCTTTCCTTCTGCTAGATGGCGTTTAATCTTATGGACTTCAGAGTCATAACCTTGAATAGTCTTTATACCAGCTACGAGATCTGGTACGACAGTCAGGGTACTTAGAGAACCCTTAGTAACAACAAGAAGATTCATCTTGCGGAACTCCGGGGGAGGGGGAGCGAGTGCTCCAGGAGGAACAATATGGAGGTTCAGCTTTCTAAATTCTTCGACAAGCGAGGGCTGAACTTTGTGAACCTGCAGGTGGTTGCAGTAAGACTTGCGGCTCAAGGCATCAGCCATTACATTAGCCTTGCCGGGGGTATAGGATATACCCATGTCAAAGTCTACAACAGTCTCCATCCATCTCTGATGACGGAGGTTCAGATCTGGCTGACTAAACATATACTTCAGACTTTGATGGTCAGTGAAGATCTCACAACGATTACCGAGAAGGTAATGTCGCCACTGCTTCAGTGCATGAATGACAGGAGCCAGCTCGAGGTCGTGAACTGGGTAGTTTTCTTCGTGAGGGCGCAGTTGACGAGAGGCATAAGCAATCACTCTGCGCTCCTGCATTAGGACACAGCCTAATCCTTGACGGGAAGCGTCGTAGTAAATGACGAAGTCCTTCTTAGTATCAGGTGGTGCAAGCACGGGGGCAGAAGTCAACTTGTCTTTGAGTGCCTGGAAACTTTCCTGACACTTGTCTATCCAGTCAAACTTGACACCCTTATGCAACAGATTAGTGAGGGGCCTGGCAATCTTGGAGAAGTTCTTGACGAATCGATGGCAATAGCTGGCGAGACCGAGGAAACTTCGGACTTGCTTCACATTCTTCGGAGGAGTCCAATCGAGAATGGCCTGAACTCATTCAGGGTTGACGGCAATACCATCCTTGGAGATGACATGCCCAAGATAGGTTACTTCGGGGAGCCAGAATTCACACTTGGAATACTTAGCATATAGCTGATGCTCCCAAAGCTTTTCCAGCACAAGACGAAGATGTTCAGCATGTTCTTCCTTGTTCTTGGAAAATACAAGGATATCGTCCAAATAAACCACGATGAACTTGTCGAGGTAATCCATGAATATATAGTTCATCAGACGAGAGAAGGTGGCTGGAGAATTCGTTAAGCCGAATGACATGACGGTGTACTCGTATGATCCATACCGAGTCACGAAGGCGGTTTTTCGGATGTCCTCTTCACGAACACGGATCTGGTGGTAACCCAACCTCAAGTCGAGTTTGGAGAACACTAATGAGCCAGCTAGTTGATCATAAAGATCATTGATCCGAGGAAGAGGGTATTTATTCTGAATGGTAGCTTGGTTTATAGGACTGTAGTCTTGGACTAATCGGTTTGTCCCATCCTTCTTCTTAACAAAGAGAGAAGGTGCTCCCCAAGGAGAGCAACTTGGGCGAATGAAACCTTTGACAAGAGATTTGTCGATTTCCTCCTTAAGTTCAATGAGCTCATGCGGCGGCATCTTGTAGGGTCGTTTAGCTATAGGGGTGGTGTCGGGTTTTAAGTCGATGATGAATTCGACAGCTCTAGCAGGGGGAATCCCTGGAAGTTCTTCTGGGAAGACATCTTGGAATTCATGAATGACGGGAATGTTTTCAATGCCCTCAAGTGGTGCAGCGTTCAACGCAATCAAGGCATAAAGCCGTGCCTCGGCGTTTTGCACCAGATGAGCTTGATAAGTAACTATTTCGTTTGAAGGGTGTAGCGGATGGACAGTCTTAGTGGCGCAAACTATAGAAGCAGTATGCGCTTTTAACCAATTCATTCCCAGAATGAGATCAATGCTACAGGACTTCAGTACGATGGGAGAGACGAGGAATTCCAGTCCTTCGATTTCTACAGGGACGTCGTTGCAAATCATGGAGATTCGACATTGGCCCGCAGGGGTGTGTACTAATAGTGAAGCATTCATGTCCTCACATTTAATGTCGTGCAAGCATGCAAAACCTTCTGACATGAATGAATGCGATGCACCTGTATCAAATAAAACGGATGCTGGTACTGAATTTACGAGGAGGGTACCCATCACAGTAGCAGGCTGGTCTTGAGCTTCGCTCAGATCAACGTGGTTGGCATGAACACGACCATAAGACTTGGCATTGTTGCTGCGGGGCTGGTTGCTTCCACGGCCAGTTGCTGGAAGGGCCAGTTGATTCTGGTTCTGGTTGCATTCCCTAGCACGGTGCCCTGGTTGTCCACACCTGAAGCACAACCCATTATTGGGAGTGGGAACAGGAGCTTGTGGTGGTGGAGCTGGGAGTCTTGGCTCCTAGTCGGAGGAGCAGGCAGACGAGGTGCAGCATAGGTCTGCCTTGGGGAAGGTGCATCCGGCTGGTACAAGCTATTGGGAATCCATATCTTGAGCTTCTGCGAGGACGGGCCGGAAGATGAGCCCGTGTCACGGTTGCGCCTGTGAGAGCTCTGGTATTCCTGCAGACCAGTTTCGACATTGATGGCCTTGTTCACCAGAGTGGCGAAATCAGCAAAGTCATGCACTAGAAGTGCGAGCTTGATGTCAGCTTGAAGGCCATCACGGAACTTCTCCTGTCTGCGTGCATCAGTCGCAATGTCCTCTTCAGCATAGCGGGACAAGTCAAGAAACTCCCGCTGATAAGCTTCAACAGTCTTGTTGCCTTGGGTGAGGTTGCGAAACTCACGCTTCTTACGGTCGATGACTCCCTGAGGAATGAAGCGAGCACGGAAGGCAGCTTGGAAGTCTGGCCAGGTGATGATTGTTCCAACTAGCAGAGTACGCCTGTGGCTGTCCCACCATTGAGCTACGGGTCCCTTCAGGAAGAAGGAAGAAAAGGTGACATAGCTGGCAGGGGCTACATCAGCAGACTCCATCTCATAGGTGATGTCACGGAGCCAGTCGTCAGCATCCAGAGGCTGAGTTGAGCTGCGGTACACAGTTGGGTTCAGGCGCATGAAATCCTGCAGAGTTACTGGGGTTGGCTGCTGGTTCATATTGGGGCGAGGAAACTGAGCCATCATATTCTCCATGAACTGGCGATTCATCTCAAGCTGTTGGATCATACCAGCCATGTACTCAGGCGGTGGTGGGAGGTTGCCACCACGTCCACGACCAGCTGGTCTAACCATCCTGCTAATATATAACAAGGGTAGTTCAGCATCAAGAAATTTAGCAAGGACAAGAATCATTCATGATGAAACATGCACAATGAAAGCAGCATGATAGATACTACATAGTAGACGGCATATCTTACAAAAGAGATCATGCATAGAGTTCGGTACACAGAGTTCAGTAAGACTAATACATCATAAGCGGCACGCAGGCTCGCGACGAATTCATCTAACACTAATAAGCAAGCCTTCATCAGTCCCATGAGGAACTGTGGAGGTAGGTGTAGCCTGACAGCTGGTAGTGATGAGAAGGGAAGACCTCCACGCGAGCAGCCTGGGGTCCGCGGATACTCTGGTGCCAAACCCGATGCGCAGGTGGCAGGAGAGGACCAAGTGCAGGAGAGTAGCCTCCCACATCTGGCTAGCCGATGCCCTAGGGCATCACGGTCCTGGCAGGGTAGATCACAGAACGCGACAGATCACCAGATCGGACAGAGGGGTGCAATAGCGTCAGAGCACGGTACAGGTGCTGACGGGTGGTGTACAACTCGTGGCGAAGAGCTCGGTTAGCTCTATCCAGCCCATCAGCATGCAGATCCAGGTTCTGATGGTAGAAGGGCTCTCGGGTGACGGTGGAGTAGGCAGCAGTGTAGTATCCCTCCGCACCAACATCAGATGCGATAGCAATGTGCCTGAAGGGGGAGGTGTCCAACTCCTGATACTCTCCGCGAAGACGTGTCAGAGCAGCATAAGCAGCATCGTGGACCGCCATGTCGATGGTCACTCCAACACCATGAGCAGTGTGCAGCACGGTAGTGGATTCATACTCTCGAGAGTAGAGGTGGACGATGGCATGGTACTGCTCCTGGTTGAAGTCCTGGTACTCCTCATAGACGGTGTACTCATGGTGCCAGCGATAACCCAGATAGGTCATCATCTCAACCAACACAGCAGGTGATCCTGAGGCACCAATGGCCGTCGTGTGGCGCACGACTTGCCTCATAGGTTCCATCTGAAAACAAAGATGTTTTCACAGGAGTCAAATGACAATGTGGAAAATGTTCAAATACCACTCTAAGGAATAACTAGGGCTTATCCAACTTTGGGGTGAACGTGGTCACAGGATCCTAGTGTTAGAGTTAGTAAAATCGTTTAACCCGAGTAGGAGAGAGTTCAGTGTCCCAGAGTAAGGATCCAGGAGTAAAAGAGCCTAATACCACCCAGATGGCGATGTGGGCCCGTAAGGCACACAGCCATGTTAGTAAAAGTTTTGTAATTTCTAGACTCAACTTCGGCCAAGGAGTGTGGCAGTCGGCTCTGATACCAACTTGTGACGCCCCCGGTTTGACCGTACACTAAACATACACGCAAACGAGTACGATCAAGATCAGGGACTCACGGGAAGATATCACAACACAACTCTACAAATAAAAATAAGTCATACAAGCATCATATTCCAAGCCAGGGGCCTCGAAGGCTCGAATACAAGAGCTCGATCATAGATGAGTCAGCGAAAGCAACAATATCTGATTACAGACATAAGTTAAACAAGTTTGCCTTAAGAAGGCTAGCACAAATTGGGATACAGATCGAAAGAGGCGCAGGCCTCCTGCCTGGGATCCTCCTAACTACTCCTGGTCGTCGTCAGCGGGCAGCACGTAGTAGTAGGCTCCTCCGGTGTAGTAGGAGTCGTCATCGACGGTGGCGTCTGGCTCCTGGGCTCCAGCATCTGGTTGCGACAACCAGGTAGAAGGGATAGGGGGAAAAGAGGGAGAAAGTAACCGTGAGTACTCATCCAAAGTACTCGCAAGCAAGGAGCTACACTACATATGTATGTATTGGTATCAACTGGAATAAGGCTATCATATGTGGACTGAACTGCAGAATGCCGAAATAAGAGGGGGATAGCTAGTCCTTTCGAAGACTACGCTTCTGGCAGCCTCCGTCTTGCAGCATGTACAAGAGAGTAGACTGATGTCCTCCAAGTAGCATCGTATAGCATAATCCTATCCGATGATCCTCCCCTCGTCGCCCTGTGAGAGAGCGATCACTGGTTGTATCTGGCACTTGGAAGGGTGTGTTTTATTAAATATCCGGTTCTAGTTGTCATAAGGTCAAGGTACAACTCCAAGTCGTCCTATTACCGAAGATCACGGCTATTCGAATAGATTAACTTCCCTGCAGGGGTGCACCACATAACCCAACACGCTCGATCCCATTTGGCCGGACACACTTTTCTAGGTCATGCCTGGCCTCGGAAGATCAACGTGTCGCAGCCCCACCTAGACCAACAGAGAGGTCAGCACGCCGGTCTAAACCTAAGTGCCCAGGGGTCTGGGCCCATCGCCCTTAGCACACCTGCACGTTGCGTGGGCAGCCGGAAGCAGACATAGCCTAGTAGGCGTTCCAGTCCAATCCAGCGCGCGCCGCTCCATTGCTGACGTCACGAAGGCTTCGCCTGATACCACGACGTCGAGTGCCCATAACTGTCCCCGCGTAGATGGTTAGTGCGTATAGGCCAGTAGCCAGACTCAGATCAAATACCAAGATCTCGTTAAACGTGTTAAGTATCTGCGAACGCCGACCAAGGCCAGGCCCACCTCTCTCCTAGGTGGTCTCAACCTACCCTGTCGCTCTGCCTCAAAGTAACAGTCGGGGCCGTCGGGAACCCAGGCCCACCTCTACCGGGATGGAGCCACCTGCCCCTTCAGCCCCCAACTCCGAACAGTACCACAGGTAATGTAATAGTATAAAGTGTATAGTATAAGCCCATGATCACTTCCCGAAGTGATCACGGCCCAGTAGTATAGCATGGCAGACGGACAAGAGTGTAGGGCCACTGATGGAACGCTAGCATCCTATACTAAGCAGTAGGATAGCAGGTAATGGTAACAACAGTAGTAGCAAGGATAGGCTATGCATCAGAATAGGATTAGCGGAAAGCAGTAACATGCTACACTACTCTAATGCAAGCAGTAGAGAAAAGAGTAGGCGATATCTGGTGATCAAAGGGGGGGCTTGCCTGGTTGCTCTGGCAAAAGAGAGAGGGGTCGTCAACTCCGTAGTCGTACTGGGTAGCAGCGGCGTCGGTCTCGGTGTCCAGCGAGAGAAGAGGGGGGAGAAACAATAAATATTTAAGCAAACAGATGCATAGTGATGCATGCCATGACAAGTATCGGTGCTAGGGGTGCCCTATCGCGGTATGAGGTGATACTGGTGAAGGGGGGAAACATCCGAGAAAGTATCTCCGGTGTTTCGCGTTTTCAGGTAGAGGAGCCGGAGGGGGAAAGTTGCGTGTTTGATATATTAGGGGTCTGTGGCGGACGAACGGGCTGCGTATCCGGATTCGTCTCGTCGTTCTGTGCAACTTTCATATATAAAGTTTTCCGATCCGAGCTACGGTTTATTTTCTAAAGATTTTATTAATTTCTGAAATTTATTTAATTATTTAAATTAATTCGAAATGGATTTATGACAACAGCATGATGTCATGCTAACGTCAGCAGTCAACCGGGGTTGACTGGTCAACCTGACCAGTGGGTCCCACTGGTCAGTGTCACATTTTAATTAATCAATTTAATTAACCTAATTAGTATTAATTAGGGGGTGGGCCCACTGTCATACTAATTAATTAGCTAATTAACTAACCAGGTTAATTAGATAACTAATGTTTAATTAGTTGTTTAGTTCAGTTAATCAAAATTAATTAAGTAAATTATTTCTTTAATTAATTAATTATTTTTATTTTTATTTTATATATTTTTTAATCTTTTTTTATAAACGTTCTGGGCGCTGGGGCCGGCGTGTAAGTGGCCCAGGGCCTTAACGGGCGCTGGGGCTCACAGGCGCACGAACGGGCGCGTGCCCGAGGGAACGGACCCGGGCGGTGCCGTTGGATCCAGCGGGGCGGGCGGCGGAGGCCATGACGGGGCTCAGCCGGAGAAGGCCGGCGCGACGTGGAACGGGGCGGGGGTGCGCGAGGGGGCCATGGGCGCGCCGACCGAAGGCGCACGGGGCCCAGTAGCAGGTGCGGCGGCCGGA
>NC_041382.1:310692327-310707406 GCF_002162155.2 Triticum dicoccoides | reverse complement strand
ATGGGCGTTGACGTTAGTGGTTCGCTCCCCTCGATCCGATCTGGATCGGGGAGGAGGGGGAGAGCGAGTGGGGGGGGGGGCGAGTGGGGCGACGGGGTGGGGTTAGCGTTTGGTCGTGGGGATAAGGGGTGGCCGGTTGGGCCGGTTCGACTGGGTCGGCGGAAGTGGCCAGCTGGGCCGGTTGGCCCAGTCGGGCCAGGGGCACTTTTCTTTTTTTCTTTTTTTGTTTTCCCTTTTTGTATTTTCTTTTATTATTTCTTTTCTATTTAATTCATTTAAAAGTATTTAGGCATTTTCTAAAAATATGTTTGCTGCACTATAATTAACCTTGTAATATTCGGCAACCACCGAACATTTTTGTTTCAACTTTTAAAAACATTTGTTGTTTGCCATTTTTTTGAATTGATTTTTGCATCGGTTTGAACTAACAAAAGTTTAGGAACAGTAATCAAAGATGACATGGCATCATTAGCGGAGATTCACTGTAGCTTAATTATCCGGGCGTTACAGTGGAATTGAACCCGAATCCTCACCCGATGTGAGACTCAGGGGCCAAGGAGTTTCCGAACTCGGAAGTTTGGATTCTTGGATGTTTTGCAATAAATCTAGCCCGCTGCCTGACTCTAGGTTCAGGTCTTGAGTGATGTCCTCCCCTCCGCGGGTATCCGGCTTGGAGGGATCGGGAATCCGAACATAGCTAGTCCTTAAGATAGATGAAGGGTTGCCGCATTGTTCCTCCACCACTACAACGTGATGGGTGACCTAGGGAGAGTTGATCTCTCTCAAATCGATTTTAGGCCCAATCTGATCGTAGTCTGTAGCGACTCCCAGGGCGGCGATCCGATCCAAGAGCTCGTTCAGGGAAGAGAGCTCCATTGGAACTAACTGCTCGGCGAGTTCCGAGTTGACGTGGAGATTGCTTTCGATGACCCGAGAAGTCATCGTCGGCGCAGTGGCCGAATAGGCGGTCATAAGAAAACCACCTAGCTGGAGTGTTTGGCCAATAGCCAAAGCTCCCTTAGCAACAGTGCCATCTTTAAAGACGGGATGAGACATCCTTCCTGGTGGCGATGGCACAGCGGAACTCTCAATGAAAGCACCAATGTCGGTGTCAAAACCGGAGGATATTGGGTAGGGGGTGCCGAACTATGCGTCTAGGCCAGATGGTAACAGGAGGCAGGGGACACAATGTTTTACCCATGTTCGGGCCCTCTTGATGGAGGTAAAACCCTACGTCCTGCTTGATTAATATTGATGATATGGGTAGTACAAGAGTAGATCTACCATGAGATCGAAGAGGCTAAACCCTAGAAGCTAGCCTATGGTACGATTGTACGTTGTGGTTGTTGTCCTACGGACTAAAACCCTTCGGTTTATATAGACACCGGAGAGGGTTTGGGTTACACAAGGTCGGTTACAAAGGAGGAGATATCTATATCTGTATTGCGTAGCTTGCCTACCACGCCAAGTAGAGTCCCATCCGGACACGAGACGAAGTCTTCAATCTTGTATCTTCATAGTCTAACATTCCGGCCGAAGGATATAGTCCGGCTGTCCGGAGACCCCCTAATCCAGGACTCCCTCAATGACCATACCCTCCAAATCACTTCTATCTTTGCTTGCTAGGTGCTCGCACTTTTGCTATGCCTATGCTGCGATACCTACCACTTGCTTATCATGCCTCCCATATTGTTAAGCCAAGCCTCTAACCCACCTTGTCCTAGCAAACCGTTGTTTGGCTATGTTACCGCTTTGCTCAGCCCCTTTTATAGCGTTGTTAGTTGCAGGTGAAGATTGGAGCTTGTTCCATGTCTGGAACATGGTTATTTTGTTGGGATATCACAATATCTCTTATTTATATTAACGCATCAATATACTTGGTAAAGGGTGGAAGGCTCGGCCTTATGCATGGTGTTTTGTTCCACTCTTGCCGCCCTAGTTTCCGTCATATCGGTGTTATGTTCCCGGATTTTGCGTTCCTTACACGGTTGGGTTATAATGGGAACCCCTTAACAGTTCGCTTTGAATAAAACTCCTCCAGCTAGGCCCAACCTTTGTTTTAGCATTCGCCACCTAGCCTTTTTCCCTTGGGAGTCGCGCATCCCGAGGCTCATCTTTATTTTAACCCCCCCGGGCCAGTGCTTGTCTAAGTGTTGGTCCAAACTAGAGCCCCTTGCAGCGCCACCTCAGGGAAACTCGAGGGCTGGTTTTAGTTGTACGGATTGCTTATCCAGTGTGCCCTGAGAACGAGATATGTGCAGCTCCTATCGGGATGTCGGCGCATCGGGCGGTCTTGCTGGACTTGTTTTACCATTGTCGAGGATGTCTTGTAACCGGGATGCCGAGTCTGATCGGATTCTCTTGGGAGAAGGAAGATCCTTCATTGACCGTGAGAGTTTGTGATGGGCTAAGTTGGGACACCCCTGCAGGGATTTGAACTTTCGAAAGCCATGCCCGCGGTTATGGGCAGATGGGAATTTGTTAATGTCCGGTTGTAGAAAACCTAAAAACTTATCTTAATTAAAACACATCAACCACGTGTGTAACTGTGATGGTCTCTTCTCGGCGGGGTCCGGGAAGTGAACACGGTGTTGGAGTTATGTTTGACGCAGGTTGTTCTAGGATCACTTCTCGATCATAGTTTCTCGAACGTGCTTTGCTTTCTCTTCTTGCTCTCTTTTGCATTTGTTAGCCACCAAATATGCTAGTCGCTTGCTGCAGCTCCACCTCATACCTTGTACCCTTCCTATAAGCTTAAGTAGTCTTGATCACTAGGGTGTGAGATTGCTGAGTCCCCGTGACTCACAGATACTTCAAAAACCAGCTTTCAGGTGCCGAGGATACCGTGCAGATGACGCAACCAAGCTCAAAGAGGAGCTCTATGAAGATCTTGTCCTTTGTGTTGTTTCGTTCTAGTCGATCAGTAGTGGAGCCCAGTTGGGGTCGATCGGGGATACCATGCAGATGCCGAGGATACCGTGCAGATGACGCAACCAAGCTCAAAGAGGAGCTCTATGAAGATCTGTGTAGCATTTGGGGTAGTCTTCTTTTATTTTGGTTCCGTAGTCGGACCCTGATTGTATCTGGACGAATGTAATGTTCTTATTCATGTAATTGTGTGAAGTGGCAATTGTAAGCCAACCGTGTAACTCTTTCACTTATGTATTACATGGGTTGTGTGAAGATTACCTCACTTGCGACATTGCTTTCAACGCGGTTATGCCTCTAAGTTGTGCTTCGACACGTGGGAGATATAGCCGCATCGAGGGCGTTACTCATTCCTCGACAACTTTTAGGGCACTTACGTGCGACCACCAGATGCCGATGATTTGAGCCACTTAATTCAGCAGCCAGAGGAATCGACCAGGCAATTCTGGACACGGTTCCTAACAAAGAAAAATCAAATCGTCGACTGTCCGGATGCAGAGGCCCTTGCAGCTTTCAAGCATAGCATCCACGACGAGTGGCTAGCCCGGCACCTTGGTCAGGAAAAGCCGAAATCTATGGCAGCCCTCACGACACTCATGACCCGCTTTTGTGCGGGAGAAGACAGCTGGCTGGCTTGCAGTAATAACATATCAAAGAACCATGGTACTTCGGATACCAAGGACGACAATGGCAGGTCACGTCGCAACAAGCATAAGCGCCACATTAACAGCGACAATATCGAGGATAAGACAGTCAATGCCGGATTCAAAGGCTCTAAACCCGGTTAGCGGAAAAAGCCATTCAAAAGAAGCACTCCGGGCCCGTCCAGTTTGGACCGTATACTCGATAGCTCGTGCCAAATACACGGCACCCCCGACAAGCCAGCCAACCACACCAACATGGATTGTTGGGTGTTCAAGCAAGCCGACAAGTTAAACGCCGAAAACAAAGATAAGGGGTCGCATAGCGATGACGAGGAGGAGACCCGGTAACCGAACACCGGAGGACAGAAGAGGTTCCCCCCACAAGTGCGGATGGTGAACATGATATATGCAACCCACATCCCCAAAAGGGAGCGGAAGCGTGCGCTCAGGGACGTATATGCGTTGGAGCCAGTCGCCCCAAAGTTCAACCCATGGTCCTCTTGTCCGATCACCTTTGATCGCAGGGACCACCCCACTAGTATCCATCATGGCGGATTCGCCGCACTGGTCCTAGACCCTACCATTGATGGATTCCACCTCACCCGAGTCCTCATGGATGGCGGCAGCATCCTGAACCTTCTTTATCAGGACACAATGCGCAAAATGGGTATAGACCCCTCAAGGATCAAACCCACAAAAACGACCTTTAAAGGTATCATACCAAGTGTAGAGGCCCATTGCACAGGCTCAGTCACACTAGAAGTGGTCTTCGGATGCCCGGTAAACTTCCGAAGTGAAGAGTTAATCGTCGACATAGTCCCGTGCCGCAGTGGTTACCATGCACTGCTCGGGCGAACCGCATTTGCGAGATTTAATGTGGTACCGCATTATGCGTATCTCAAGCTCAAGATGCCAGGATCTCGGGGGGTCATCACAGTCAATGGAAACACAGAGCGCTCTCTCCGCATGGAGGAGCACACTGCGGCCCTCGCAGCAGAAGTGCAAAGCAGCCTTTTAAGGCAATCCACTAGTTCGGCGGTCAAGGACCCGGACACCTTCAAGCGCGTCCGGAGTAATCGGCAACTAGACCGCCTGGCACATTCCGAGCTCGCATAGCAATGCGGCCCCCACCCCGGTCCCAGCCGAATGCCAATATTCATGCCAGGTGTACATAATTACGCATTAAAAATACCAAGGGAACATGTGGGGAGGGGGCATGTAACACCCCGGATGTAACTTTCCCAATTTGTACTCCAACTCTTGCCGTTTCCGGCGTTAAGTTATATTTATTTCTCGGGTTTGGGTCTTTGTCTCCGTGTGTTGTTTTCGTTTTCATGCATCTCATATCATGTCATCGTGTGCATTGCATTTTCATACGTGTTCATCTCATGCATTCGAGCATTTTCCCCGTTGTCCGTTTTACATTCCGGCGCTTCGTTCTCCTCCGGTGGCCATTTCTAGCTTTCTTTCGTGTGTGTGGGGATTAAACATTTCCGGATTGGACCAAGAATTGCCAAGCGGCCTAGGTTTACTACCGGTAGACCGCCTGTCAAGTTTCGTATCATTTGGACTTCGTTTGATACTCCAACGGTTAACCGAGGGACCGAAAAGGCCTCGTGTGTGTTGCAGCCCAACACCCCTCCAATTTGGCCCAAAACCCACCAAACTCTGATCCATGTCCTAGAGCGTTCGATCACGATCGCGTGGCCGAAAACCGCACCTCATTTGGACTCTCCTAGCTCCACTTATGCCTATAAATAGCACCCCTCCAAATTCGGATCTTCTTCCCCGTCCAAACCCTAGTCTAAAAAAAAGCAGATCCGCACCGACGGACATGTCCGGGGCCTAGCCGGACACGTCCGCCGCCGCCTCTCGTCCACTCCGCGCCCGCCACGTGGTGCAGCTGACCGCCGCCGCCGCCGGCCCGCGGAGGCCCGCGCCCGGCCCCCGACGCCGCGCTCCCGGGCCAGAGGAGCGCAGCCGCCGCCTCCCTTCTTCCCCGACTCCGGAGCACCACGCCGCCGCTCGCCCGAGCTCCTTCCCCGGCCGCCGCCGCCCGCCGCGGCCTCGCCACCGCCCCCGGCCTCACCGCGCCTCGGATCCGGCCGGGCCCCGCCGTCCTCTTCCTCCTCCTCCCACGTTGGCCTTCTTCCCCGTCAAGTTTGGCGAGCTGCTACAGTAACTCCGGCGTGCAACGGGAAGCGTGCGGATCTGGATCCAGATCTGAGAAATTCATCTCGGTTGACTTTTCGTCCCTAACCCTAAAATTTTTGTGCATACTTTAACCGCCCGTAACTTTGCATCCGTAGCTCCCATTTGGGCATATTATATATCAAAATGTTCGCCTCGACGAGTTCATCATTTCATTCCATTGCATAATTTTCATTTGAGTTCATCTCGATGCCCAAAATGCTGCTAGAAGGAGGCTTCGTGAGTTAACTGTCAGATCTGCTAGTTCATCTTAGACTTTTGTCATTTTTTGCCATGATTATTGTGTGCATGATATGCATGTGAGTCCTTCATATGTTTTGTTAAGGATTTTGTCTTCTTTCCAGAGGTGCAACCCATGCATTTTTAGGATGTGTGTGGTGACTTGTGCAAGCTTGCAAAGTGAGGCACCCGGTAAATCTGTTTTCAGGGACTTAGTTGTTTTCACTAAGTCTGGGATTATTTAGTTCATGATGCCATATGTTCAGCTTGTTTCCTAGTGATCCGTGCCTCTTTTGAGGATGATCAGTAAAGGAGTTTTGTCAATCATGTTATGCTGTATCCATCCATGTCTTTGTTTGCAATTATTAAGCAACCTAGCTTGAGTCAATCGAGCTCTGCTTTTGCTTCATGGTGAATCTGGGCAGATCGTCAACTCGTTTGCGATTTTGCTGATGTTATTGTAGTTGATCCGTGCATGCTATGCCCTTGTTCTTGCCATGTCTAGCTTGTATTTTGTGCCTTCTTAATGGATGTATGCTTGCCTTGCCATGACTTGCACCGTAGTGAGTGCATCGAGCTCGTTTACATGCCTTCGTGAGTTATATTTCAGAATGTCTCAGTTTTCACTAAGTCTGAAAACTGATTGTGTTTTAGCTATGTTCGTGTGCCCGTTAGTATATTTTGTGAACCCTTTTGGCCCTAGGTCACTTTGGGTCTTTTGTTAAGCTTGTTGAGTAGCTCCATGCCATGTTCTTACTTGTCATGTTTAGGTCATGTATCATGTAGTTTTGCTGCTCCGAAGAGGGCTTCGTGATCTGAAATTTTAGACAAGTGTTAATTTCACTAAGTCTGGAATCTGTTTTGCATTTGCGTTTTTGCCATGCTTGTTTGAACCTCATAATGGATGGATTGGCCATCGCTCAGTGCTAGTCTTTTGTTAAGCATCTTGTGTGCATCCCTGCCATGTATTTCATTGTCATGTTTGGGGGTTGTAGCATGTTCATTTCGTTGCAACTAGATGCCTACTTGCTGTAAATAGCAGACCGGTGTCATATATTAAAACGCTTGCCATTTCCAAACCGTAACTCCGATTCTGATGATCTTTATATCGTTTTCAAGAGATTTCATCCCCTCTTTCCAGTGGCACCCTTGGAATTCCAAGTTGAGGCCAGGTTCATGCATTTCCTGTCATATCTTCCAGTTTGCATCCCGCATCGCATCCCGCATAGCATACCATCTTTGCATCTTATTGTTTGAGCTTGCACGTGGTTGATTGTATCCTTGTTGCTTGTTTGTCTTGCTTGGGTAGAGCCGGGAGACGAGTTCGCTACCGAGGAGCCTGTTGAGTTTGCTTGTGAGGATCCAGCCAACTCTGACAACTGTGCAGGCAAGATGATCATACCCTCGAAATCACTACTATCTTTGCTATGCTAGTTTGCTCGCTCTTGCTATGCCATTGCTATGATGCCTACCTTTTGCTTGTCAGCCTCCCAATTGCCATGTCAAACCTCTAACCCACCATGTCCTAGAAAACCGTTGATTGGCTATGTTACCGCTTTGCTCAGCCCCTATTATAGCGTTGCTAGTTGCATGTAAAGTTTGGAGGCCGTTCCTTGTTGGGACATCTTTTATTTGCTTGTTGGGATATCATTATATTGCTATGTTATCTTAATGCATCTATATACTTGGTAAAGGGTGGAAGGCTCGGCCTCTCGCCTAGTGTTTTGTTCCACTCTTGCCGCCCTAGTTTCCATCATATCGGTGTTATGTTCCCGGATTTTGTGTTCCTTACGCGGTTGGGTTATAATGGGAACCCCTTGATAGTTCGCCTTGATTAAAGCTTTTCCAGCAATGCCCAACATTGGTCTTACCATTTGCCACCTAGCCTTTTCTTTCCCTTGGGTTCTGCAGACTCAAGGGTCATCTTATTTTAACGCCCCCGGGCCAGTGCTCCTCTGAGTGTTGGTCCAAACTAGAGTCCTGTGCAGCGCCCCCTCGGGGAAACTCGAGGTTTGGTTTTAGTTGTATGGAGCTCTCATCTGAGTGTGCCCTGAGAAAGAGATATGTGCAGCTCCTATCGGGATTTGTCGGCACATTCAGGCGGTGTTGCTGGTCTTGTTTTAACCTGTCGAATTGTCTTGTTGTACCGGGTTACCGAGTCTGATCGGTGTGTCTCGGGTGGAGGTCTATTCCTTCGTTGACCGTGAGAGCTTGTCATGGGCTAAGTTGGGACTCCCCTGCAGGGATTGAACTTCCGAAAGCCGTGCCCGCGGTTATGGGCAGATGGGAATTTGTTAATGTCCGGTTGTAGAGAACTTGAACCTTAATTAATTAAAATGAATCAACTGAGTGTGTTACCGTGATGGCCTCTTCTCGGCGGAGCCCGGGAAGTGGACACGGTGTTGGAGTTATGCTTGCGCAGGTTGTTCTTCTAGATTCTCGCTCGCGCTTTGCCTCCTCTTCTCGCTCTCTTTTGCGTATAAGTTAGCCACCACATATGCTAGACGCTTGCTGTAGCTCCACATATACTTGCCTCATCCTTCCTATAAGCTTAAATAGTTTTGATCGCGAGGGTGCGAGATTGCTGAGTCCCTGTGGCTCACAGATACTATAACTCCAGATGCAGGTCCAGGTGATTCCGCTCCAGGTGACGAGTACGAGCTCAAGTGGGAGTTCGACGAGGACTCTCAGCGTTACTACGTGTCTTTTCCTGATGATCAGTAGTGGTGCCTAGTTGGGGTTCGATTCAGGGCCTTGTCGCATGTTGGGTTTTCTTCTATTTTGGCGCCGTAGTCGGGCCATGAGTGTTTGTATGATGGATGTTATTTATGTTCTCTGATGTGACGTGGCGAGTGTCAGCCAACTATGTATCTCCCCCTTTTATCATATATTACATGGGATGTTGTAATGATTACCTAACTTGCGACATTGCTTTCAATGCGGTTATGTCTCTAAGTCGTGCCTCGACACGTGGGAGCTATAGCCGCATCGAGGGCGTTACAAGTTGGTATCAGAGCCTTCCCTGACCTTAGGAGCCCCATTGCTTGATCATTTTTAGAGGCCGTGTTGTGTCTAGAAAAATGTTTTGAGTCTTTAGGAATTATATATCGGAGAGCTTAGGAATTCTTTTTACTTCCCAGTCTCCTCATCGCTCTGGTAAGGCATCCTGACGTAGAGTTTTGACTCTTCTCTTCTCAAATTTCACTAAAAAAAATTTTAGGATCACGCGAGTATCTTGGAATCGTTCCGATGGCTTATGATGAGAACATTGACTTGGTGCCTCCTGTCAGGGGTTTAGTGGAAGTGTCCCGGGGAGTTGAGCTCTGAGGTGTTGTCATCATAATTTTATCATTGCAATTCTGGAATACTTGAGATATGTTTGCCGACATCGAAAATCTCTTTTATGCAGTTCGTTGGTGAGATAACCTCGACGCCACCCAGTACTGGGGCGGGAGTTCGGGAGTATCGCCATAACTTGTATAACGGATGCTTTTCGAAGGTTGAGGTAGATGGTTTCCGAAGTTTTTCTCGGTTATGTGTTGAAGGATGGATACAGCTGGATGTAGGATTTGCTAGTTTGGGTGAGATATTATGCTTCCCCTGTATCCCCAACACCTGATTGCATAACCGGAAAGGTTCGGGAGTTTCATAGGTGGGAATTCTAGTAGCTCTAGTTCTTCTTCCACGAATATTGGTTTGAGATTGGGATTTCTTACCGATTATTTGTTCTTGATTTGTACCTTGTGGATTTGTTTCTCTACCTTAATTCTACGTGGCTTCTCAATTTATGGATATGTGACCATTTGAAGAGGAGTGCATTCGTTCATTTTGTTCGGATGTGAAGACTATATGTTGCAATTTTCATTCCGTTGGATTGAGCTTCAATATTTTCTGTCAATGTGCTAATGGTGGTCAACCTCTTCAGGATGGCTCCTCCAACGCGCACGACTCCGAATCCTGATCCGCCATCGCCTCCACCTCCTCCAGAGGCATGGCAAGCTGTGATGGCCGCAACCAATGCAAACACACAGCTGATCATGCAAATTCTCCAAGAGCGCAATCAAGGCAGTCAAGGGAATCAAGGCAGCAATCAGAGTCACTTTGCCACACTCAACCAGTTCCTTGCTAACGGGCCAAAGACTTTCAGCAATTGTGTTGAGGCAACCGATGCTGACGATTGGCTTGTGGATCTGTGTAAGCATTTCGAGTGCAGCAACGTCAGGCCTGAGGACTTTGTCAAGTTCGCTTCCTTCCAACTCAAAGATCAAGCTGCAGAATGGTTCCAACAGTACAGGGATTCCAGAGGTGGACGTGTTATAACTTGGGATGATTTCCGTCGAGATTTCCGAGCTCATCATATTCCGCAGAGCGTGGTTGAAAGCAAGCGTGAGGAATTCCGCAATCTGAAGCAAGGCTCTTTGTCTATCTATGACTACAACAAGTTGTTCCAGAAGCTTACCCGCTTTGCCAGGCAGGATGTTCCTGATGAGAAGAGCATGATATATCAGTTCAGGGGTGGTCTCAGAGAAGATATTCAGCTCGCTCTTGTTCTCTTCGAGCCCTTGAGATACGATGAGTTCTACAACACGGCACTGAAGCAAGAGGCTGCTCAGTTGAGGCGTGATGCTTCCAGGAAGCGAGTCAGAGATGTTACTCCTTCTTCCTCTACTCAAGTGGCCAAGAAGTAGAAGTTTTGGCTTCCTCCTCCTCCGTTCCGTCAGCCATATCAGCAGAAGAGTAAAGGTGGCAGTGGTTCTTCCCACCCACCCAACCCAGGCTTTCAGAACAAGACTTCGTCTCTAGCTCCAAGATCGAGTGCTCCGTATCACCGTCCGCTTTCAGAGGTCGCGTGCAACAAGTGCCAACAGAAGGGTCACTATGCCAACAAGTGTCTCAACCAGAGGCGTCTTCCTCCTCCTCCTCCTGTCAGATTGGCAAGTACAGCTGTGGTCAAGCATAACCCCAAGTACACCAAGGTCAATATGGTGAATGCAGCCCAAGCAGAGGACTCGTCAGATGCGATTATGGGTAACCTTCCTGTTAACGATGTTCCTGCAAAAGTTCTTTTCGACACGGGTGCATCGCGTTGCTTCATTTCCAAACCGTTTGCATCAAAGTATGAGTGTGATTATCAGTATCTGCAAAGTTCCTTGCAAATTGTGTCACCGGGCAAGCAGATGACAGCTAACACCTGCGTCCCTGAGGTTACTATCACATTGGGTGACTACAAGTTCCTTTCTTCCCCAATTGTTCTTGGTAACTCAGATATCGATCTTATTCTCGGGATGGATTGGCTTTCTAAGCACAAGGCTCAGCTTGATTGTCCTGCTAGGCAGATTCAATTGACTCATTCGTCTGAGGATGTAATTGTCTTTGCCGCTCGGGATAATACTATCCGTCTGTTTTCTCTCAATGAGAAGGGTGAATTGGATGCCATCTCTCAAATTCCTGTCGTTTGCGAATATCAAGACGTCTTTCCAGAAGAGCTCCCAGGAATGCCTCCGCACCGGCCAGTGGAATTCGTTATTGAACTTGAGTCTGGCACGGAACCTGTGTGCAAACGTCCTTACAAGCTCGGACCTGAAGAGTTGAAGGAGCTGAAGAAGCAACTTGATGAGCAAGAAAGAATGGGTCTTATACGGCCTAGTACTTCTCCGTGGGGTTGTGGTGTTCTTTTTGTGAAGAAGAAGGATGGAATGGACCGACTTTGTGTTGATTACCTTCCAGTGAACAAGAAGACCATCAAGAACAAATACCCACTTCCCAACATCAATGAGCTGTTCGAACAACTCAAAGGTGCCCAAGTATTCTCCAAGCTTGATCTCCGTATGGGTTATCACCAGATTCGCATTCGTGAAGAAGATATTCCTAAGACAGCATTCAGAACAAGTTTTGGTTCATATGAATACACCGTCATGTCTTTTGGCCTCGCCAACGCTCCTCCGACGTTCTCTCGCATGATGAACTTCATCTTCAACGCCTACACCAATGACTTCATTTTGGTCTATCTCGACGACATTCTGGTTTTCTCCAAGAACAAGCAAGATCATGCCAAGCACTTGCGTTTGGTTCTTGATAAGCTTAGGGAACATCAGTTCTATGCCAAGTTCTCCAAGTGTGAATTTTGGCTTGATGAGGTTCTTTATCTTGGTCATATCATCTCTGCCAAGGGCATTGCCGTGAATCCTGAGAAGGTGTCTGCAATTGTGAATTGGGAACCTCCTCAGAACATGAAACAACTCCGTAGTTTTCTTGGTCTCGCAAGATATTGCCGAAGATTCGTTGAAAACTTATCTAAGATCGCGAAGCCTCTCTCAAATCTTCTTCAGAAGCACGTCAAGTACGTTTGGTCTCCGGAGTGTGATATTGCTTTCAACACTTTGAAAGAGAAGTTGATCACCGCTCCAGTTCTGACTCCACCTGATGAATCCAAGCCGTACGAGGTCTTTTGTGATGCCTCTCTCCAAGGTCTTGGCGCAGTTTTGATGCAAGAGAAGAAAGTTGTTGCTTATACATCTCGCCAGTTGAAGCCTAATGAGAAGAACTACCCCACTCATGATCTCGAGTTGGCGGCAGTTGTGCATGCTCTGTTGACTTGGAGACATCTTCTATTGGGAAGAGAAGTGGACATTTTCACCGATCACAAGAGTCTCAAGTACATTTTCACTCAGCATAATCTCAACCTAAGGCAAACTCGATGGGTCGAAATGATTCAAGAGTATAATCCGAGTATCGAGTATACTCCAGGCAAGGCCAATGTGATTGCTAACGCTTTGAGCAGAAAGGCCTACTGCAACAGTCTGATTCTCAAGCCTTATCAACCCGAGCTTTGTGAAGCTTTTCGTAAACTTAATCTGCAAGTTGTTCCTCAAGGTTTCCTCGCCAACCTTCAAGTCTCTCCTACCTTAGAAGACCAGATTCGCCAAGCCCAGCTTCTTGATGCTATGGTGAAAAAGGTGAAGATTGGGATTGCCAAGAGTCAGTCCAAGTACAAGTTCTACCGCCTTGATGACAAGGACACTCTCTTCTTCAAGGATCGTATTGTTGTGCCCAAAGGTGAACTTCGTAAAGTGATCATGAACGAGGCTCACAATTCTCTCCTCTCCATCCACCCTGGGAGCACGAAGATGTATCAGGACCTCAAGCAAGCTTATTAGTGGACTCGAATGAAGCGCGAGATCGCTCAATTCGTGAATGAATGTGATGTCTGCAGAAGAGTGAAGGCAGAACACCAAAACCCAGCTGGTCTCCTCCAACCTCTTGCCATTCCAGAATGGAAGTTCGACCACATTGAAATGGACTTCGTGACTGGGTTTCCAAAGTCCAAGCGTGGCAATGATGCTATATTTGTTGTCATCGATAAACTCACCAAAGTGGCTCACTTTCTGCCTATCAAAGAGTCGATCACGGCAGCTCAATTGGCGGAACTCTATACCTCTCGCATTGTCTCTCTGCACGGTATTCCTCAAGTGATATCTTCAGACCGTGGCAGCATCTTTACCTCGAAGTTTTGGGATTCTTTTCAGAAGGCCATGGTCACCAACATCCGCTTCAGCACAGCTTTCCATCCTCAAACAAGCGGTCAAGTCGAGCGTGTCAACCAGATTCTTGAAGATATGCTCAGGGCTTGTGTGATCTCCTTCGGCATGAAGTGGGAGGATTGTCTTCCTTATGCTGAATTCTCCTACAACAATAGTTTTCAAGCAAGTTCGGGAAAGGCCCCATTTGAAATTCTGTATGGCAGGAAGTGCCGTAGCCCTCTTAACTGGTCTGAAACCGGTGAACGTCAGTTGCTGGGTAATGACTTGATCACAGAGGCAGAAGCAATGTGCAAAGTCATTCGTGATAACCTCAAAGCAGCCCAATCCTGCCAGAAGAGCTACTATGATAGTAAGCACCGTGATTTGGCTTTCGAGATCAGAGATCATGTTTACCTCCGTGTCTCTCCTATGAAAGGTACTCGTCGCTTCGGTATCAAAGGGAAGCTTGCCCCTAGATACGTGGGATCTTTCAATATTGTCAGCAAGAGAGGCGACCTCGCCTATCAACTCGAGCTTCCTTCAAACTTTGCAAATGTTCATGACGTGTTCCATGTCTCTCAGCTTCGAAAGTGCTTCAAGACTCCTGACCGCACCGTCAACTTCGAGAACATTGAGCTCCAAGAAGATCTCTCCTATCGTGAGCACCCAGTTGCTATTCTTGAAGAGACTGGACGCAAGACTCGCAACAAGTCAATCAAATTTCTCAAAGTCAAGTGGTCACACCATTCCGACCGTGAAGCTACCTGGGAACGCGAGGATCACCTCCGTTCTGAGTACCCAGAGTTCTTTTAGTCCTAGATCTCGGGACGAGATCTTTTCGTAGTGGTGGAGTGTTGTAACACCCCGGATGTAACTTTCCCAATTTGTACTCCAACTCTTGCCGTTTCCGGCGTTAAGTTATATTTATTTCTCGGGTTTGGGTCTTTGTCTCCGTGTGTTGTTTTCGTTTTCATGCATCTCATATCATGTCATCGTGTGCATTGCATTTGCATACGTGTTCATCTTATGCATTCGAGCATTTTCCCCGTTGTCCGTTTTGCATTCCGGCACTTCGTTCTCCTCCGGTGGCCATTTCTAGCTTTCTTTCGTGTGTGGGGATTAAACATTTCCGGATTGGACCGAGACTTGCCAAGCGGCCTTGGTTTACTACCGGTAGACCGCCTGTCAAGTTTCGTATCATTTGGACTTCGTTTGATACTCCAACGGTTAACCGAGGGACCGAAAAGGCCTCGTGTGTGTTGCAGCCTAACACCCCTCCAATTTGGCCCAAAACCCACCAAAATCTGCTCCATGTCCTAGAGCGTTCGATCACGATCGCGTGGCCGAAAACCGCACCTCATTTGGACTCTCCTAGCTCCACTTATGCCTATAAATAGCACCCCTCCAAATTCGGATCTTCTTCCCCGTCCAAACCCTAGTCTAAAAAAAAGCAGATCTGCGCCAACGGACATGTCCGGGGCCTAGCCGGACACGTCCGCCGCCGCCTCTCGTCCACTCCGCGCCCGCCACGTGGCGCAGCCGACCGCCGCCGCCGCC